>NW_026596079.1:26124078-26266013 GCF_907164565.1 Psammomys obesus | reverse complement strand
TTTCTTTCTTTCTTTCTTTCTTTCTTTCTTTCTTTCTTTCTTTCTTTTTTCTTTCTTTCTTCTTTCTTCTTTCTATTTTTGTGATCCTGATAAGCCTCCTTAACACATGCATGCCACTCTAGTCCCCATGTGAGTGTGTGTATGTGTTTGTGTATATGTTTATGTGTATGTTAGTTGGATAGTATTCCACGGCTTTTATCCATAAGGTTTTGTATTTTTTCTTTCCCGCATTCGTCCAACTTTATAGCTTTTTATTATTGTAAAACTTCTTTACAAATACTGAGGTTCACCAAGCCAACGAATGGAGCCACCACTTCACTAATATTTTAACTTTTCTGGGTAGAAATGATAGCAGTGAAGCTTATTATTTAGTCTGCATGATGCAGGGCATGTGCTGTCTGGAAACACATGGAGTCTGACTTCAAATGTCATATTTAGCCTCATTGGGATTAAATAAACAGCCAGTTCTGACTTGATGACACACTGAAGGCAGAGACAAAGATTTTTCCCTATTGATTTTTCAAAGGGGGAAAAACACATCTAGCTTTATTTTTGCTTGCAAAATTTCAGGAGAAAATTTAAAACACACATTTCACTTAAAAATTGAAACTATATAGAGATTTATACTACATCATAAAACTCCCTAATTTTGTCCAATGTAGAAGAAAATAGAAGAGCTCAATAGCAGACCTGCAATATATGTAAAGAGATAACATTCTTCTTGTTGAAAATTGTAATTTCCTACTGACAAACAGGTCAGAACCTAAGCAGCAGGTTTTATATGTACATGAATGTATGCTTGCATGTGTGTGTGTGTTTGTGTGTGTGTTGTGGAGATGGGCTATATAATGCAGGAAAAAAAGAAAACTTCTTGTGAACACTGGAAAAATGAGGTAATCTCATATAAAACCTCATGTCTTTTTCTGGCGTTCGCTGTACAATCTGGTATTACAAAGTTCATTTTCTGAGTGAAACTTAGGTGAAGTAGCTGGCTGTCCTTTTTGGGAGACTTATTTGTCATATCATAGACATCTTAACCTTGACATTTATATAATTTACTTGGCTTCCATGAGCACTTAATTGTGCCATCATGATTTTCAGGTCCTTTGATACTAATTTCCCTGGGCCTTTTCTGTCTGCCCAGCTGTGGTGACATGGAGCCCATCGGCCTGAGTTCAATCCATGCTACTGATGCCGACTCACTGTGTAACTGATGGACTAAGTTGCCTCATTTGTTTTCCATACAACTGTTTCATCTGAAAATGTGGACAGTGGTTGATAGTTTTAGGTTGGTGGGAGGAGAAGAGAAATTAATTCAGTGTTTAACTAATGTTTAAGTAGTCAATGGATGTCAGCTGCTAGATATTCTATTTCAGACCTCAGGCCAAACTCAGCAACATTAAACCTGCTTTAGCTGCCTGATACAAACGTGTGGATGGTAATTTGAAGATTCCCTGTGCCCAATATGTCAGTAAATACTTCACTGGTTTATCTTTCTTTTAATACAAATTCATAATATCTTAAATATTGTTCTTCACCATAGCCCTTCCTATCCTTCAACTGCTTAAAGTTCCATTACATAGGAAACAGCAAAGTGCTCACTTCTCATTTTTGTCAACTTTACTTCGATGATCCACTGCTGCATCCAACAGGGTCACAGGCCATCTATTAAGGAGACAGCTTTTGTGCTCTTTGACGACAAAGTGGTTGCTTATCCCAATGGCTAACACCCAAGAAGGTACGTTGGGTGTTGAATAAATTTGCTGAATGCAGGATGAATGAAAAGATGTAAAACCAGGGAAGATCTCCCCATCCTTAAAGTGTTTAAATTATTGATATTTCCTGTTTGAGAGTATCTATGGTCCTTCTGTACACCCTTCTTCCACTGTTTCTTGGTTGATTGGCTTTTTGTTTCTCTTTTTTTAATATATAGTTCTTATCCTTTTCACGGTTTATCCCTTTCAAACAGTGATAGATAGCAGCTATACCTTTAGTCAGCTACAACTGAATATAAACTGAATATAAAATGTTATAAACATTTTGTTTAATTTTTAAAAAATGCCTTAAAACCAGCAGTACTGAAGTATTCAGTTGACAAGTGCTTCACCATCTCAAAACAAAGGCAGCGGTTAGAGAAAACCAATCATCTTTTTATCCACAACCGGCTTATTTCCCCATTCACTGTGGCCTCAGTGCTCTCAAACTGGCAGGCACTTAACGGACTTCCCCTACCATGTCCATTCAGCTACTGGGACCTGCAGTCTTCTTAGGATCAACTTTTTATTTCTTTAGAATTGGCTTCTGCACTTGTATCTTCACATTCTATTCCTCTGAGCCATATCTAGGTTTAATGTATGTGAACAATCTTACATCACTTTCCTGTTCATAACTTTCATCTTTTTACTACTCCTTGGACAAACCCAAACATGTTTTCACCTTCAGAATGTTCTTCCAACCTCAAGTCCCCTGCATGACACTCACCATTCCCTTAACTTCTTACATTGGTTCGCTCTTAGTTTCTCTAGCAATGCTTGCATAACTCTAGCTCAAACCCTTCATGTATAGTTCTTTTACCTTCATGACTGACACTG
The DNA here is from genome assembly GCF_907164565.1 of Psammomys obesus. Taxonomy (NCBI): domain Eukaryota; kingdom Metazoa; phylum Chordata; class Mammalia; order Rodentia; family Muridae; genus Psammomys; species Psammomys obesus. The sequence goes on along the minus strand of NW_026596079.1, from coordinate 26,263,422 downwards.
GGCCAACTTTCTGGGCCCAGCTCATGATTCCAGACTGTGTGAAGCTCTAAATGGTAACATCTTGTTCCCAGGACTGTTTCACTGGAAGCCCTGGGTAACTTACCCTATTTCTACCACACTGATCATGCCCACCTCATCAACTAAGTAAACATCTTAGTTCCTCTTCCTCCTTATCCCTTTCTCCAAGATCCCAGAAAATGACTCTTCCATAAGTCACATTGAACTTTCCTTAGTTTTATCAATTATATTTTTGTCTAGACCTCTTTAAGCCAGCCCAGATATGCTGAAAATAAGTGACACTCGATTTACTTCTCCAAAAATAAAGAGGACAGTCAAAAGAATGAACAGAAATGGGTGTGTGTCACATTATGCAATTTCAAACTTCAGCAAACAGAAAGCTTTGACATTAAATCGACATGAAAATATTGTTTGTTGAGGAAGAATTTGATTATAAACTTAAGAAAGGAACATGTCCACTAAACCTAATGGTAATTTTCCTCCAAATATTGTTTAATAAAAGGCTAGAGGAAAGGATCTAACGTAAGACTACATAACTAGAAGAAAATAATGAAAAATATTTCTGTAATATCAGCACATATGTAATATTTGTAAATCTCAGTCATAGGGATTTAACATAAAATATAATTCTACATAATTCTATAAGCCAGCATTTCATAGGCAGATATATTTATAAAAATAAATATATGGGCATTATATTCATCATGATGGTTGGTAATAAGTAAATTCAATTATTTTCCTGAAAAAAGTATTTTCTTCTTTTAAACGTACTTAAAAACATTTAAATTCTGAGTGTGAATAAAACTAGTGAAACACACCCTATTTGCTTGCAAGACAAATGTTACAGCATCTACAGCTGGTTTTGACTTGGCAGAATGTTTCCTTATCCAGGTCATTAAGAATGTAAGGATGTATTCCACAGGAATGTTTAAAATGTTTCAGCAATTATTTTCAAGATTATTTCAGAAACATCATTCAACTAAAAAGGAATGTGCTGTATATAAATTACCCCCGTATATTTAGTACTCTGCTTTTGCCACAGGAATATATTTCCTTTCCTATCTGGTAACAACAATGATGATGTTACTCCTATGCTCCTATGTTACTCCTATGTTTCCCCTGTACAGCTGTTTCCAATCACCTGTGTCCATCTGCAGGACCTTGTCCAATTGTAACAAGATTGGTTTCTGTTTCAAAAACAATGATGCCAGCAATCGGGCCTGAGAGGGAGGCTATTTCAATGGGGAATACGGAAAACCTATTTTCCTCCTGTGAAAAACCTCAGTTCTCTGCTCTGGGTGTACTTCCTGATCCCTTGTCATTTCCAGTACTTGACCTCAGCATTGTCCTCACTTTAGTTCTACCTTATCTAGACATGGCAGTTCTGGAATCCTAATGCAAACAGTCATGAATCAGTAGAGAAAATGCTGTAGAAAGAAGTATACATAGAGATGTATCTGGCTGAATTTTATACAGTTCAGCCTAAGTATATGTAGTTTCTGAGGCTCACAGTTCAAACGTTTGCTCTTATTGGCCTTCTGTTAAAGGCAGAAGTTCAGTTTTTACTTTTGCTCTTAATATTGCATGATCCACAATAGTGTTTCTCAACAAGGGATTCCTATGCTATACTCATTAGAATCACCAGGAAAACTTTTTTATAATGCGGCTTTATCTTGCCCCACCAAAAATCAAATCTGATTCAATTGTTTTGAGATACAGGTAGGTTCATTTTTATCAAGAGTTACTCTGACAGGTCAGGTGTGAGAGTCATTTCTAGCCTCTTAGTTTCAGCAGGGCTCTGACTTTCTAGGTTCCGGTGCTAGTTCTTCACTAAACTAACCAATAGCATCTTTGACCATGTTTGTTTCCAGGAATCTTAGTTTTGCCATAGGAAGATAATGCAAAATGAAGCTTCCCTAGTTAGCTACTGTACTTGGTTTGAAAGATTAGCCTCTGTGTTAGGAATTTAGATGGCTTTTCTGCCTCATATGTCTTATTTGGTTTCTTTGAGTTTTTCATTAACCTCACTTATACCTTTTAAAAACCAAACAGCATAATATACTCCTGAATGTAAGAGAGATGAAATTAAAAATCATAACAAAATAGGCAAAAACAATAAAATTTTATGCCCAGGTGTAAAGGCAAGCACACACACTTTCTAATTAGACCCCCATGGAATTCCTTACTGACACAAACTTGTCTAGTTTAATGTTAATTTTAATATTAAATATTTCTACATTTTTAGGGGAAAATTAAATTATTCTAAAAAAAATTGATGTTATTATACATCATCCTCTACAAATATCAGAAGAAATGTCAGCACCGTTCAAAAACAGTTCAGAATTTCCAACAAACATATGTTATTTTACTGTTAACTTATTTGACTAAATGCCCAGGAAAAAAAAAAGAAAGAAACTTATGTTCAGTGTCACCTACTATGAAATCAATGTACAGAGATCTGAGACCTGCTGTTTACTTTCATAATTATTGTCAAAGTTAAAATGTACTAAACCTTTGAAAACAGAAACTAAAATGTCCCAACTTTTTAAATCACATAAAAGAGAATACATTTTATGCTTGCCTTGCAGGCCTCTGATGTCTTTTCCTTTCAAGTATGCTAAATTACTGCCTTGCCATGATGCCTAACATGAAAGAACCACACAAAATGCTGCTCATTTAACAAAGAAGATATATGGGCTCATCATAATAAAGCACAATTAATTTTCATTCATGTAAGCTGAACAATGCCAGTAAACACTGCCTCGGCCATATGCCAGGTCTTTGTTTAGGGAAATTCCAAAGAGAAGGCAGGTAAAGGGAATTTTGTCAGCACCCTCTATCGTTCTCTACCAACTGTGTTGCTCATGTTGTGTTAGAAGGCCTCATTATTCTGGTGATGCTTGAGAAATGACGAAATTAGAGAAGAGGAACCTGAGAAAGATACAGTGTGGCCCAAAAGCTATAGGGATAATTGCCCTTGCCAATGCACTTCAGCTCTCATCTCTCCTAATTAGCCCCATTACCATACTTTAAGACAGACTAGCAGTCACTCAAGACTCTTTTTCTTTTCTGTCACAACAAGCGCTGACAGGCAAATGGACAACACATGGGTGGTAACCTCTTTCCTGCCATTCTACATGCTCTACGCTTTCGGTAGACGGTGTGGCCCGGGGTACCACAACCAAAATGGTCAGACACAACCAAAATGCCGCCCTGCCATAACTCTGGAGTTTATGTCATACATTTCAAGTGACACTTGTAGGATTCTTAACTATTCTCCAACTGAATTCAGAAAGTGCAAGAAACACTGATTGGTCTAGGTAGTATTTTTTGGATCTCTTTACCACGAGGCAGTGATGATAAGACCTCTTAACAACAGAACCATGCAATAATATACCCTCAGCATAGTTGGGAAATCTCTGTCAAAGTCTGTCACTTGGGCTAATTATAAGAGCATCACTGAACATTCCCTGAAAGTGAGTTTTAAATAGTAATTAAAATATACCAAACCACTTTTATGTTATCAGTGGTTACAACACATCTATCACTGTACAGTCATTCGCTACAGGAAAAGCAGTTCAGACTATATATTAAAGAAAATATCTGGGGACATAACTGAATTTCTTATTTCGGAAAGCCTGAACATATATGATCACTTTTCCTAGTAACTTTGCAATGATAATTTTGAAACAATTTAAAAGATGCACTGAATTTATTATAATATTAGAAAGTATGATTATTTGATCACTCAAGTGATAATTATATGATTATTTTATTTTTTAAAGAAATCAAATGTTTTAGTTTAGTCCATTAATATAATGATTAGCTAATTTAATGGAATCCTTTTCAGGATTGCTTGTTTATCCAATCACAGGTATTAATATTATTATTTTTCCTGATCACTTTTCTAATTCTCTGAAGAAGCTTTGGCCAGGTTTTATTTTTTTATTTTTGCTTTTTAACAAAGAGCCTATGATGCAATCCCAGTGGCCACAGATCAGGGAAACGGATTTTCTGAACTTTGTAGTTTGGGGAAATTAACGGTCCATTCAGCATGACTGAAAAATACCCCGAAGGCCAATATTTACTAAGCATGGCATACAGACAGGGGACTTGTTAAAAATCCACAACAAATCTCTCATTGCAAACAAATCCAACGGCTTTAGAGCTTCTGCAACTGTCTGAGTGAGGCTGACTCTGACAGGAGAGAGCTGCTTTCTTACTAATCCAACTTGCTAGAGGTCTGATGCCTCCATCCCAGGATTTCTTGATTTCTTTTCTGTATCCTTTGTTACATTACCTCGTGAAATACTCGGCCAGAGACGATGATTATAGAATTAGATGAGTTTTTGTTGTTGTTCACCTGTTTAAACACTAGCTAGCTGTGTAACTTTAATAGTTCAATAAAGGCATGACTTCCCATCAGACTTTTTGGGTGAGAGGAGAAAGTAGTGATCAGTGGCATTCCCAAATGACAGGAAATAATTTCAGCTTTAGATGTAACTGTGTTAAATCCATATTGCCTTTCCTCTGAGATGCCAAAGTAATATGTGGCTTGAAGAAGACAACAACAACAACAACAACACACACACACACACACACACACAGAAAACGATGGCATTACTTGCATGAAAAAGCGAACAAGTGTGTAGAGGGAAGAGACGTGGCATCCTTAGGCTTGTCCTGGGCTGAGCGACTAGCTCTGTATAATGGAGACTTCTGAAACATGTGAAGACAAAGTGTCTTACCAAGATCTGATTATAAATGCAGTGAGTGAATTTTGATATCTAGTCTCACCGGTACCTAGGGAGCCTGGGAAACATCAGTACTGTTGATGATGTGGACCTAGAAAATAATTCCCAAACTGGATGGAATTAGATGCTCAGTATCCAGAGTCCTCTGCATGCACAGGAGCTGCTCAGAATGGCAGCATCTTCAGTGAATCCTTTGAACATGCTTTTCATTCTTCACAGTATTTAACTCTCAGATGCCTTACATTCCATTTCAAAAAACTAGACAATACAGTTAAGTGCCAATGATTTTGTGAGGGACACTTAAACAAAAATCACTAATGCTGTCTCTCTCTCTCTTTTTTCTTTTTCTTTTGTCATGATTTTTCCTGAACTGAAAGTAGAGCACATGTGCTTCCCAGTCATTTCACAACTTCAGAGTCTAGTGACCTGGGAAGATCTGTGACCAGAGACTCTCTCTTCTCAAGCCTTATGAACTGTAACTTCCATTTCACCCATGCATCTCTGAACACCACATACACACGAGAAAACAGAGCAGCGAGAAGTGCTGTGCACACATGTGCCCCATTCTTGCCTTTCCTTCAATAAAAACAAATTAACAGCAGAGCCTTGGGACAGCTTTTTAGTGTTCACACCTTACAAAAATTTCATAGATCCGTAACACATCCTTTTGGGAACACATCAGTTATGGACGTTCATGTCTGTAATGAAAACCCACAGAATAACAAAGACAGCAACCAGAATTCTGATAGCACGTGACAGATGAAATGTTTCCTGTTAGCCTGAAAGTGTGCACAAGTGAGACCGAGTGGAGAATTTATAACTCCTGCTGTTCAGCAAATTCACCCCTACCTCATTTCCATATCATCCTTTTTATGTGTAAGAATACAGGATGTAATATAATATAATTACACATGGATGTTAAAAGTCTGTGTATTAAATGAAGGCTGAAGCTTGGTCTTTGCATGCTTGTTTACCATGAACAAGGCTCTTAGTGTTAGTCCCAAGAACCCCTTAAACTCCCCCCAAAATGTAATAGTTGAGTTGCTTGCTCAATGCTCTATTTAAGTGAATGATGGTCCATAGATAAACGTGTGGCATGTTGTTGGTCAAAACAAGTGATCATCCTCCTTCGGGCTAACATCAAATTAAATTCTTTTCCCAAAGTGCAGTCCCTTATTTCTCATTCATCCAACATTTACTTTATTTTTTTTGTTTTTAATTCAGACATTCAGTGTCCCTTGTGCTATTTGCATCACTTTTCACTTTTAAATAAGTGGGTGAGATTAAAGAAAGAAAGCCAACGTCACGCAAGCACCCCATCTCAAACAGGAGTGGCACTGATGAACACAGAACGAGACGGACAGCACAAACTGCAGGCACTTTCCCCAATAAACACTAGATCATTTAAGGGACGTCCCTCAAGAGTTACTGCTTCCTGATTGATGTAATCCTAACCACAGACTGTGGTCCAAAAATTGCCAATCAATCATGTATACATTACAGGAAAAATTGGGTTAGCATGTCTTCATACTGGTGCTTCAATGATGTTCTGTTCAAGCAGGGCACAAGACACCCTCTGCAGAACCGCGGTCTGCTGGTGTAGCGTTCGTTTGTTTTCACCTCACCATTTTGTTATGATGTATAGGCAATGAGCCTCATGTGGCCTTCCTAATCTGAAAATGAGCCAAGAGAAAGAACGTGCTCCGAAGTGTTGAAAGAAAGGCCCATTCTCTGCCCAGGGAACTGCATCTAATACAGGAAATGAACACAAGTTTGCTGTAAGCGGTCCAGCTTCGGAATCAGCTGCTCCACTCAGAACTGCCCCTCCCCCACCCCATGCTGAAACTCAGCGCTAAAAGCCAGCCCAAAAAGTTCTGTTTTCCCCTTCTCCCGTGTGCTCTCAAAGCTGTGTAAATCTAACTTGAATGGTAAGCAGCTTTATTTTAACAAGTGTGAGTTATCAGAGTTCGCATATCAAATTAAACCCAATGAATTCTGGACTTGTTTTAAATTTCAAGCCAGAGGCCCTAACTCCCTGCATTTCACTTGGCAGCTGGCCAGACTTAGTAATAAAGTGCTAAGCAGAAGACAGGAAATACTAGAGAAGTCGAACAATGTTATGACAATGTTTATAACTTTTACAGTCAGGCCTGGCTGCACATCTGCACAGCATCAGGGGCTGGTTAGAGCCGCAGAGAGGAAACCATTCCTTAGCTGGCAGCTCTTTACTCCAGCCAGATGTTATCATTTTACCGGTATCTTTTCACCAAACAGAAAAATACGTATTATATATTGCATATTTACATTTCTGAGGAGGAAATGGGGGAGGGAATGTCTGTTTTGAAAGAAATGATATGTCAAATTAATCCTGTACCATAATTGATTTATTCGGAAAGATCTAAGACAGTCTGCAGACCATGCTATCTTCCCCTTTGATGTGATAACCTTCAAACTATGTTTTCGTGTGTGGTGTGGGGCAAGTTGTGCTACAGTACACTGAAAGATAAAGAAATGTCCACATACTACAAACAGGGGGTGCTCAGGTGAAATAAGATATCTGTAAAGTCAGGTAGTCACCTGCCATCACTTTTTTATAAGTACGAGATGACATCAGTGGTGCTTCCTATGCAACATGGGATTTTAGTTAAAATGGAGGAAAGTGATGTCTCTTTCACCTGAACCATTTTAAGAACTGGGCATAAAAAATGCTGAATAACCATTATTAACCATCTTTGATACAGCAGTCGGGAAATTGGTGTTTAACAAGCCTAGGCTAACAAAGTCAAACCAACATTCATGGTCAATATTTAGATCATAGTATTTGAAATTATGTGACTTTATCTAAAGTCTATGTCCTAAATTGAAACTCGGATATGTCACATCAGTTCAGTGTTAATTGGCAGACAATACAGACAAACACACAGACACGAACTCTCTCTACAATTCTGAACTTATTTTAACTTTTGCTAAATGGCTGTATCTACATTTGTATGTGAAAGAATGTGTGTGTTTGTGTCCAAGTGCAAATATCTCAATGCACCTGTTCTATACCTGCCTTCAGGTAATTTATCCTAAGTCTTAGGTTAAAAAAAAGTTCATTAAAATGTGAATCACACTGTTTACTTACCATCATAGGAAGGCCACACACATTTAGAGACACACTCAAATGGAAGTGGTTTTCAATATTCCTGTCAAAGGTCATGTATCTTCTGCAATGTGAGTGACAAAAACTAAGAATTTCTAAAATACCCAAACAGCAAAAAAGGCCTTGTTTTGTGAGAATCTGATAAGATAATGAATTATGACAAGGGTCAGTTTTTATAAGTATATATGTATATGTATATTTTCTATGAAATAAGTTGAAATATTTGATATCTTTGGTTGAAAAACCTTTACCTTTTTTGTTGTTTTTTTTTTCTTTGTTTGTTTGTTTTTTTTTTTTCAAAAAATGCCTAGACTCAATTTATTGAAAGCTGAATATAGACTCTGCCCGGGACATACTTGAATGTGCTTCTGTGATTATTTTATCATTTATTACAATCTATTCAAGTTGTATCCTGGCTGTGGCCCCTCCCTCGTCTCGCATGAACTCAGTAGCAGGCTCTCTGTGATCCTCCTCCTTGCCAGGCCACAGAGGAAGACAATGATGAGAACTGATAGGCTAGGGTTAGATGGAAGGGAAGGAGAACCTCCCCTATCAGAGGGGGTTAGAGGGAGAAGAGAGAGGGAGGGTGGGGTTGGGAGTAGACAGAAGGAGACAAGGTAGGGAGCCACAGCTGGGATACTTGTTTTTTTTTTTTTTAACATAATAATTTTTGATTATTTGAGAACTTCACATATAGAGAATTCATTCACTTGCTATATTCCCTGTGTTAAGCTGAAATAGGTCATCCCTTTTAGGGCTTTCCATACTTTCCATACTTCTGTTTCTTCCTATCCGTTTGCTTATTTTTCCAAAATAACTGCTTGCTTTTACTCCTAGGCTAGTTCTATGGACAATTTCTTCAGAAACTTTGAAATGTGGAGGTCTATATACTTAGTTCTTTGTTTCATTTTGAGACAGAGTCTTGCTGTATAGCTCAAGCTTACCTCAAACCGTGTAACCTAGGTGGCCCCAAATTTGTAATCTTCATGCTCTTAGATTTCTGAGTACTGAGAATACAAGCATGTACACCCAGGCTCAGCTTGCTTATCAACTCTTACAACTCTCCAACCCAAGATCTTAGCAGAAACATGTGAACTCTTGTGCAGGCCATAGGTGCATTATGTATTGTGTCTTGTTGAGGCTTGTCAGCATCTGCCATGCTGGCTACTCAATATTTTGAGTGTCACACTGGATATAGACATTCAAATCGAATGGTTTAAGGAAATTCAAATAATTCAAATAATTTCCTAGCAATGTCTTAAAATTGTACAATTGTTCCAATTGTACTACTTTGTTCTTAAGAGGTGACTCTCTTTTAAAATTTTCAGGTTGGGCATTTATGAAAAATAAGATTCACTGTGTATAAGTTCTTTTGACATATTTATTTGGACAACAGAATTTGAACTACCAGTATATTTTTTGAAGTATCAATTCTATCATCAGGATTCACACTACTGCAATGATAACATGCTCTATTATTTAATACTCTCCTCAGAGCCAAAGACAGTGACACTTGATTACTCTCAGTGATACAGTCAGCATTATCACCACCAGTGATGTTGATGGAATGTTTATTAGTAAATCTTGTGAAATAATTCTCATTCATTCTATTGGTGGGGCAGTGTTACAAAATAATCTTCATTTAGTGGTGCAATATAACTTTCATTAAATCTTCAGGATTATTGGAACTGTTGAATACTGAAAGGAAAAGAAGAAAGAGAAGGGGGAAGGGAGGAAGAAAGAATGAACAAAAGAAAGAGAAAAAGAACACATGGTCTCATTATGTAGCCCTGGCTGGCCTGAAGCTCATTGTGTAGACAAAACTAGCCTTGAGAGATTGGAGTGCTGGGATCAAAAGAATGTGCTTGCACTCCTGACTTGGAGGATCCTTTCAAAGGAGTCTTCTAAGTATCAAATGACATTAAAAAGATCTCGCATTCCTTAGGACAATCATTAAAATGAAAATCTACACAGTATCATTTTAAACTTTAATTTATCATCTTGAGGGCACATAACTTGAAGTTTATTATAATATAGATATATACACCTTCTCTACATTCCTAACAGGATGGTTTCTAGAGATGGGAGTGATGTGGCCTGAGCAAGATTTTTCAGATGCTCTGTGTGGGTTTTGTTTTTCTTTTAAATTGTTTTATTACACTTTTTTTATTATTTTTAATTTATTAGATTCAAGTATGTGTGTGAGGGTGCACATGCCTTGGCTCATGCAGAAATGTCAGAGGACAGCTTTCAGCAGTCATTTTTCTTTTTCTAACATGTATATCCCAGGGATCAAACTCAGGTCACCAGCCTTGATTTTCTTTATAAAACTATAACATCTTGTCAAAATTAAACATGACCACTTCTCCATTATTTTTCATGCTTTAATAGGACTCAGGGATTCATTCCTAACTTAATGAAATATACTCATTGGTGTGCTGTTGCACAACAAAAGGGGTCCTTATTGCCTCATAGAAATAAATTCAATGGGCTTTAAAGGCAGAAAAGAGTTAAGACTGTGAGGTCTTAGGACACAGCACTGTCTATGCTGAGACTTGCTTCTGTATAGGATGTCTGATGTAACATCTGTAATGACCTTTTTCCAGATTGCCTGGGACCGTGCCATTTAGTAGCAAGATGTTGTTCATGGTTTTCATATACTGAGTTTAGCATGCATTTCAACAATGGAAGCTGCAATTTATAATTATATAATAATTCCTAGTTTATCTGTGTCATTTCTACATATTGCTAATTATTAATACTAGCAAAATAGTTTTTTAAAGATCATATGACTGAGGTTTACAGCTGAACATAAGCAAAACTGTTACGGTGGTCTGATGAGAGGCTTCTCAGTGCTCCACTGGCTTTATGCAAATGGTATAGCTTAGTTCCTTAGCTTTAAGGAACAACAGCAGTAACTTATTTACAAACTTAAATAGGTGACATGAACCAACTTCCTAGATTTTGATGACAAAGTGAAATACTAAGTAATACATATATCAAGAGACCATGCCATCTTCAAACCTGAATCTTTCTGTTTTCTCCAAAGCCATAATTCTTTTTGCCTATGCTATATGGCTTCTTTCTGAAAGAGAAAATGTTACTTTATGCAGAGCATAATAAACAGAAAATATATATTCATAAATAATTAAAAAATTTCAAGGTTGAAAGTCTGGCAACCTATGGTGAACTTTGTTATATACATAATTGATACTTCTTGATTTTGAACTTTTCTAGGTCTCCCTCCTTCAGATTTAGAATTTTAGCCTATGTATTTCTTGATTATTTACACTAGACATTGATTATTGCTTCTAAATTCTTTTTCTGCTGAAGAACTTGAAGTATATCCTAAATATTTAATTGATCCATAGTATATTAACTTTTTAAAGCTATTTTTTTTGCTACATTATTACATACTCTACCTAAAAACAAATTGAATGAAGAATAGTAGAGGGTTAGAGAACAATGAATATATTTTAGAAATGAGTAAATTTAAAATCTTGCCTGAAGTATTTAATCTGGTAAAGTCATCCTAAGATTTGCACAGCAAAAGATGTCTAGAATAATTCTCCTTGTATTTAGGAGTAAGTAAATAAAAAAGACCTAAGAGACTTTTGAAAGTAAGAAAAGATATTTGATGGAAGGAAGATGGATGTCTAGAAGAGAAAGGGGTTTCTTTGGACTGGTTAGGTAAATGGCAGGCATGCTTGTCTTTCCACAGATGAATGGATAAACAAATTATTATATGCATATCATAGATTTATTCACCTTTTCAAGGGAAAGGGAATTTTTATTCATGCTACAAAATGGATATATTTGGATACATGATATAAAATGGCATAAGTTGTTCAAGAAAAGAAACATATCTTTAAAAAAATCTGACTTTTTTTAAATTAAAAATGGATTTTTCGCATGTAATACAAAAAAACTGGGTAGGCAGAGGCAGGCATATCTCTGTGAGTTCGAGGCCAGTCTGGTCTACCAAGCGAGTCCAAGACAGCCAACGTTACACAGAGAAACCCTGTCTCAAAAAAACAAACAAAACTAACCAAACAAACAAAATCAACAATAACAACAACAAAAATGAATTTTCATTTACTATATTCTGATTATCTTCCCTTCTCTCAACTCCTTTGAAATCCTCCCACCTCACCTATCTGAATTGGCACCCAGCGAGATACTTTATAGTTCTACTGCTGTGAAATAGCCTGTAGTTATAAACAAATAAGCATGGAGTATGAAAATGGATATCAGCATTTAGGGAAGAAATTTGGCCTTGTTATTTAATCACGAATACGGTTCTCAGTTTAACAAGACAAAGTCCAGAAGAGAGCTGTTATTGATATAAAACAACTTACTACATTCTATTTATCTATTTTGTGTGTTTTTGTGAATGTTTGCACATGCCACTGTAAAGGTCAGAGGACAACTCCAGTGAGTGGGTTCACTCCTTCCATGACAATGGATACCAAGGGTCAAACTCAAGTTGTCATGCTTGGCAGTTAAGTACGTTTCTGGTTCAGCCATTTTGCCAGCCTTGGTACTGATTCTTAAAACAAGGTCAACAACCACCAAGTTCGAGTTATTCTGGGTGTTGCACATGTGAATTGGTGGTTATATGTGCAATAGAAATTGAAGAAGTAAAACTCACAGCCCCTCCCTCCCCCGGAAAGTCCTGGAGGATGAGTAGGCATGAGCAGTGAGATGGCCAAGGGGAGGGGCTAAACGGAAGGGGAATTTGGCAGGATATTAATTCATATGACTCTGAAGTTCCTCTTCAACCCTGATATGCAATGACTGTGTGTGAGGAAACTGAAGGGCCAGTAAAAGCTGAGAATCCCTCGGGATACAGATATCTGGTAGATAAAAGAATGACTCACAGGAGGCTGTGCTCTTAGAATGTTTATAGTGTGCCTGAAATAGAAGCTCTGATGCTCTGCTTAGAGAAACTGCTCTGGAAATGCTGTATGGTATATTTGGATTTCATTCTCTCAGGACTTCTAACTTGAAGGAGGTGCTCTCGGAGTAACACTCTTCACTAACATAAATACATTTATTGTCACTAATAATGTGAAGTGATGAAATGAACTAATGTGCAACTGGGCCTAGAGGAGCGTTGGCATTAGTCGATCAGTGCACCACTGTGGTGATGTATGTATCCTGTTCATGATCCCATCAGTGCCAACAGCAAATATTCCAGTAAGCATTCGTGTTATTCTTTGATGGAAATATAACAGTGCTCTTACGGAAAAATCAGATGTGACTAAGATGAGAAATGATGCTTTATTCTCGGAGCACACAACACACCTAGCATGGCTTGCACCACTACAAACCAATGTGAAACACAAAACTTAGAGGCAGCATAGATCCAGCATGATAGACTACTGTAAGCTAGTCACTGCCCCAGTCACTATGTAGAGAAGCATAGAGACAAGTTCTTATCTCTGTCTGGGTTTCATCAAGAACATAGAACACAGCTGTACTTGTCACAACTAGTTTTTGCTTATCTGGATCCAAGTTAATGCTCCCTGCAACTCTTTAGAGTTTTTGGCATTAATGTCCTAACAACTTTGTCTATTTTAAGACCCAAAACTCAATATCTATTGTCTATTTCTTATTTTTTAAAAAAATTTGGTTACAAGCCTTCTCAAAAATTCTTGTATCAGTCCATGATATTGATGGCTTTTAGGCCTTCTTATAATACTCTCAAAGATGACCTATATAAAAACAAGAGGCTGAGTCTGTCTTGGTATATAGAAGGGAAAAGAATAGTTCTCTCAACCACTAAATTTCAATTTTTTTTCAAACTCATACACACACACACACACACACACAAAAAAAGCCTAAGTGCCAGAGAGCAAAGATAAAACTGTATGAAGTTACTTTAAAAGAACAACACATTAGCCTGACATGGAGAAACATTACTGCAAATCCCATCACTCCAGATGCAGAGGCAGAAGGATGAGCTCAAAAGACAGCTTGAGCAAAACAGTGAGAATGTCTTAGAAAGCAAACTTGGGCTGGCAACAAGGCTTGGCATTTAAGAGCACTCCCTATTCTTTCAGAGAACAAAAGTTTGGTTCTAGCACCCATGTCTGGAAACTCATAAATGTTTCCCGGGCTCTTTTCTGGCCTCTAATGGCACCCACTGCATGTGGTATACACAGTCAGAAATGCATACATAAACAACAACAAAAAATCAAATTAACACACAAGGCAGAGAATGGTCGAATTTTGGCAGAAGTTAACCATTTTGTATCAAATTCAAAATCATTTGTAAAAATTAAAAATGTTCTTCCAATAGAAATGCTTTCGAAATATTTTAAAAAATATGTCATTATGGATCAAATACATTAAATATTATGTCCAGGTTTTGAATTTTGTAAATTGTTAATGTCTTTATATATTTTTGGGATTTAAACATGTATTCACGCTTACAGTCCAAAACATTAGTTTACAATGAGCAGAATGGATTAATTTGAAATTTGCAGTAAATAAATGGTTAGTAAGACTATGCCCTCAAAACTTCTTAAATATTCTTTTGACTTATTAGCATTGCCTCCATACTTATATTCATATGTCCTACAAGGTAAAATTTTAGAGTACTACAAGACAGAAGAATAGCTAAATTATGAAAAGTCAAAGACAAATTTAAAGTAATTTCTTTAAATATATTTCAGAGAAGTATTTGATTTAGATGTAAAAATTCAAATCTAGAAAGAAAAAAAGCTAATGTTTAAAATATGGCACAAATATACATTGTACCCCAAAGCATTTAAAAATCAGTCGATCCAAGTTTAAGTTTATGCTGACTATATTTATGGATACCACAAAAAGTTTACTTGGGAACAGTATTTTACAATACTATGTTATTTTACAGATTATACAGAGGGGAAACAAGAATTAAACACTGACGTTTCAGAGAGAGAGGGCTACACCAAAATCAACATTTGATGATCTCAACATGATTTTTTTGTTTAAAAAAATATTACAAGTCTTGTGAGCGTGTTTTTGTCTCCTATATACATTCTTCTTTTTAAACATTATGATGAAAGGGCAAAGAATATCACAACGTCTTGCCAACATGGCCTCCAATATTTAATTCTCTATTTTCTGGTCTCAAACTTGAGCTACAAGATAGTAAGGGTCTTACAATGTTGTTTGAATGAAACACTATTAATTGCTGGACACTGGTTTTTAAAATAGCATTCAAGTCCTTACATCATTTTTTTTTTCCAAGTCAGCATCTACTTGCTACATTAAACCAACCCATATCTTTCAAATAGTTTCCAACATTCTGATCCATGGCATTTGGAAGGGAGTTCCCTGGTAACATAAATTTTGAATCTGTCTTAAATATGGGAGGCCATTGTTGGTTAAAAGAATTTTGACCATAATTTCATGATGTCAAAGAGGAAGGTGAGCAAGTTAAGCCATAAAACTGGTCTCTAAAGATTATTAGAGCACAAACTTAGAGACCTTTTAAGTAGAAGTTCCAGCATCAAAGTTTCAGTTGTACATAATTCTCACTAACTTTACTGTAGTTATACTATGGAATTCTATATGCTACCTTGACTGTTTTTCATATGTAGAACATAATTAAATTCAGACTAAGAAAGCTAGCTGTATACCACTAAGGCTAGGGCCTTACCACACCTCTGTGTTCCAAGTTAATATAAATCAGATCTATGTGGGGTTGTAGACTCAATGAAAACTTACTAAAAGAGTGACCAATCATATTTAGATATATTTTGATATGACATATATGCAGATATATAATGTAAAATCATGTATATAATGGATATATAAAAATAGACTTCATTCATATATAAATGATTTCTTGTTCAGGAAATCCTTTGCTTTCCATTAATTATTGAATTTTTCTTTTTTTAGGTTTGGTATTAAATTACCAGGAAGCTACTTAACAAAGCAGGAATTCATTCTCTTACTTACTAATGTGTCTCACGTGTGTCTATATATGTCAGACTAGATATTGAAATTCATTAAATAGTTGGTAAATGCATAAAATGCTTTCGGTTAAGAGTGCTGATGTTTAGTTAAATGCAGTTAAATTTATAATGGGATTGTAGATCATAATTTTTTCTTTCTTTTGGGTATAATTTACACAGTTTATCCAATACATATATAACACACATATGTGCACATGAACACATAAGTGACCATGTACACACACACACACACACACACACACACACACACACACACACACAGAGACACAGTGAGAAGCCCACATTTCATTAAAGTCATTAGCCGGAAACTAACTTAAATTTTCTTGTTTGTTAAAACAAAAATGGTGGGACATACCAGACACAAATTGTCACGCACACGTAGGTATCATATATAACATAGAACTTTTTTAATTAAATTATTTTTATATTAATTATAGTTTATTCACTTTGTATCCCAGCTGTAGTACCCTCCTTCCTCCCCTCCTGATCTGACCCTCCCTCCCTCATCTCCTCCTATGCCCCTCTCCAAGTCCACTGATAGGGGAGGCTCTCCTCCCATTCCATCTGACCCTAGCTTACCAGGTCTCATCAGGACTGGCTGCATTGTCCTCCTTTGTGGCCTGGCAAGGCTTTCCCCCTCAGGTGGAGGTGATCAAATAGCCAGACTGTCTCTGATAAGAAGTTTATATTTTGACCTGGAATTTCGTGAGGGGGAGGCAGTCAAAGAGCTAGCCACTGAGTTCATGTCACAGTCCCTGTTCCCCTTACTAGGGTACCCACTTGAATATTGAGCTTCCATTGGCTACATCTGAGCAGGGATTCTAGGGTATATCCATGAATGTAGCTTGGTTGGAGTATCAGCCTCAGAAAAGACACCTGTGTCCAGATATTTTGGTTCTATAACATATAGATAACAAAATATCTTAAAACAAAATATCTGAGTAATAGATGAATATTTTAGTTTTATGTTAGTCTATTGAACATATAACTAATTATATTTACTATATATAGATACTTATTTTAGAACGTTATTGCTAAATTATAGTAGTATCACTTGTGCATAAGAATCATCAAATCAGTCCCTAATATGATTTAGTTACTTGGATCTCTCTCTCTCTTTTCCTATTAGAGTTGAGATTTACAGGAATATTGACTTTAAACCAAGACCATAATACTCAATGCTTGCAACCCCCCAAACTGATTTTATTCAAAGAAAGACCTAAGAAGCACTGAGGAAAATTAACCTCTTTTTGACAAAAATCTTTGTAAGATCCACTAATTTAAACCATCGCCAACTCCTTCTATACCATCTTCTATATTCCAAGGCTATATTTTCACATAACAGTATGAGACATAAATGAGTTTGTCTAAAGCTGATGCTCTATAATATCACATACAAGATAACAAATGAGCGAAATATGGCCAAAAGTTATAGCAATTCACTAGATTGCACGTGTCACCACAACAGTACAGTGATCAATAATTTTGCCCAAAAACTACAAGGAAGGCTTCACAGTCTGAAAGACACAAGCATGATAAGGATGTAAACAGAATCTGGGTGAAATCCCATCTTTGTGTTTAAATACAAAAAAATACTTGGGACTATAGGCTGAAATCACTATCTTCTATGTAGTTATTAAGTATTCTATAAAAGTTTTATATACATATATAAATGCTTTATATTTATAAAGGATAGACAAGAGACAGAGGATATGTAGATATGTAGGTGGAGAGAAAATAAACAAAACAGCCATAAAGATAACTATGTAGGCAGAAAGACAGACAAATAAATAGGTGAATAAAATAGATGATAGTCCATTATTTGTACTGCTAGGCAATCAACTGTCCAGATTATAATTATTTTTTTAACCATGATATCTTTCCTCCAAAGACTAGCTGTCCCTTGTGGAAATGTCTTTTTCATGTATGTGTCTGAGCAACAGTCAAGTTTCCATTCCCATGGTAGGCACCCCATAAAGGTTTTGGTAACTGGATAACACCTGGACCAACTATCTTTTTAGGGCAACACTCACCTCAATTAATATTTGCATGCCCCAGACAATTTTAATCTACCTGTTCTCTACAGGCCCCAGTCACTCTGAAGCTTTCTTCTAAGTGTCATTATGAGTACATGGCTTACACACACTTCAGGTCAATTAAATTGAGAATTATTTTGAACATCAAATGACAAAAAATAATTACAAACTAAAATAAACAACAGAAATAAACAAAGCAAATCTAGTGACTGAACTAGAAGTTTTCTGATTACTTGTTATTAATTGCTCCTTTCCAAAAAGCAATGATTATTCCAAATTTAGTATGTGTCTTTGCTTTACCAAAATAAAGAAATTTTGTGGCCATAAATGAATGAATTGAATAATGAGGTTATTTGAGGAAATATAATGTCATGCTCAGAGTCTCAACAATGTCATGATTATAACAAGTAACTTCCTTGGAATAAGACATTTCCCAAGCTACTCCTGTACTAAGAGAGGATGAAGAGATCTTTTTCAGACAATCTTCTGGTTATCGAGAAAGACAAATCCTTGGGACTACTTATGATTCACTCAAACCACTTTATTCCAATAGTTTAAGAATGTATAGTCTAAGAACAGACAGTCTAATGCAATAGTTTCCAAATAGGGTTCAGTGTTTTGGGCCATTAGACCATTAGGTGACATCCACCATAATTCTCACCTACAAATGAACATGTCAAGACAATCATATCTATTTCACATTTGTGCAAATAAAGTACATTCATTTCTGTAACTTACTTGGAAGACTATCATGCACATAGTGGGTTCTCAATGTTAGTGTTTATTATCATCTAGGCTGAGAAATGACATCTTATAAAAGGCAGTGCTCATCATCTCTGAAAACTGTTCAGCTGCATGCATACATCTAAGAAAAGAAGCAAACACTGCAACTTCTGGTTACAAAGGTTTTATGCTCTCCAGCAGTTATCTGAAGTGTTGGTGTTAAATGAGGAACTCAGGCAATGTGGTCTTCAGACTTTGTTCATATATTTAATATCTTCATGAGCACGTAATAACTTTCTATTGGCATTTTAGAAACTGGAAATGCAGAAGGATGGAGCCAGGGAAGAATTGCTGATGGTAATATTAAACACTGGGCTCGCTGTTTCACAAAAAATTGGCCCAAAACAGGATCCTTCATCAAATATCTCAGTATTTTCTTTAAAAAAACTATGAGACTCAACTTCCATACCTAATAACTAAGTGACTTGCCTTTTCCTCATCATATTGCTGTGAGGGGGAATAAAAATATTTTCTTAACAGAACTGTGGAAACTGAAGTATCATCTGAGTATAAATACATTCAAGATGGCAGGACTTCTACTTGCTTGCACCAACATGTTCTATTAAGGTAAGGGATGTATTGAGAAGACTTGAACCACTAAAGTTAGGCAAGGAAGTATAAGTGACCACCATTTTCTTCACATGCACTGTACACAGGTCCCTGGAAGCAGAGGCTGTACAAAAACATTATATTTACTATGACTAATTTGAAAAAGAAGACACTAACTACTCTTTCATTTTAGAAAACTTTAACTCTCTTCAGAGGTGCACTGAGTGAAAGTGTCACAAATTCTCTTCCTAAATTCCTAGACACAACAATGACAGAACTCAAGTAAATATTTCTAACCTTGGAGCTCAGATCTGGGGAACCCATAGAGGGATGTGGGAGTTTGCCAGATGCTGACCACACTCAGTGCATGAAATCAAATGTCCATCTTCTGGCATATCAGCATGAAAACCCTGTTTTAGAAGAACTAACTGCTAAAATGTTTCACAGATTTCAGGCTCTTACTTTGCCAAAAGCATTTAATAAATTAACTCCATAAAAGACAATATACCAGACTGAACATTCAATTTCAACAGTTCTTATATGAGAGAAAACCTTCCCTTAGGAGGAATGCTGTGTTCACAATTGCTTAAAAGATACACTTTTTCATTTTTATTCCAAACCTAATATTTCCATGGTATACGGCGTAACTATAACAGTAAAGTCAATTACACTTATCTTCCTAAAATTACTAGCTTATTACTTAGTATTCTATATCTTTTCCTGCCTTGTAGTACATTCAGTGCTGAGACTGACTGCATATGCTCAATGCTTTACCTTCTACCTCTATGAAGTTAGTGCCAGCAACTGTTTATTTGGAAACATAAAATAACTAAACAGCTTCCTGACATAGTACGTGTTTTTGCTGTTCTTCGGATTTTGCAAATCCAATAATTCCAACTAAAGTATCAGTAAAATCTAGAAGTCAAGTGTGGGTTTCCCTGTGAACTTCTTGTTTTCAAACACATCAATTTTGCTAACAATCATTGATGCAATTAATGATGATATTATTTATCAGTTATAACTTTATGAAATGTTAGGCTCTTCAGTCAAGTAGTCTATAACCAGCTTATCAATGATTATTTCTTGGTAGAATTCATCAGAAAAATCTGAAAGTGACAGTAATGGATTCATATCACACTTGTAATAGAATTAGTCTCAAACGTTTGGAAACCCATTTCAACATTGATTGAGTGATTGTTGATCTCTGCTTATTTCACAGAGGCATGGAATTCTAAGCGTTTTTATGTAATGTAAAAGGTTAAGTTTGAAAATTTTATATTACAAATGTCACATTCACTTCCAGAAGGAAATGTGCAACAGTATGTGACAATAACGAATAAAATGTTGAAACATGTTTTCCTTTTGTTTTCCTTTACTCATTTCTGTAATACAACACTGGTTACTGGAAAATGCCTTACAGCTTTATTCAAAACACATGTTCAAAGATTTGAATGAAAAAAAACTTTGACTCGCTCTGGAACATCTAACCGATATATCATTGGTGTACTTTATTTTTTTCTTACTGTCAAGAACACTTTTAAGTCTTTAAGATTTATTTAAACTAGTTTATTATATAATGAAGCTTGTCAGATCATAAGAACAAAGGCAAACAAGATGTGCTATATCAAAGTATAACATTTAACATATAGATTCAAGTATACATATCAAGTGCAATGCAATCAAGTGAAGTTTAATCTGAAAACGCAAAGGTTTCAGAATATTAAAGCCACATCTGTCCTTTGAAGCACAATTTAGACTGTTTGTCAAAAAGCTATGTGTAATTATTCTCTCCCACCCTACACTTTGTAATGATAGCATTCTTTTTATAATTACTTTTCAATTTTACTTTAGAGCTGAGATTTTAAATACTTAACCACCAAAGACTATAGGAACACAAATGGAAATTTAAAAATTTTTTACAATGTATCATGTTATAATTGCTATGTTTTGTTGGTAAATCAGGATAGTATTTCAAAAGGCATATTTTCCAGGGTTTAACAAAAAAATTCTAAATGTCTTTGAAAATCAATTCAGCATAGTTCTAGAATGAAAAACGTATGCTTAAGCACAATATTAAAACATTTATTATAAAGTTTTAGAATACATCTGGGAAACTTTGGTTTAGCCAACAGAAGCTATTAAAAGGAACATGCTAGCTAGTACAGACTCATCTTTAAGTTCTTGGGAAAGAGGACAGAGATTTGAGTTTTATGTATTTGAAATTCTCAAAGTAGAAGAATAAATCCTAAGTCACATTGCTCTTTCTTTTAATTTGTATCAGTGTGTGGAATTATACATGCAAGTGCTTATGTGTGTTTCAGTGCACAGGTGTGTGTGTGTGTGTGTGTGTGTGTGTGTGTGTGTGTGCTCTTGCCTGTGGAGGCCATAGGAAAGTGTCCAGTGTCATCTTCTACAGCACCATTTGCCTCATCGTTTGAGATGGTGTCTCTCACTGGCTTGGAGCTTACCAGTTCCCATAGCTAGTGCACCAAGGATTATTTAATCATCATCTTCCACCCCTGAGATTTAAAGCAGAAACTACCATACCTAGTGGTTTAAATTGCGTCCTCGGATCAAAGTAAGGTCCTCATGTCTTTGTGACAAATGTTTTACTGAGTGAGCCATGTCTGCAGTATTTATTACATATGTCCATAGTTCTTTTTCAGAAAAAGGTGTTTAAACTTTGCTAGGCAAAATAAGGCCTGGGTACCTGAGAATTAAATGTTCTGCTGTAGTATAGGACACACTTAATTTCTGTTATAATATTGTATTTTACTCATAATAACTGAATATGGCATGGAAGCTTCAGGCTATAATTAACAAAATCTTCTCAAGATGAGAACCCATTTAATCTTAAATTACAAATTTTCATATCTGCTATAGTCTCATTATGAAACAGCAGTGATTTATATATAAATTAATTGGACTCTGATCCCTATAGTGAAACTTAAAGCTTAAAATATGTGTTTTAAAACCCTTAACAGTGGAGAAGCAAAACTGAACCAAGAGTGACCTTCATTTATGAAGTATTCCTACAAAACATCGTTAGCTTCACAAAAGCTGAGCTTCTCTTATGCATATAAAATTTAATACAGAAATAAGAAGCCCTAAATAAACATAAACTACACATGATCTTCTCAATATATAGCTTATTGTAACTTACAAATATACCTTCAATAATAAATGTGGGGCAGGCAAAAATAGGTTTCTAAGAGAATTTCTGTTCGAGACATTACAGCACAACCCAGTGGTAGAGGATTTGCCAAGTATGGATGATACCCTCAGCACATATCAAGTATGCCAAAAAAAGTTTGAGGTTGACTTGAGAAACAAGTTGTTTTCTTAATAGATTTACTCATTTCTCTGTGATTTCAAAGATAAACAAGAATATTGGATAACAGCATGATTATTAATAGAGTTTAAAATCCTTAACAGACTAGTTAAGGAAAAAAATGACTCCATAATATTATAAAAATCTCTTATAACCTATTTGAAAAAGAAAACAAATATAATGCAGATGAATGCTTCATTGCCTAGCCCTGTGCAAGTAGGAAATCTGAAATATTTCTGACTCTGTACTGCAAACTCGTCAGCAATGTCGAGGAAGGTTTCAAATGAAACATTACTGAGCTTCAGCATAAAGAACATTCAGTGTACAGAGAGCTTCTATCCTCAGAAAATATCTGAAATTTGTGCAGGGGTTCTAGCTTATCTCCATGAATGGTCCTTGGTTGGAGCATCAATCTCAGAAAAGACCCCTTTGCCCAGATATTTTGGTTCTGTTGTTCTCCTTGTGGAACTACTGTCCTCTCCAGGTCTTTCTATCTCCCTCTTGTTTCATAAGATTCCCTGCACTCTGCCTAAAGCTTGGGCATGAGTCTCAGCATCTGCTTTAATATCCTGCTGGGTGAAGTCTTTCAGAGGCCCTCTGTGGTAGGCTCCTGTGATAATGCAGCCAATCCTGATGAGACCTGATAGGCTAGGGTCAGATGGAAGGGGAAGAGGACTTCCCACTATCAGTGGACTTGAGGAGGGGCCTGGGAGGATATGAGGAAGGGAGAGTGGGGATGGGAGGGCACAAGGGAGGGGCTACAGCTGTGACACAAAGTGAATAAAGTGTAATTAATAAAAAATAAATAAGGAAAAAAGAAAAAAATATCTGAAATTATCAAAACCCTCCAGATCTAAACCCAGAGACCTAGAACAGCTCCCGCTAAAGCAGGCAGCATACGGAGGGAACAGCCTGGAAATAGAGAGGGGCCAGAAAGCTGAAAGCATACACAGGCATTTTGGCAGTTACAGCTCTTTTTATTTCACTCCCATTTTACAAATACCCGGAGGCATTTCTGTGCAAATTCTAAAAATAAAGCAATAAACTTTAATTCATCAACTTTCATAATATTTTGACAGATTCTTCCAACTTTAATTTCCTTTTGTAATGGTAGCGTGATTAGCATTATGTTACATTGCTTGGTTTTGCCATAAAACGTTAATCTCCAGAGAACTATTCTGAAATTATGCACTACTTTAATAGATCTCCCTTCAGAATTGAATAAAATCATTTACTCGTTGCAATTTTATCCTCTAATGGTTAGTGAGATCTCATATAGACCTGTATTGAAAGTAAGGTTTAAATATTTTAGAGAAATTTTTGAATGGTATTCCCACAACAGATTTGAATTTCTCAACCAAAGTCTTTTGTGGAAAAGAAACATGCAGAACTGATTGTCTTAAAATTTGGTGACGTTACAAATATGAAAAAAAAAAAAAGACAAAGTCACATGGTTACCTCATCTAGAGAAGTTATTATTTTTTTTAATGAAAAATAACTCTGGCACACAGAAGGTAAAATTCAGAGCAGAAAAGTTTAGAAAAGAACCCACCCCTAGACAAGGATTGTTCTAGGACCCCAGGCTGGTTTAGACTGGTAAATGAAGGAAGTGCGTCAAAGTAGAGAATCTGTTTGCTGTTAGTATCCCCAATTTGACTCTTCCCCCAAATATAATCCAATTATTCTGAAGTATTCTATAGAATTATTTTCTTTCAGTTAGGCTCTCATACATTACATTTTATTATATCTGAGTGTCTTAGAGCCACAGCAGAAAGGTAAGAGATCATAAGATAATAGGCCATAGGAAGCACAGCAGTAGAAATGAAGTTAGTTAGCAAACTATGAAGTCACTAAGAGAAATAACATCTTTTAGTATTTCTATATATTTAATATTATTATTTCTACATATTCTCTATATTTCTACATAAAATAATGAACTGATTTTATAAAGATAAGAAGCTAATCTCAGACATTAAATCTCTTACTGTTCTTACCTCATATGCTTACTACACTCTCCCCCAACTCTTAGCAACATAAAAAAATGTCTTATTTTCTAAGTATAGAGCTTTAGTAATGATTTCTTCCTTAGGCTGACTGTAACTGAGATATTTTCTTTGCAGGCAAGAACATTTCCTCAGCCTAGAGTCTAGCCTTGGGTACCACAGTAAATCACGAAGCTATTTACAACACTGTACTCCATGACTGGCATATTCTGGGGCTTTGAACTTTACGGAAGTTCTCCACAAACAGCTCTTTCTTGTCCAGTATTCACTGGTCAAAAATGACACAGGAAGGCATAATTTTATTGTGAAGTTTAAATTTCCAAAATGATAATAGCACAGACGTTACTGTAACTGTGACTCATCAAGAACTCTGTACAGACACACAGTATTTTGATTCATGTTTCTGAATACTAAACTTTCAATTATGTTCAAAGGATCAGATGCCCTGCAGTTTATTTCTTACAATTCATCCATTTTATTGTTTTTGACATAGTTACCAACTCTGCTTAATTAAAAAGTTTATTTATATAAATGGGGCATTTTCTTAATCTAATCCAGGATTTTAGAAGGAAGAAATGATTTGGAAATAAAAACAATTCCCTTTGAATATATGTTCAAATGAATGGGGTCCCACATGAGCATTCATAAAAGAAAAAAAAAAACTTCCAAATTAAAGGAAGTAAAGATGAAACTAAACAAAGGGCTGGTGGAAAACTGGGCAGTTTCCAAACTCGTGGCAAGTTATTTGTTAAGTGTGTGGTTGCCTGTGTCTGAGTTAGGCACAGTCTCTTATAGACAGTTAAAAACCTAAGCTAAGCAAAATACAACTGTCTCTGAAAAAGTTTCACAATCCCAATAGCACGAAAACAGAGCAACAGGGCTGAAGCTTTTGACTTACCAGATCATTTATTTACAAGCAAAAGGAAAGTGCATATTACACTGACACAGGAGTGGTTTTCCCTACCAGGGAAGTACATATGCACATGACAAACAGTGCAACACAAGACTCATAATTAAAGGGACACAATCTATTACTTACTTAAAACTTATCAGACTTCAGTTAACACACATACAGTAAACCAAACACAACTCACAATTTACAAGATGGAACTGTGTGACATAGTTCAAGGTTCTTCTTTATAGGTGTTTAAGAGGCTCCTTGTTCTGCAACATTCTTGACAGTTACAGCATAAACCCTTTTTTGCATTTTTAATTAATTTTTATTTATTACAAAGTATTCACTGTATTCCTCCTGTGTCCTTCCACCTCGTCTCCTCCCAATCCTGCCTTCCCTCTCTCTTTTCCTCCTATGCCTCTCCCCTAGTCCATTAACGAAGAGGACCTCCTCCCCTTCTTTCTGGCCCTAGCCTATCACGTCTCATCAGGACTGCCTACACACATTTTTTGAAGACTAAATATTAACTAGAATAGTATCAGCTGGTTGGAAGAAGGCAGCATTTAGTGGTGGCCCCAATAATAAGGGTAAATGAGACTAAATGTTTTCCTAGTTATGGCTTTATCCATATGTCCTAATTGAATATAGCTACAATCATATTGTTATTTCCTATCCAATGTCCATTACAGGTTGTCACTCATTGTTTTTTTAAGCCAACCACTGAAACACAAAATATTATATCTTTGATGAAGTTCTAGTTTAATTCTTTGAAAGCCTTTGGAAGTATAAATCTCTCAGTTGGTCATAAAAGGTCTAAGCTACACCGTTCTTATGTCCAACCTACACTCGACAGGTTTTTGATTGATAAACTATTTCTATGAGTGGACAAAAACAGAATGTCAAAAGACTGCCTCTTGACTGTATTGACTATTCTAACAACAAGGAATATTCATTTCCAGAACTTTCAAAGTACTTATTATTGGTATGCATACTTCACTTCTTTTTTAATTGTCTAAAAATAGCTTTCTACTCATTTTTTAAATTAAATGTAGCATTCTTATTAATTCTTGAGAATTTCATCTGGACATGACTGCACCAAGGTAGTCATGAACTCATAGTAGTTGTGGGTATCTGTGCAAGGCTTGCAAAAGATCAAGCCTGTTAGCATTCTAGCATGAAGAGAGGAGGGGCTGACAAGCCCTCACCCCTAGCTGAGGAGGTACTGGTAGTTGATTGCTCCTGGAGGAGGGAACATCCATTACTTTAAGGGTGTGGCTCCTGGAAGAGCCACTGAGCTCTAGTGCATGGCCTCACAACTATCAGTACAAGTGCAAATTGAACTAGCTAGATTATTAAATAAACAAATAGATTAGATAAATAGATAAAGAGATAAATAATAAATAAATAAATAGGAAGCAGGAAGTTACGGTAGAACAGGAGGTGGGTGGGTGAGCTCTTGAAAGCTGGTAGAAAGAGTCTTGGTGAATATGACCAAAGAGCTCTTCTGAGCTTAGAATAGAATGCTCTATGCATCATGGATCTTAAATTATACTCACTTTAAACTCACTGTCCTTTCCAGTCTTTGACTAATGTATGCAAATGAGAAGTTATCAAATATACAATTTAAATGATTCCATGCAAGAATGGATACCCACGACATTTGACGAAATAGAATTCTGTACACTTAAACTTGAATATTATTTATTCAAACACTTTAATGTGTGCTTTTACATTTTAAGAATATAGCTAATAGATTGGCCTAACTATAGTTAAAATATCATTTATAAGTATTGCATATGTGATAGAGACAAAATAAGTACTTGTATATTATCAGATCTTTTTTGTTTTGATGAAGTAATTTTGCTTCATTCAGTTTAACATAATTTCGTAAAACCCATTCAATTAAAATTCAATATTTTAACACTATTTGCTAAAATGGAAGTCACTTTCTATTAGTTATAAGAGCCATATATGTCATTGAAAAAAAAAACAAATTGTAATCAAAAGCTTGACAGGTACCATATTACAGTTAATGACTAACTTACTTGAAGCTTAAATTCACTACATTAGAAAACAGGAAACTGTTTTAGGTTTCATTACTCTGAAGTATGAGAAGTGTCTTTCCAATTTTCTGAAAAATCATTTCTAAATATTAAGCATTCTTTGAGATTAAGTTAGTATTCAGCCTACTCCAAATCTTTTAATATGTACTTCTAGTCCTCGATTCACATCTTTCATTAATTTACATATGTAAGAGCGATCCTATATGAGGACCTACTTCTGTGTTCAATGATAATATAATCTAAAGATGTTGCAAGTGGACCGACTGCCTGCCTAGAGAATCAGAAAGCACTAGGATTCTGTGGACATGAGGCAACTTTATCAGGAAACAGGTCAATCTTTTTTTTTTTTTCCAGTATGTAGCTAACTTGCCTTCAGATCAGAGAATTTATGAAGCCTATGTCATTTATTTTTAGTTAGTGAGATTCTCTTCTGTTCTTCTCCCAAATGCTGACAAGAGCAGTAAGGGAAGCACAGGGGAAGCAGAAGGCATCCTTAATTAAAGCATTCAAGATGATAGCGACCTTTCACTCATGTTGACCAAATGGTTTATGTGTATTTCAATCACTGACATCTATAATCCTAAATTAGCATGTAACCAATAAAACAGCTCACATCCAGAGGGTATTAATTTCTACGTTATGACTTTGGTTTCTATTATCCTGGCTGCACACAAATAACTATAAAATGTATGAGTTTTTGGCACAAAGGGGCAGTATGTGTTACCCATGATTCATGTAAGCTGCATTAATATTTACGAAATGGCCGAACATAAATTGAACATTCTGACTATGTGGCCTAAACCATGGAGTCAGTCTTCACCACTGAAATAATCAAGTAAGTGGCATTTTGTGCCAGGAAAAAAAAAAAATCTCAGTATCTTTGATGGCATGAGTGGGAAACCCAAACATAAAAGACAACCCCAGGCCTACAAAAATACTCTGCTTCTAAACACCATTGAGCCACAGAACACAGGGGATATGTCCCTTCATGGTACTTATGAATAATACCCAGGATCAAGGGACGTTTCCACTGAAATAGACATAGATTACTTGAATGGTTTATTATGCTTGTAGACTGCTTAAATAATAGAATATTCTTTAATACCTATTATTCATTATGGGTTCTAGATTACCAAAGCTAAACATTACAATTTTTTTTCTGAAATAACTATTAAAATTTCTGTAGTCTTAGACAATTAAAGTTGACTCTCAAAAAAAGAAAGAAAAAAATCAACTGAAAGCTAGGATGTACTAAAATTTCTTATAAATAATACACAAAATAGTCATAAATCCACTCAGAAGATAAAATTTATTTTAATCATATGGTATAATTATATATATAATAGTTTTATATACTGAGAATCTGAGACCGAAGCCTGGAAGGACAGAGGGGAGAACATTTAGTGGAGAAGAGACACAGCAAGTACAGCAGCTCTTTGCCGCAAGCATTTGGCTGGGTCTCACTTTCTTTACACTAGAAGTGCTTTTTTTTTTCTTTTTCTGCCATTAGCAAAGAGAAAACCGATTACTCTCTTGGGGTAGTATGTTTTGTGGAACATACATGGTCCATAAGTAACACAACATACAACAGTGTTGCAAATATTTCACAGCTAAACAGCATTTGTTGAAATACAGAAAAAAAAAGAGAGAAAGTATTACTATTAAATATATATGTAAAAATCAAGGCAAAATTTAAAATAAAATATTTAGTTTTCATTAATTTACATATGTAAGAAGTGGAACTGTAAGGGATATATGGGGGTATTGTAAACAGTTTTTTTTTTTTTTTTAGTATGGTGCTTGCATTTGAACTCATGAACTTCTATGTGCTAGGTAAGCCCTCTCCTACTTCTCTAGATCTTCAGCCAAAGAAATAATACTTTGTTTCACTATTATTAAAACAAAAAGTAGTAAACCACAATGGCACAAACAAACTTCTTCAGTCCATAAGGAAGCAACCAAGACAACTTTAAATGGCTTTTCATAAAAATTTGATGCATAAAATTAAGGTTTTCTTCCTGAGCTAAGGTATAGAAATAAACTATAATAATGTATAAAGCAAGACTTCTTAAACTGTAAGAGCATAAGCAGAGGATTAGGCACATCACAGGTTTAGAACAATGAATAAATACTATATTTATACTATTATAATAGTATATTTATACTAATATACAAAGGCATATACATTTTTTGTCATAAAGCAAACACAGCCATACACTGGATAAAAATTATCATGAATAACTTCTAAGGAAGATGGAAGGTGATTTTGATATAAACATTTGAATTATAATATTATATAAATTTCTCATAATGAATGAACTGAACAAAACCTCTTAAAATTTTCCTTCCTTCTGAACCTTCATTACTTTGCTTTTACAGCACAAAACATAGAGGCTTGTCAGGATTCGTCAAGATGGTAGAGAAAGCAGTTTAGGCTCAATGATATATTGAATACAACAGGGATCCAGATCCATTTTCTCAAACAGATAACAGCATTCTAGATTTTATTGTTTCTGGTTTACTAATATAGGAAGATTTTTTAAACACAGACAGAAATAATATCAGGAGCCTGACACAGGGGACCTCTGAAAGGCTCTGCCCTTCAGACTATCAAGGTAGATGCTGAGACTTATGGGCAACCTTTGGGCAGAGTGCAAGGAATCTTAGGAAAGAAGTGGGAAACAGTAAGATCTGGAGAGGACAGGAACTCCACAAGGAGAGCAAAAGAACCAAAAAATCTGAGCACAGGGGTCTTTCTTGAGACTGCTCTTCCAACCAAGGTCTATGCATGGAGATAACCTAAGACCCCTGCACAGATGTAGCCTATGGCAGTTCAGTGTCCAAGTGGGTTCCATTGTAATAGGAACAGGGACTGTCTCTGACATGAACTAATTGGCCTGCTCTTTAATTACCTCCCCCTGAGGGGGAAGCAGCATTACCAGGCCACAGAAAAAGACAATGCAGCCACTCCTGATGAGACCTAATTGACTAGGATCAAAAGGAAGGAAAAGAAGTCCTCCCCCATCAGTGGACTTGGGGAGGGGCATGCATGCAGAGGGTGGAGGAAGGGAGCGATTGGGACAGGAGGAGGGAGAGAACCACAGGGGGGATACAAAGTGAATAAAGTGTAATTAATAAAGAAAAATAAATAAATAAATAAATAAAAGAAAAAAATAAATAATATTGAATCACGAACATACCTTAGCACTGGTGTCTCAACTATTACAACAAAATTCCTTATAAGAAAAGTACATCAATGCTTCAAATAATGCTTTATATTAGAAGGCTTGATTCAGAAGTATTCAGTATTTTATTCCTGTGAGAGGTTCCACATGCTTCACTGTTTTCACAGTTCCCTTTCATGATGCAATCTACCTCCCCTACAAGAATAAACTTGAAGGATATAGAGGAGTCCACAAAGAGCAAAATAAATGGCACAACAAAATCACAGACTTAAAAATGTAAAGCAATGCTAATCATAAAGGATTCTCAGAATATATACCTCTTACTCATTTAAGTGCAAAGAAATAGCACATTCACTGGTGAATCTGATTCATAAGTAACTGAAAAAACGATAGTTCCTGATCTTGATCTCAATCTTGACTAGTCATCAGCACATGAAACTATCAATTTAGGATTCGCTTCAAGAGGAAGCATGGCAGGCTCGGACTCCCGAGGAATGGCCAAAGAATCAATCTTCTCTTCAACATACAGCCTGTGTGTGGATCTTCTCTTGCCCTAGAGCATCTATTTGGACAAAAAGCATATTGTTACAAACAAATAATTCCACTGAAAATGGAATGGAGAGCCAGGCTAAAATTTAGTTTCTGCTGAGTCAGCAAGCAGTTCTTATTTCCTCCTGACTTTGCGAATTTAGGTGTTCACTGTTTGCACAAATTATCAATTTTTTAAATAAATGTTTGAGTTTCTAAAGGACCATCACAATCACCAAAAGACATCTCCATAGTGGACAAAATAAGATTCTTGATTTCCATCCAAAGGCTTAAACTATACTACAATCAGTATTCTTAGAATAAAGTTTAACAAAACACTCAACAAATTTATAAGCTCACATGTTGTCTGATTGATAAACACACTGCATATAATAATTTTTTTCTTGTAATATTTTCTCAGAAACACAATAATTAGTTATTACTGACAATATCACATCCCAAATTAACATTAACAGTTTCCATTATGGAAACACACTAACGACACATGATTACTGCTATCCTGGAATCTAAAAAAATTAAAATAAAATACAAAGCGCTTCAGTGGGGGAAGAAAGAACTAACATTCTGAAAAACAGAATGCTCTTTATCACATCTAGTTTTGAAATTACATCTAAACAAGCTAGCTAATGCAGCTAAGATGAAATTTGGACTAATGTGTCTATATCAAATGAACATATCATAGAAAGGTGCGAGAAGAGTAAAGAAAGTATTTTCTGAGCATAAAATGGAGATGTTAGAGAGGACAACAACATCTCACTATAATATGCAAGTGGTATTTTCACCACAAGGTCATACTGGGATTGAGCACTCTCTTTCATCATAGAGAGGCTTACAAATTGTTTTCAACTATGCCTATACATTAAATTCAAGGGGAGGTTCTGAAAGGGCTTCTCAACTATTTTATGCTTCTACTTCTTCAGGGCTGCTAAGTAGACTGAGGTGAAGACTCTCACAGACATCTACATCTGTTTCCACAGCTCACTGTTGTAGACATTTCCGTACTTCACTATCTTATTAAATGTACAATCCGGGGTGCAAGCTATATTTTGAGACCACATAAGACTGTCAACTTTTTCCTTAGTTACCCAGCTGTAAATTCGAAGTGAACATGGCTTTTATTCTACCTGTTTATTTTGACTCACCTACTTTTTTATTTATTTTTAATTTTATTTTTTGGCTTTCTTTAGTATCATCTACCTGTCAATAACGACAAATATCTACAGAGTACTTCTCACGTGGGATTCTTCACCCACTTTATAATTGTATAGTTAGCAAAATTTATGCTATCAAGTTTCTGCTTCTCCTAACCTTCCTGCCTGCTTACTCCCATAGCTTTGTATAACAAATATATGATGAACACCTGCATGTTTCATATTTTTCTTGAATTAATTACTGGACATTGATATCCTAAATATCCAGCAAACTGGACATTATTATCATATATATATAATAATAATCTTTTAGATTATTTATATATCTAAAATATAGATCAATTTATATTGAATTACTACTTTCTCCCTACTTATGGAAAAATAAAATTTGCCTTTTTAAAGGTAATTTATTTTATTTTTATATAAAATTATTTTTTTTATAAATTTTCACTTTATATCCTGACTGTAGCCATTGCCCTCCTCTCCTCCTGGTCCCACCCTTCCTCCCCCCCACCCTTCCCCTAGTTCACAGAAAGGGGGAGCCCTCCTCCCCTACCATCTGACCTAGTCTGCCAAGTGTCATCTGGACTGTCTGCATCCTCTTTCTCTGTGGCCTTGGAAGGCCACCTCACCAGGGGAAAGTGAACAAAGAGCAGGCAACAAAGTCCATGTCAGAGGCAACCACTTCTCCCCTTCCTGGGGAGCCCACATGGAGGCTGAGCTGCCTACGAGCTACATCTGAGCAGGTCTACATCCTCTCCATTCTTGGCCTTTGGTTGATTCATCAGTCTCTGCAGGAACCCTGGACCCAAATATGTTGGCTTTGTTGGTCTCCTTGTGGAGTTCTTGTCCCTTCTCGGTCCTTCTGTCCCCACACACTTTCATAATACTCCCTGTGCTCTGTCAAAAGTTTGGCTGTGAATCTCAGCATCTGCTTTAATCCCTTGGTGGTGGAGTCTTTCAGTGGACATCTATGGTAGGTTCTGGTCCTGTTCTCTGTCTCCCACCACTTCCAGTGTACACTATTTGGCCTTCTGAATGAGAATTAAGCATCCTCTCTAGTGTCCTCCTCATAGCAACTTTTTTCATAATAGGCAAAATCTGGAAACAATCTAGATGTCTCTCAAACAAATAATGGATACAGAAATTGTGGTACATTTACACAATGGGATACTACTCAGCTACTAAAAACAAGAAAATCACGAACTTTTCAGGCAAAGGGATGGAACTAGGAAAGATCACCCTGAATGAGGCAATCCAGAAACAGAAAGACATGTATGGTATATACTCACTTATATGCAGATATTAGCCACATAATATAGGATAACCAAACTAAAATCCACAGATCTAAAATTTGACTTTTACATAATTTTTTGTTACTTGGAATCAGAAATGAGATTAGAATTCGATTAACAACTAATATTATCTTTAAATCTTTTGTGTGTGTGTGTGTGTATTTGGGTAAATGTGGTTACCAATGAATGTGGGCACATGCACATATATGTTCTTGGAGGCCAGAGAACAAGGACCCTAAAGTTCTTCTAATTTCCTTCATGATAGGCTCTATTGGAAGTCATGCTCACCAGAACATGAATATCAGTATCTGTTTCTCCTTCACAATGCTGTGATTGGAAACACATATTATATACTTTTAAAAATCTTTCTTTCTTTCTTTTTTGCTTTTCCCTAAACATATGTTCTCAGAATTGAACTCATGCTTGCCTAGAAATCACTGAACCAATTGTTTTTATCCTTATATCTAATTTTTGAATATTATTGGCTTAGTTTTTTTGTGTCATATCCATAGTCTTCAGATATTTCAAAGAACTACAAATTAAATCACAATAATGGTAAATATTACTATTTTATATTATTTGGTTGTCAGATGATTATATAAAAGCACTTAGACTTTCAATACGTGAACAAAGGATGTATTTGGAAATTGTACTAGAAAAAGTCATATAGCCAAAGAAAGTTCAACAATCTTTGAATCTATATGTGAGCAAGTAAGACAGGATTTTCAGACTTCTTTTTATGTATTCAAGCTACCTAAAAACATTTAAAATCAATTACAACACTTTGCATATCCTATACATTTATCATTAACTAATGAATACTTAGCAATTCAATTGATATTATTGGATCACTCAAGCAAACAAAGCCTGTGGTGTAATTAATTACATGTAGATCCTAAGCTAATGTGCCTGTAGTTCATTTAGAATACACAACAAGTATATATGATTGCAATCCAAGTGAGTTAAAAGTTAAATTCTAGGGAGTAAACAGTATTGAAGTTGTAGCTAATGGAAACTACAGTGCTCTTCTTACAAAAAAAAAACTCAGCAAATAAAATGCCATTTCTCTGTGATTTAATCCTAAAACAAGTGCTCATCAATAAAGAAAACACAGAAGCTAACAAAACTCCCATTCTAGTCTGCAGCTCAATAAAATCTATACATATCCACATTTGATGGTTACCTAAGTCAGTAGCAGCTGGGATATCTTTATATACATATATGTGTGTGTTGATTTGTTTTGTATGACTAAACAGGAAGCAAGAAAGATCTCTTCTATATAAAGAGACTATCAAGAAGTACACTTGCTACTTAGTTCCCCCCACCCCAGTGCCTTGCAGACCTTTTATCAAATCAATGGCCTCACATAAGCTCAGCATGTGCTCTTCTACCCCTAGCACCTTCCCAGAAAATGTGCAAAAGCAACAAAACCAAAAGTATTTCTTGGAAGGTCCTTTCCAATGGGACCATTCTTCATTTGATCAAAGCATCAGAAAGCTCTGGAAATGGTTTTCTATGCCCAAAGGACTAATAGCTTTACAGTTTCCAGATAGTATGATGAATTTTTATTCTCCAATGAAGTACAGACTAAATAGAAATAAGAAGAGTAAAGGAGCAGTATTCTAAGCCTCATTTTTTTACATTTTAATTGTTTATATTAATCACAGTTTATTCACTTTGTATCCCAGCTGTAGCCCCCTCCCTCATTCCATCTCAATCCCATTCTCCCTCATCTCCTCCCATGTCCTTTTTCAAGTCCACTGATAAGGGAGGTCCTTCTCCCCTTCCATCCTACCCTAGTCTATCAGGTCTCATCAGGACTGGATGCATTGTCTTTCTCTGTGGCCTGGTAAGGATGCTTCCCTCTCTAGGAGGAGGTGATCAAAGAGCCAGCCACTGAGTTCTTGTTAGAGACAATCCCTGTTCCCCTTACTAGGGTATCCACTTGGATACTGAGCTGCTAAGCTACATTTTAATACTGAGATCACACAGTGTTAGCTTTAAGTATGATGTCATATAAAGGGATTTTCTTCTGTCCAGAATAAAAAAAATATATTGTAGAAATCAGACAGACAATTGAGCACCGATCCTAAATCCATTTAGTAGTTCACTTTGCTCTCTGCCTTGTCTACAGCTTTTTAAAGAAAGAGTAAATGCAATTCTCTATACACCACTTAGCATAGAACCTAGCATTAAGGACATTGCAGGGTCATGATTAGTGAGAAAGGTTATATTTAGTAGAGAAGTTAACATTAATGTGATTAAACATAATTGTAATGTACAGGAGTTAACATAAAAGTAACCATCGTGCTGTCCATACTCATAGTTTATAAAGGAAAATGACAACTTATAGATAATGCCATGAGGCTGCATCATCCCAGTAACAAAGATCAGGGATGGAGAGATGGTCTGATGGTTCAGAGTCCTGCCTACTCTTCCACAGCATCAGAGTTTGATTACACACACACACACGTTAACTCGTGACCTTTTGTAATGCCAATTCTAAGGAATCCAATGTTCCTTTCTACCCTTCAGAGGTAACAAGCATGCAAATGGTACATAGATATCATGCAGACAAACGCTCATACATATACAATTTTACAAAGAAAAGAAACAATCAACCTTAAGATCTGACAAAGTAGACGATTCTTTTAGGTATGCTGTTTTTTTGTTTTGTTTTGTTTTGTATTTTTTTTGTTCGTTTGTTTTTTTGTTTTTGTAATGTGGCAAATATTGGTTTAATTCCTTTCATTTTATTTATTTACTTTAATCTACTTAATTTTATGATAAATCACAAATCTTGCTGAAATATTCAGTCAAGTTGGAAAAAACCCCTGTTCTTTTCATTAATTTCATATATCCTCCCCACGGAAAGAGGCATGGTGGGAAGAATGCACTCATAACATTAGGAGAATTTCCTACATATGAATACGATTATTTTAAATTCTATTCATCACCAAGTTTTAACATAGAAGACCTCTATAAGTGAACACACTTTTAAGAGATGAAATTCTTAAGAATTGCCAATGAAGACTAATTAGTTAACAGAAATTGCTGTTGTACACAAATTTATATATGCTAATATTTTCATGCAAATGAATTTATTTAAACCAAACTAGGCTTATATACATATCAGCCACTGAATTAAATTTCAGAATTGTTAATATTAATTAGATAAAAGTCTACTACAAACATTTAAATGTATTTTATACTAAAATAGCAAATGATACTTATCTTTTTGTCATTATGGTGGAAAAATATTGGGATAGAGTTCTCCTTTGTTTTTGCCATTTGATTTCCCCTCCTATAAATGAGCTGACACCTTTTTCAAGTATCAAATGACAATAAATTTAGAAAAAGTAGTTGCTTGGCAACTAATACATGTGGATAGATTTGAATCGCTTGCCCACTAGAAATCTTAGGTTTATAAATAGCTCTTCAAAGGCCATCAAGAATTGATGAAACTGAGAAGCAATGTGTTACCTCGCCAAGTGCTGTGCCTCAAACATATGGCATTTAAACTTCAATTTGCCTCAAACATTTTGTGATGCTCTGGAGTCCTTTGATCTTAATCAACCTCACAATTTCAATACTGGTTCTTAAAAATAACAAGAGCTGGAATATTCTGGATGTAAAATGAACTGTTTCAGAATTCAAGCATTAGAGCACCTCATCCAACTATACCAGATCATCAAAAACTAGGGCATCAAAACTGCCATGAGAACCTATGTACTCCCAAACCTGAGCACATCTTCTCACTCTTTGAAGAAGCTCCTGCCAGCTCATTATAAACAAAGGGAACTATTTGTGGAACAGAGATCCACTAAGTTTAGAAATGCTTTCAGGAACACAGTGAAATCCAAGGGAACAGTATCTGCTGAGAAAGTGGTTTTTTTTTTTTTTTTGGCCTGATTTTTCTAAAATGTTTCAGGATAGCTCAAATATACAACATGTAGCCTGATATTTTGATTTAAAAAGTTCCACTGAGACGTATGTCCAATAAGGTACTATACGAGGTACTATGACTAATACAGAGATGAAAAGAAGTCTTGGGGGAATTTGAAGACAAACAGGAAGCATATAAACAACAATACAGCACCATTGGGCTACAGACACAGCTACAGTGCAGGGCTTGAGCACTTACTGACTATGTGTGAAGCCCAAACTTCAAATCCTAGCACCACCCAAGAACAAAGAAAATGCAAGGCAGGTAAGTGCTTTTACATATCCTTCACAAACTCTTATGGGGTTACAGAAAGAGAAATTGATCCTAAGGATACATGCTGGATAAAGTTTACATCAGAATGAGAAACCAAACTGATGTATAATGTTGGACCATCCCATCAACTGAATCATTAATTTTGCTATTGAGCAGCAATGTTCAAGAATAATTTAAGGAGGGGAAAAGTAAATCATTTCAAATGAAGACATATCTATCTATATTGATTTTTCTCATCCTATATATATATATATATATATATATATATATATATATATATATATCTTGATATATACACACACACACACACACACACACATATACATGTGTATATATACATTGATAGAGATACTTAGGTGTTCAAAAATCTAGCTTGCCACATGGGAAATTTTAACATACAAATCAAGTCTTATTACACTAAAGCCCAATTGGGCATACAAGATCAATTTTGATTTTGAAAACCTTATGCTTAAAATTGTGAGTGCTAATCATTGCACTTTACAGAGTAGTTTTCTGCCCTCTGGTTGCTAAGATGATTAAATCTTTAAGAGCTAAAAGACTTGCATTAAAATCCTTAGCAATGGCTCCACCTCCTTTTATAAATATCACAACACTAAGAGCGCGCAGATCCTCCCCTACACTTTCAAGTCAAAACTCAATCAACATGGGCCTTTTAGTGTTCCCTAAATCCTAACAAAGTCAGGATCCATCAATTTAATAGAAGAAGGAAGTGCCTAAGGCAAGGTAACTCCTTTGAATTCTTTTTGGTTCCTTTCATCAAAGATCAAATCTAGGGAGAATATGAAAATTGCTCCACTTGACCATCAACATGGCTGCATCAGCAAAGGAAACAAGAACGCAACTTCAATAGCCAGAATGCATATCCTGTGGGCATTTCCGATCAAAGAACTCCAACTTAACTAAAACCAAAATGAACAGAAAGCCATAAGAAAATCTAGAAAGATTAATGTAATTATTACCATGTGATCAATACAACTAGTTATAGAGCCTACTGTCTTCTGTAATAAGCAGTAGCAATTTGCATCTGCGTGTTAGTATTCCCATAAACTCATACCCCTTGGTATTCTGTGTAAGTAGGTCTTGCCCTCAATAGGAGCATTCTGTGCTTTATTCAACATTATATTCATAATGCCTGACCCAGATCTTAGCACAAAATAACCTCCATAGCTGCTGAGTGGATTAAGCAAGACAGACAGTAAAGAGCTAGCTACTATTACTGGTCTTAGAATGCCACAGACAAAGTAGCTAAGTACTTTGCTTATACATTTTAAATTAACTCTATGTATCCAAATGTCAAAAGGTAATTGTTATTATTTAAAGTGAGATTTGATTTTATAGGCACATATATTTGCTTCATGAGTTTATTTGTAAGACCCTAGACAGTGAAAATTCATTTTGAAATAATTTTTATGCCTTGAAAAAAAATGATCTCTCTTTAGAAGCTACTGGTAACTGCTTATAGGGTGATTTCTTCACAATATTACATGGATGAAACTCATAACCTGGTACGAGGCCATACCTCTGTATGGCTTACAGCTTTATAAAACATGTAGTACTGCCTTCTCATGTGTGTCTGCAGTGAGATTCTACAATGGTGTGTGGCAAAGACAAAAGTTTCAATACTGAATGCTCTATACTATCTGTGTGATTTTGGCCAAGTTACTACACTCTGATCTCAAATCTCGCCTTAATCTCACTTAGATTAATCTTAAACTAAAACCATATCAGAGAAAATGCTGGAAAAAACATAATCAT
The DNA here is from genome assembly GCF_907164565.1 of Psammomys obesus. Taxonomy (NCBI): domain Eukaryota; kingdom Metazoa; phylum Chordata; class Mammalia; order Rodentia; family Muridae; genus Psammomys; species Psammomys obesus. Next base: position 26,223,700 of record NW_026596079.1, on the reverse strand, counting down.
AATATGACTGCCTATGTTTATTTTGAATATCTAATATTCAGTGTTTGGAGGATTTCTCAATGTTCCACACATTTCTATATTTAGGCTATGAAACAAATCAGAGAGGGAACAAATCACTTACAATATTCCTATGATAGGAAAAATAAATGTCTACAGTATTGGGCTGCTGAAGGCTCCCTTGAGTTGTTTTCCATAGGAGAAAGAGAAAGACAGAAAGAGAGGGAGAGAGAGAGAGAGAAAGAGAGAGAGAAAGAGAGAGAGAGAGGACAGCTGAGCATTGTAGTGTGTCCTGTCAGTTCTTTACAGACTTTTTGTTTGTTTGTTTGTCTGTTTGTTTGATTGCATTTCATAGTCTGCTCCCAGTTGCATTCTAAACATACTCTGATTGAAAAGAAACTCAGCTTCAAACGAAACCACTCTAGGAACAACTTTTCTCTAAAAATGACACTACGTTCTGCGAGATCCTGCAGTGTGATCTACAAAAATTGATACGTGAGGAAAGATGCTAAATTAATCTTCCAATTTTATCTCCTTGGTAGACATGTTAAAAAAAAATCTCAAAAAAGAACTGTTGCATTACAAGATCTTCCAAAATACAAGTTCACTGGGAGTTGGCGAGGAGAAGCTGCATACTACTGCTCTCAATCTGGAGAACTCAGGTGATCGGGGCACTGTTAACAAAACTTGCATTTGCTTTGGCACATATCAGATCTCAGTGCTTCATGCTGGCCTGAATTGTGAGGTGGCACTCAGAAATATATGGTCTTTATAACATGAAGATCTCCCTCTAGTTATTCAATATCTAGAAACCACTGTGCAGGGTCTCTGCATATAAAACTAGGTCCCAGATCAGATGACTTTACAACTGGGATGGTTAGTCACTACCTAAAGGCAGGAGTGCAGAATCTCTAGGCTTGTTAAGATCTTCAGCAGCATGCTTCCTCTAATCTTGAAGAAAAGGCATCTTTGGAAGCATCTAACAAAGAACTGTACAAGATGCCAGCTGGCAAGCAAATATAATTTTAACCCTACAGCTCTAAAGAAACAAATCTGCCAGCAGGTAAGGTTGGAAAAAGTCCTTGACCTCGAATAAGAACCGCAGCCCTGACTGACATATCCATTTAAAATTAGGGAGTGGCTGAGCAGAATATCAGTCCTACTGTGCCTTATCTTCTGATCTACAGAGATCAAGAAAAATAGGTATGTATGCATGCATGTATGTATGTATATATATGTATGTGTGTATGTATGTATGTGTGTATGCATCCAAGTATATATTTTTACACTGCTAAGTTCACAGTGGCTTTTTACACAGCACTAGAAAATGTCTTTTTAGTTTTTAATTTGTTCATTTTTAAAAAGCTAATATAACCTTAGTATATCTCTTATATACCACTTTCATAATTTGTGAATTTTATATATCACCTGTCCACGAAAAACAGAAAAGAACTTTGCCAAATTCCACTATGTTTTATGATGGTTCAATGTAGTCAAACACAAATGGGAAACAGCTCCATGAAAACTCCAGCTTGAATAATTAGATGCTTTGAACTAGGACATAGTTTTCATTGGCAAGCTTATCATGGCTTCAGGAGGCACAGGAAAAACGAGCAGGCGCTAGCATGGCTGTAATAAATCAGAATAGAAGGCAAGAGACATAAGCAGAGCATGGGATGTAAAAAAAGACTTAGGCACGATGCATTTGCAGTGAAGTTAAATAAAAATCATCCTTTTATCACACATATATGCTCATTTTCATCTTTCAAGGGAGTGGAGTGTTTGCAATTCATTCATGCAGCATGAGTTTCTGGGGGACAATGTATGTATCAGGCAGTTCTTCAGGTAGTAGAAATACCAAAGATGGGAGGTGTGAACACATAGGACAAAAGTCATGCCATAAGGACAGACCCTTATGAGAAAAAAAAAAGACAATAAACAATCAAACAAACAATGTCAAGTTAGAAAAACAGTTAAGTATCAATTGTTTGTCTCAGAGTCCCCAAAACTTACTACCTTAGGTTCCAGACAGGGCTCTTAGCACTAATGCTTTGCACATGGACACACACACACACACACACACACACACACAGAGAGAGAGAGAGAGAGAGAGAGAGAGAGAGAGAGAGAGATTAGAAACAGTAACTGCCTCACAATGCTGTTAGCAGTAAGTAAGGCACACATGCCAACACACGGAAAGTAGTCATGAGAAGTAGTAACTACCTCCTAGGGCGGTTAGCAGGAAGTCATGCACACATGTTCACACGGGTGCACCATGATTAGAAATAGTGACGGCCTCAAAGGCCTGTTAACAATGGGCACTACACACAGTGATTTGAACAGAACACAGAGAATATCAGTCATAGGCCATCAGAAGCCATTGCTATTACTAATTCTTAATTCAACATGATTACTTTCTCTCCTGCTTCCTCAATTAAGGCTAAGACATATTCCGAATAAAACATGTCATACTAACTGAAGAAAACATTTTAACTTCAATGATTCATTCACATACACCTCTTTAAAATTATCTGTATAGAGAAGGAGATGCAAATCCTAACATGTTAGCCCCTCATAAACAGCTTTTAAGAAAATCTGCAAATTCAATACTTGGCTGCATTATTAGTGAGGACTTGTATTACAGTCTCAGTTTCTAAGACATCCTTACTACTCACAGGGAGATTCAGGTTCACTCTAACTGCACATTAAACTAGGGTTTATTAGAATCCCAAAATGAATGCAACACAAACCTCAGTCTGTGCCACCTGTACTAGTAGTTATCAATGCATTTTCTAATATTGTATTAGAAATTTTTATTAACATGTCATAGTAGGTGGCATGGTTTATCATTCACAGAAAAGACGTTATGGATACAGTTGAGAGAACCCTTTCTAAGCATTACCAGAGGAGATCCACTGCGGCGAACTTGCAATGATAACTAAATGCTGACACTCGGATAGCAGCTTCTCTCTCCAACCCCAGTACTCACTGCAAAGCTAAGCTAACTCTAAGCCCTCTATACAGAGGCTCTTGCTGCAGGGTTTTCTGCGCTTTGCGCTTTAAAACTGTTATTTTATTGCTTTTGCGAAGCCGTGATCAATCAATCACAATTGATAATAAGTCAAATATAGTAAACGAGTTGTTTGGGGGGAAATCAGTAAGTTTTTTTTTTCCTAACGTATACTTTTATGTACTTTTTTATACTCAAAATGACTACAGAACTCACATTGAGAGGCAGGAAATGGATTTTCAGGATAAAGCACACAGACACATAATTCAGTATTAAGTAATTGAGAATTATTACAACTGAGGGTAGATCGTGTACATTGGGATGATTAAAAGTGTTCTGAAAAACAGGTGAGTATTGTTTGCAGCAAGTCACAACTTCTTGTGCATTTGCACAGTAACAGAATTCTGCATTCTGGAATTACATTCTGTTTGGTTTATACTCCTGCGTCATCAGAACGAAGCTTAACGTCCTAATGAGCATGTTTATAACTTAGCGGGCCTTGCTCTCCTCCACATCTTGCCCCTATTGGTCTCTAAGGTTGGACACACACCTGGTCTTAAGTGAATTACACGGTATGGACGGTTTCAGTTAGAAACAGATGTGATAAATAGAATACTGTGAAAATGTTAGCATCTTTCAACACCACATGTGGAAACATATTTTCCTATTTAATTTTTCTTTAGCTGCATTGCACAATTACTCACATTATACAAAACCAAACTAAAAGTCTGTTTAAATTGAAGACTTAAAAAAAAAAGTGTTTTATCCCCGTTAAGCCCTGTTTTATGGAATAGGAACATAATTCTTTCCAATTAAATCATTTTATAACATCCCATTGTCTGACAGAATTCTGTTTAGCAATCACATATTTCTTGGTTTACTAATAAACACTTGAGATTTTAAACATTAATTAAGGAGTGTACATTTTGTTTCCATTTATTTGGACCAAAAGATATTGAATTATGATACTCAGAGGACATATATTCCCATTTCAAAGCAAAGAGCAACTTGAGACAGGATGAAGAAGAGGTGTCTCTGACATTTAGAGAGGACAGGCTAGTGAATGTTGTCAGAAATACACATCATTAATAGAGCTCCCATTAATATGAGTTTGTTTTTTAAAAGATCATGTGCACACACACATGCTCAACCACTTACAGATAAAAACACAAACGCATAGATAATAATTAGCGAAAAAGAGAACATGGATTTCAAAAAGAACAAGAAAAGGTATACAGAAGGGTTTGGGGAAAGAGAGGGAAGGTAAAAATAATGGAACCATAATCTCAAAAAAATAAAAAGATTTTTGCAATTATGTGTTTGCAAATCATTTTTGTAAAACATTTTAAAAGAAGAATATAGTATTTCTACTCAGCCATATATCTGGCCACATCTGTGGCAATTCTTACATTGTACAGCATATTGTATTGGGCCATTTGCAACGTGCCCTGCTAGAGATAAAACAATCAAATGATCAAAGCGGAGAGCCTGGTGTGGTAGCACATCCCTTTATTTTTAGCATCAGGGCGGCAGAGGCAGGCAGTTCTCTGCGAGACCAAGGCCAGCCTAGTCTACACAGAGAGTTCCAGGACAGCCATGTTACATAGCAAGACCCTGTCTCAAAACTAACTGAAACAAACACAAGAAATAAAGCAGGAAAAATGGAAATAAAGAAATATAACTAGAAATCCCTAAAATGAAATAAGTTTTTAGAATGACACATGATCTATTTTATTTCATAATTGAATGTTTACAGGTAATTGCTGCAAGGACAAATCGTTCCATCAAGCATACTTTTAATCTTACCAAGATGAGCATTTTACAGAACCAAGAAGAGTTTTATGGAGAACTCTAAAATGTCTCAATCAACACAAATCTACATAATAAAACAAAATGAGCATTTCTACCTTAGGTTTTCTTTAAAGGTAATTTAAAACACCATCATTATTAAAGAAAATGAAAATAGTTAATTACACCATAACCTGCATGAAATATTATCTCCAAGTTATAACCAATGCAAACCAACAGCATATACACATATCCTTGTAGTTTTGCATGCACGCAAAGTTAACTGTCCTCATAAGCCTAATGGATAATATTTTAACAATCTGGGACTATATCAAATGAATTGCTACACTTACGAGAAGCAGTTACAAAGCTAGTACAATTACCAGTATAATCTTAATCGTCTGCTCCCATATCCTTCTGAATTACATGGCTTCTTTTTGTGCTTTTCATTTCATTTGTCTGTTATTCCTGCTGTCAACACATAAAAGCTGATCTGCTCAAATAATTCCAATATCATGAAACACATAATCAATCTTGTAGAACTGGAAGTTATGGTTATATTCTTTAGGGTATTTCCTTTAACTGCACACCAACCAGGGAACTGTTTTCCCAGACGGAGGGGAGATTAGATGTTTTTTCTTCCCTGGAAAGCAATACTTCTCTTTTCAATAAGCACAGGATGACTATAGTTCCTTAAGTTCAATTGTGCTCTTCTGTATTTTAATATTCTAGCATTGCCATCAAATAAGCACATAGGATAAAATAAGAACAAAAATATTTAAACTAGGTCCTCTCCATGCATTGTTTTTAGTTGGGATACCAGTCTCTGCAGGGCCCCCAGGGCTCAGGCTTATGGCTCTGTTGGTCTCCTTTTGGAGCTCCTGTCCCCTCCAGGTCTTTCTGTCTCCTTCTTTCATAAGATTCCCTGCACTAGAGCTGGAGGCGTGGCTCAGAGGTCAAGAGCACTGCCTGTTCTTCCTTCCAGAGGTCTGGAGTTCAGTTCCCAGCAACCACATGGTGGCTCACAACCACCTATAGTGAGGTCTTGTGCCCTCTGCTGGTGTGCATGCAGACAGAATGTTGTATAGACAATGAATAAATCTTAAAAAAGAAAAATATTCCCTGCACTCTGCCCAATGTTTGGCTATGAGTCTCAGCCTCTGCTTCCATACTTTGATCAGTACAGTCTTTCAAAGGTCATCTGTGGTAGGTACCTGTCCTGTTCCCTGTCTTCTCCTGCTTCCGACATGTATCGCATTTGTCCTTCTGAATGAGGATTGAGCATCTTCTCTGAGGTCTACCTAAAACCCTGGCTCAGATGTAGCCCATAGACTCTCCAAGTGGCATCCGTAGTGAGGGGTGCAAGGACTTTCTCTGGCATGAACTCAGTGGCAGGCTCTCTGATCACCTCTCCCTGGGGAATGCAGCCTTGCCAGTCTACAGAGAAAGACAATGCAACCAGTCCTGATGAGACCCAATAGGCTAGGGTCAAATAGAAAGGGAGGAGTGAACTAGGGGAGGGACAAAGGGGAGAAGGAGGGAGGGTGGAATTTGGAGGAGATGAGGGAGGGGGCCACAGCTGGAATATAAATTGAATAAATTCTAATAAATTATAAAAATAAAAAAAGGCTGAAAAATATATTTCAACTACACTCTGAATTTTATTTTAGAAAACTCTTTAATCATTTTATCAGGATTCAGTTTATAGAGACAATAGTCTCCTGCAGTTGCCAGATGTCAAATGCTATTCCTTAGATTTACCAAAGAGAAGTCCCATTCCCCTCCTATGTATCCTTGTGTTTGCCTCTTTCTTTTATGAGCTCTTTGAATTTACCTCTTCTCGAAAGTAGATGATATTGCCACATTTCATTACAAAATAAGAATTGTTCACATTTATTTATATGAGATTAATGTGTGTCTGCCTGTGTGTGTGTGTGTACACATGTGTGCAAGTCTGTGTGTACAAGCCAGAGGTGGATGTTGGATGTCTATCTTTATGGCTTTTTATCTTAATTTTTTTAATTTAATTTTTAAAATTTATTCTCTTCTCATATATTACATTCTGACCACAATTTCCCTCCCCCTTCTCTCTTCAAAGCCCCTCCCCTCCATATCCACTCCTCCTTTCTCCTCCTCAGAAAAGCCCAGGCCTCCCATGGATATTGACTAAACATGGAATATCAAGACTAGGTACCTCCATTCTTATTAAGCCTAGACAAAGCATACCAGAAAAAAAGACAAGGGTTCACAAAAACAGGCAGCATAGTCGAAGACAGCTCCTGTTCCTATTACTAGGAGCCCCACAAGAACAAGCAACACAACTCTAACATATATGTGGAGGGCCTAGACCAGATCCATGCAGACTTCCTGGTTATTGAGCTAGTCTCTGTGAACTCCTTTGAGCCCAGGTTAGTTTACCTTAATTTTTTAAGAGCCTTTCACTAAACGTGGAACTCACTAATCCAGCCATCTTCTCTGTAACTGAAAAAAATATGCATTCATATATGCAAAGTATAATAGTTTGTAACTTTTGAGATTAACAAAGAAAATTATTTATGAGAGAAAGTTTAGATTATTCAGGGAAGTTATCCTAGAATGTTGGTCTCATATAAAATATTGTACTTAGGCAGAAAAGAAGAAGCCAAGGCACCTTTAAAGAACTCTGAGATGCAAAATGCCAGAAGTAGGATTTTGTTTTGTGATTTGTCTAGAGGAACAACTACATGCATTCTCATAAACTAGCTGGAAAAGCAGAAAATTTTACAGCAATATGGTTGCAATGTTAAAAATACCTAAATATCTTAGAAGAAACAGTGAGTTGCTGAAAATATCTATATATTATAATGTAATATAGGGTACCACATAGTGTATCTCTCTCATTCTCTCTCTCTCTCTCTCTGTGTGTGTGTGTGTGTGGTGTGTGTGTGGTGTTGTTCAATGTTCGATAAATTCAATTCCTATAAACTCATTATACAATTTCTACTTTTCATATAAAGAAAATGAGACTGAAAAAAGATACATAAATCATAAATGGCCAAAAGTGACATGATCTATAAGGGTGCAGTCCTATGAAGAAGGTAAAAGTAGAACAGTATTGTCAATAAAAAAAACAGAACAAATGTTTTGGGTGAATAGTGAGTGTAAGGGACAGAAGAAGAAGACCTGGTCAAGATGATAAGCTCATGGTGAAATACAGAATCTCGTGTTTGCTGTCTAGCCTCTGCTTGATGTGATAGAGAGCTGAAGTCCAACGGTGATAGCATTTGCCTCATTACAGTTCACCTTCACCTGTTTTCACAACTTCCATAAATTTTGTCTAGTTTTAAAGGACTCTATTCAGGCTATGTGACATATAGATGACTCGCAAAATATTATCATCAGATTTAACCTATACATTTCAGAAAGGTACATCAAATATATGACACCATCATGAATTTATACTGTTAGAGGGCACAGTGGTATGGATCCTACAAGAATGTGATTTGAATGCCTAACTTTGTATTTAAAAAAATATTTTAAAGAGAAGCAATAAGAATGTGCTAAAAGATAAATATTTAAATATATTTTGAGATAGATTTTTTTAATGCATTTTCATAGAAAGCTATGGGTGAAGATTTGGCTGGAAATGTTGAAAATCTGCTGTAAAAATAAAGTGTACCTCACATATCCTTCACAGATTCTGTTAGAGCTCTGAAAAAGTATATTCTATCATTTCATTAACAAAGCTTGAGCTCATGCTGAGGCATCTCAAGCTGAAGCTCTGGATTTAACAATGGACTGTGAACTCCAGTGTCCATGGCAACAGTAGCTAATTCTTCTTTCCAATCATGGTGGCAATTCTCTCCCATGGCTTGAATCAGTTACAAAACAAAATACTCTCAAAGACCTTTCTGAGCCAATAGCCTTGCAGCTAATCTGCTAATAGGAAATAATCTGCAGCTAATACACACATTCCAGGGCAGCAGTGTGTTTTCTTAATACTTTGTTTCGTGGGCCTCATTCCAAAGAAAGCACAGTAAAGAATAGAAAACAGACATTCATTAAAAATCGTATTATACTACCTGCCTGCTATTAATGCTGAAACTTGCTCCAACTTGCCACGCTCTTAAAGAGCTTGTTAAAAAGCTAGAGGAGAAGAGATGTAGCAACAAAAAGAACAAAAGCAAGTTGCTCATGCCGTGAGGTTGAGAACCCCAAGAAGGCACAGGAAACACAATTGATTTCTAGCAAACCGTCCAAGTTAAACTGATTTGGGTGCAGTCCTTACCAGCTCTTCGGATGTACTCCAGTAACAAAAGTCTCAAGTGCCTATGCTGCATTTTCTCTCCCATTATGAAATAATAGAAAAGGTTTAGCATTGAAATTAGTGTTTCACCTCGAGGGTCAAGGTTTAACCTCTTGAGCAACTATAATGACTTAAATCATTCTAATTACAGAGAAAAACAATCTTCCCCAAAGCCTGATAAAGTTTGAAGACTCAGCTCACAGCAGTCAATACTGTTTTTGTTCAGTGGAAGCACATTGAGATGTTTTTGCTTGAAAGAAAACACTATGAATAATCATAAAAAAGAAATACCTTTTCAGCCCTCCTGGAGTAGAACTTCTTCCTGATATGTGTTAGGAAAATTTAACAGCAATAGATCTGATCTTCTGCCTTGCACCCTGAATTTTACCTGGCTCAAAGATAACATGATGGCTAAATATGCTGCAGCTCTTCGCTTGGGTCAAAATCTGAGTTCCCATTATTCCCTCTAGTATTGCTTCTCTTTCACATTTTATGACAATAAATTGAAAGACACAGAAGCAGAAGAGGAGCAGAATCTTTAAAACTAAAGGAATCATAACATCAAAGGATATCTCTTCCTCCTCTTTAAATTCATTTTATAATTCTGGTTGCTGTGACAACATGATGCAACACAGTATTACCATGACAATCTAATACAACTTTTAAGAAACAGTAAACATTGTTGTACTCTGTTGTTCAATTGCTCCCAAGGAAACATGCTACTATTTACTTCAATGATAGAACCTGTTCTACAGTCTAGTAAATCTTACATAAGAAAAAGAAAAGCTAAATTATGGCAGAAAAGGAAATGGAAAAAAAATGCCCATATTAGCCATTTGCTGAATGGGGATCTTCTTTATGGCCCATTTTCACATGAAGAATGAAAACAGTTCCTTATAGTAGAGTGTGGCCACTTATTCAAAACAGGATCTGTTTACATTTATAGTTTCTTGCTTTCATCTCTACATCTGGATAAGAAAATGTTCTGCAATGCCACTCTTTTTGTTGTTGTTTTTTTATTTATTACAATTTATTCACTTTGTATCTGGGCTGTAGCCCCCTCTCTCTTCTCCTTCCAGTTCCACCCACCCTTTCACTTCTCCCCCAAGCCCATCCCCCTAGTCCATTGGGGGGGACTAGTCACTTTGTATCCCAGCTGTAATCCCCTCCTTCACTCCCTCCTAATCCCACCCTCCCTCCCTCATCTCTTCCTGTGCCCCTCCCTAAATCCAGACTTTTTGAAAAACTAAAGGTTAGTTGGGAGAAATAAGTGGACCCGAGGAGAGGTTAAACTCACAAAGGATTCTAAATGGGCTAATCACCATCTGGAAACCTGAAATTTTTGGTTGAATTGAACTGGGGACTTCTTAAATTACGTATCTTCAAAAAGAAAGAATATCAAGTCTTCCAATCTTCCTCCTGATCACCATATCTAATCACTACTTTGGAATAAAGAATATAGATGAGTAAACTTAGAAATAATCTTAAGCCTTACCATTGCTTCTTACACCCCAAACAGTGAATTAATAGCTACATCTGTTTGGCACCTAGCTACAGCTTCTCAAATGATTTCAGAAACCTAAATCCATTTTCTATTTCTTCCAGTAATTGTACAAAAAGGCAATATTTTGTAATAAATTCAAATTAAGTTTACAATTCAGAAAGCCAACAGTATTGTTAGAATACAGATACAAATTTGGGAAAAAAATAAAATTAGAATCTATCTCTTTGGCTCTAAGACTGAAAGTCTTTCCAAACAATGGTTATATTTTGAAATACGATAATTCTGAATATTTTATAATGTTACAACAGGTGTGAAAGTCTTTCAATTCAACAAGCAATTATTACATATAAAAATCAGAGCCAGCAATTGAATATGACTATTTTTCTTTCAAATAAACAATAGCCTTGCTATATAAATTTACAGAAATTGTGGACAAGGATGTGTACACCTAGAACCCCAAGAACACTAAGAATGTTGAGGCAGAATGGTTGCAAGGCCTACACCAGTCTTGCTTACAAGAGCAAGACATTGTCTTAGCACACGGAGCAAACAATAAAAAGTAAACAAAAAATTTTAATAGGAAAAAACAAGGGTACAAGTTTAAGTATGAGAAATACCCTGCAGGAAGATTTGTTGTTGTTGTTGTTGTTGTTTTTCCTTGCAGAAGTCTTAATTCTGATACATGATGCCTAGCATTTACTACAGAAACAGTCAAAAGGCAGACAACTATCTTTGCTGCCAAGAAAGTTTCAGTTCTTGGAAAATACCTTATATTAAAGGTGAAATGTATTCGTACATACTGTAAAGAAAGAAAAGCACCAATTTCACAACTACCAACAACCCCAATGAGTTCCAGCTTTGTCAAGGTGACTCAGTTGTACATAATGTCTCAACGAATCATTACTACACCAATGCTAATAATAAAATCTTCCAAAACGTGAGCTTCAATTTTGTATCAATATAAATTTTATGGGTATATAACTGTAATAAACACCTTCCTAATCATGTTTTCTGCTACTAACCATTGTTCTTTTTGATCTTAATACCTTTTGTTTCAACTCATGTCTCACATGTCCACTTCTTCCGAACTCTATTTAGGGCCTATATAAAATTTAAGAATGGGTAAATGGGACTTCAGATCATTTTCTGAAAAACAGGAGCACTATCACTACAAGTAAAATGAAAAAGTATCTGACAAAGGGATAATTCTGTCAATCCGTATGAAAAGACAGAAAGTGCAAGCATGTATTCTGTCTTTATTTTTTAGGTGGAAAGAAGAGAAAAATCACAGGCCAGCTCAACTGATTTCAACATACAGTACACAAAAGACTCAAACTAATTGGTGTTCAAGCAATGAGTCTTTGTTCATAGTACTTACTGTAGCTATTGTTTTTGATTATGGGTGCCTTCCTGAGGAGTTATTCTGTGAATAAAAATACTGATTTATAAGTTGAATTGAAGGCAAGAGATAATATTAAAACTGTCAAGACTAGAGGTCTAGATGCTTTCTATCATTATACAAAACAATTTAGGCAATATGGTATGTAGGCTTTATCTAGAAGGGAGGTCTATTAGAAACGCAAAGTTAAAACACAAAGAAGTCATCATTTAGAAAAACACCAGGCAGATATACATATATATATATTACTTAGATACTGAGGAAATTAAAAATATGTCAAAAGCACAGATATAGCCCACGGCAACTCAGTCTCCAAGTGGGTTTCCTAGTAATGGGAAGAGGAACTGTCTCTGACATGAACTCAGTAGCTGGCTCTTTGATAACCTCCCCCAGAGGGGGGAGCAGCCTTACTAGGCCACAGAGGAAGAAAATGCAGCCAGGCCTGATGAGACCTGATAGACTAGGGTCAGATGGAAGGGGAGGAGGATCTGCCCTATCAGTGGACTTGGGAAGGGGCATGGAGGAGATGAGAAAGGGAGAGTAGGATTGGGAGGGGATGAGGGAGGGGGCTACAGTGGGGATACAAAGTGAATAAAATGTAATTTATAAAAATATAAATAAATTTAAAAATATGTCAAAAGGATTAAATATTATACAGACAACTAAGCAATAGACAACATTCAATAAAGTTATGAAAGCAATTAAAATTGACACTCTGACTACAAAACTTTAAGTAATTATCAACAGAAACCTTAGAAAATATTCTTTACTCTGATATGAAGACTGAAGGACCATTTTACACTCTGGAAATTTTACTTATTTGGAACCTAGTAAGCAAACGAACCAGAGAAGCGTGATGAACTGTAATAGAAGCCATTAACTCTCCAGACATAGAATTTGATATATTGGAAACAAAAAAGCTCATGTTACATAAAGTAAAGAAAACCATGTTTGCCTGCACACACTAAAGAAACTGTGTTATCATATCTTCTGTTGAAATATCCACACTGATGGCAGGGAGAGTCATTGTGATATACTCTCTTTGTCATGAAAAGAAAACAGCTATGATACCACACAAAAATGATTTAATTTGGGCTCTTGGCTAAAGTTGGATTATATTACCTAGGAGGTGTTGGGGACTTCAGGTGATTCTAAACTGTGAATGTTCATTCATACTTTTAATGTACTTATTATCTTGAATTAAGGCTTTTGACAAGTGTAATATGTTTAAATTTAAAAGTAGAGAGTTTCAGGAATTTTGGAATGCTTCTCTCACTTAGTGATAATCCTACTTAAGCATATCAAGTCCACAGTTACTATTCACATGTTTCTTTCATGGAAGAGGAAACATGTCTTATGTCTTGGATGCAGTGCAACATTGATATAAGGATCAATTAGGGTGAAAAACAATGAACTTGTTTGATAATTTACAAACTCAAGACAGTAAATGTACTGATAAATGTCAAAGGATAATTAATTTAAAATATACTGCAATTTATACACTGTTAAAATTCCGCTTTATAAAGATGTTTTGTTTTATTTAGCAAAAAGCGCCAATAAATATGTGATTTGTGTGTGCGTACTACTCATGAGTAGATTGCACACATATGGGATAATGTTCTGTCCTACGGAAAATGTAACAATTCTTAGTTGTTGTAAGTCATACAAAAAAATAAGACTACATGAGATCTCTCATGTGTGCTGAAACTTAACTTTTCTTCAATTTCACTTTCTTATGAAATCTTTGTATCAGAAGGAGACTAGTTTTAGATTTAAAAAATCAAGTTTTAATGTTTTTTAAAAGTAATTAAGAGTTTAAAATCATTATGTTTCCAAAAGGGAGTCTTATGTTTAAAAGACTCCCTTATATAGATTAATGGTAAAAGAGAAAACCCTAGGAAGAACCAGAAGATTAGAATGTTTTCTGAAACACATATTTCCTATAATAATGGCATTGTTCTGTTTCTTTCAACCTCATTTCTCAAGGGCAGAAGAAATAGTAGTTTGGCATGCTAGTAAAAAAACAATGAACGCAGATAAAGAGTAATTATTAAATTATTGAATGCTTTTCTTCATTTAAACAATGTGACTACTCTCTTTCTCTCTGTGTGTGTGCGTGCATGCTGAGCTAAGATATAATGTTAAACTAATTGAGATACTGGGTTATGATGGGACAAAGTGTAGGAAAATTCTGGGTTTATTAAGTTAAAATAGGCATCATTCACAGGGCATATTAAAACATCTCTGGTAATGATTATCTCATTCAATTTGCTCCGGTTGTCTGTCTTCATCACTAAAAATGCACCAACTCCATGGTTACTATACTGTAATACAACCTACTAAATTCCAGAAAAAAAAATTCATGCAGAACTGCAGCTATCAAGAATTTTAATGAATATAAACTATATGTTTAGATTATACTATAATGTAAAATTTATATGCTACACTGTATAATAAAATATTATCTAAATGGTACTTTAATTTTTTTCCAGTTTATAATTTTATGTGTGAGCTAATTCTCCAGAGTTGAAAATAAATTTGTAAAATTTAGAAGACAAAGTCTGGTGCACATTCTTGAGAGTATAAGAAATTTCATATGTCAAGCCAGGTGACCAAAACACACATCACCCAAGTGTGAGCACATATTGTTAAGGAGGGATTTCTCTTACTGTGTATTCTCACACAGTCATATATTTGGATTTGGATCTAACAGCCCTCAGAGTTAGTAATATCCAATTTGTAACTGTTTCCTCCTACCTTGGGCTAATCACTATCTACAACTCTCTTATGGTTTTCATCAAAGTCACTTGAATACTCTCCAGAAAGGAGAATCCTAAATAACATCTTCCCCAGCATTATCCATTTCATTCCACATTTCTTTTATTTAATCACAACCTGTTTATTTGTTCATCCCCTAAACACACAGGTGAGTGTGTTATGTCAATGCTCCAGGTACAGTTAGATGGTGAGGAATTGAAAAGGGTGAGAGATGACTAGACTGTCAAATGCATGATATTTCTAGGAAAATATGCAAATAAGGTTACATAGTGTACCAGCGGAAACCCTCCCATCTCATGTCATATTGGGAGCTATGAGCAGTAGAAAATCTCAATCATGTATGATTTTCTTTCTTTCTTTTTTTCCTTTTCAAGTTCTTTTTTCTTTTTAATTATTTTTTTTACATTTTTTACTAATTACACTTTATTCATTTTGTATCCCCTCTTTAGATTCCTCCCTCCTCAGCTCTCAATCCCTCCCTTCCTCCTCCTTCTCCAAGCATGCCCCTCCCCAAGTTCACTGGTAGGGGAGGTCTTCTTTTCCTTCCTTCTGATCCTAGTCTATCAGATCTCATCAAGAGTGGCTGCATTGTCTTCCTCTCTGGCCTGGTAAGGCTGTTCCCCCCTCAGGGGTAGGTGATCGAAGCAAAGCACAGGCCAATCAGTTCATGTCAGAGACAGTCCCTGTTACCATTACTATGGAACCCACTTGGAGACTGAACTGTCATAGGCTACATTGGTGGAGGGGTTCTGGGTTATCTCCATGCATGTTGGACTATCAATCTTGGGGAAGACCCATGTGCCCAGATTTTTTGGTTCTGTTGCTCTCCTTGTGGAGTTCCTGTCCCCTCCAATTCGTACTAACTCCTACTTCTTTCATAAGATTCCCTGCAATCTCTTCAAAGGTTGGCTTAAGTCTCAGCATCTGTTCTTTGAGAAAATCAACAAAATAGACAAACCCTTAGCCAAACTAACTAAAAGGCAAAGAGACACTATCCAAATCAACAAAATCAGAAATTAAACGGGGGATATAACTACAGACACTGAGGAAATCCAAACAATCATTAAGACTTACTTCCAAAGTCTATATGCCACAAAATTTGAAAATCTAAATGAAATGGACAATTTTCTGGATCGATTCCACTTACCAAAGCTGAATCAAGACCAGGTAAATCAATTAAATAGTCTTATATCCCCTAAGGAAATAAAAGCAGTCATCAAAAGTCTCCCATCCAAAAAAAAAAAAAAAAAAAAAAAAAAGCCCAGGACCAGATGGTTTCAGTGCAGAATTCTACCAGACCTTCAAAGAAGAGCTAATGCCAATTCTCTTCAAACTATTTGACAAAATAGAAACAGAAGGAATACTACCAAATTCATTCCTCGAAGCCACAGTTACCTTGGTACCTAAACCTCACAAAAACCCAACAAAGAAAGAGAATTTCAGGCCAATCTCCCTTAAGAACATTGATGCAAAAATACTCAACAAAATACTTGCAAACCGAATTAATTTATTTTTTAATTAATTACAGTTTATTCACTTTTCATCCCAACTGTAGCCCTCTCCCTCATCCCCTCCCAAACCTACCCTCCCTCCCTCATCACCTCCTATGCCCCTCCCCAACTTCACTGATAGGGGAGGTCCTCCTACCTTTCCATCTGACCCTAGCCTATCAGGTCCCATCAGGACTGGCTGCATTGTCTTTCTCTGTGGCCTGGTAAGTATGATTTTCAACCAATAACTAAAAGCTACTGAAAGCAAATCTTTTACCATCATAAAGTGTCTTCCTGAAGTAATAACTTCACCTGCATACAGTTGTAAAGTGTAGATCTCAAAGAGTAAAATTTGAAGTTCCAGTAAAAACAAAAACAAAAAAAACCCAAACAAAACCTACTCCATTATAACTAACATGCGACACATAAATACTTACAAAGAGCCATTAAAATTGTTCCTTCTTATTTCTCACTGTTTGAGAACACTACACTTTTTCCATCCTCTAACAGCCAGCAGCAAAATAGGAACCAGTTCTCCTTTGTTTCTTACACGGTGCATCTAGCTATCACTAACTTCACCTAACTTATTCCTCCAAATTTCTCAAACAAACACACAAACATCTTCTATAATCTACTCCTTTACTTTGATTCTGGTCCTCTAGCTCATCCCTCAGCTCTACACCTACTTGATGCATCTATCTCACTGAGAAGAATACTCTCCCTAAAATGCACATTTGATCCCATGTTTGCTGGAGATTTCTCAAAATCCAGTGGAAAACAAGGTGATCAAATCTACTTTCTTGGCATTGTTCAAGTCATCATATACTTAACTATGCAGTAGGCGGTCCATCCTAGCTTAAAAGTAAACTAGGAATGGAATAACCTGAAAGACAAAAGCTACTTCCTTATGATATGTAGTGGATTTTACCCAAAGTTTGTTCTTGACAGAACAAAATACCATGGGACCAGTGCCAGATCTGTTAAGCCATGACATTCTCTGAGTTTGCTTTTGTTTTCTTATGCATGAGGATCAAAAAATGAAGCAAGTCTGCAAAGAATAAAATCTAACAGCTCAAAACAGATAATAAAGACCTTGGAAGCTAGGGCACTAATAAGCTTGAACTTCAAAAACTAGAGAAATGAAAGGCTAATTATCTCCAATTACCACCCCTCTCCTCTAATTTCTTTGATGTAGGACTGAGCACAGGAAAGGGACCTGAAAAAGGAAGCTAAAAGTATGAAAATGTGGACACTTACGTGACTCAGGTGCCAAAACACCTGAAGGTCCAAACCTAGCTAATATGGTATCCATGCAAACCCCCAAATCCACTGGTTAAACACAACCTCTACATTCAGTTCTCAATACTTGAAGCATATCAGATGATCAAGAAGCATGCCCTGTGTGAATTTCAGGAAGGTCAAAGGAAGTAGAAACACTCAAGTGGCATCAAGCTGTCAGAAATGGTAGTTCAATGCATCACATTTGGGATATTTATACACACTTGTATATACACACACATAAATTTAAGAAGGTATATCATTTAATGTATTAACAGAAGAAATGCTCATTACTAACCCTAATGAAAACATCTTGACAAATGATTTCATAAAGAATGTTCAATGTTAATGTCCAGAAATAACCTGACTTCACTTCTACAGAAAAAAGTAATGAACTTCCCCTTCCCATTCCTCTTTCTTCTCTGTTAAATTTTCTAAGAGGAACAGCTAAAGATATCAGACAAATCATGATGAATTACAAAGCAACTTAACAATGGTTTTCATGACTATCAAAAATGGCCATCAAAGAAAGCAAAATCTGCTCAATCAAATAAAAATATTGAATCAGTGATTTAAGTAAGGCTTTTTTGATTCATTGACTATATTTGGCAGATGAAATATAAGGAACAAATTCCAGTATTCTGATAGAGCAAAATAAATATAGTGTTTCTTGAAGCACTGAGTTCCAAAGTATATAAAGTTCTAAAGTATATAAGAGAAGTATTTTATTTAGAAATTAAATAGCTTTGTTAGTTATTTTCAGCCTTTTCCCTCTCTAAAAAATAAAATTAATGTAGACAAAATATAAAGGTTAAAAACAACTTTGACGAGATAAAAAGTATGTGAGCTTACACATAGCGCACATTTTGTCATCAGCTTGATCAATTGTGGCATTATTTTTGGGTTTGACAAAAAAATTAACATTTTTTGATATGGAAATACTGTAATTTGTCTCACTGACAATACAGCATCAAAAAGCACGTTTTCCTTTACTGGGTACTACTGTGCATGTGGAGATAACTGTGTATACTTCTAGACAACATGTTTTCCCATTGGCTCTTCAGAGTCCTGGAATGTGATCCTTCAGATTGTTCACCTGCAAAGGACATGTTACCTATCCATCTTACTTAGAGTCTAGCCCCTTACCTCAGGGCATTTACCATGCCCTCTGCTTTCATTCATCAAATCCTTCTCACTTCATGGTAGTTTCTGGAATACTGTAAATTCAACTTTGCTATGGCTTCAATTTTAGAACCATATTACATTTTATCTAGTGTAATACACATATATAAATATACATTATTATACAGATGTAAATTTACACATATATATTTACATGTATAGTCCTTTTGAAGGGTCATGTGTCCAAGAGCATTAAGGATATCTTAAGCAAATATTAAGGATATCCATTAAGCAAAACTGGATATAACAAGGTAAAAGCACTGGTCTGTTTGGTGGACTCATAATAAAACTATTTTCTACCTTTCTTTTGCATCATATATAAAATGATACACAGAATAAGTCAAGCCAAAAGCAGTGATTCTAACTACTTAAAATATACTGTCACAATTATTTCAATGTTTGAGCACCTTCTGCATTAAAAACTTCAGTAATTTTATTCAGATTAGCTTTATTAAGATCATAATGTATACACCTGAATAGCATGGTATGTTCCTTTAATTTTAGACAGACTTCATTAAAAAATAAAGTGTTGCAGGAAGACAGTAAATAATTTTTGTGGCACGTACAGGACATGTGAGTGTGTATAAACAAATAGGATGAGTCACTTTTTTAATGAAAATATTAGGTTCATTATTCTAAAAACTCTGTAGATACTGCTATTGAAAATACATGGTCTCCGAACGGAGGGATTTATTTTGTAACTCACTAGTAAAATGCATAAAAAACTACATCTGAATTAAAATAAAGATGAAATGAAGTAAAAATGAGAATTTTATTGAGGTCTATGAAAACCTGTACCAGGAAGACCACCAGAGAATAATGTTTCATGCTAATACACCACAGTGCGTGAGCAGTTTAGTTTAGCATTTTTATAAGGTACAGAATATACGTCTTCACACACAGGCAGAGAGTCCCAGCATCTGTCATTTTGGCAAAACTATGTTTCACCATACCAAACAAACACCCTTGTGTAAATAAGAGGGAAACAGAAGACAGACATCTGCAGGATTCCCTGAATGTTTCTGTCATTATCAATTAGCATTTATGGCTAGTTTAAATGACAGAATTATTCCAAATTAAGCAATGTACAAGAAGACAAAGAAGTGTCTTGTGAAATATAAAGCTGTCCACACCACTTTTAAAATATAACCCAAACCATGTTTAAGTACCGTTGCTGTTAACATGGTTTCACTTACAGTGTAGACAGGATGGTGAATTATCACACATTCCAGAAACACAACTTGGCCTCAATTTAAAATCATGGTGGTAATATTTTTAATATGCAAGAACTTTCACCTGGGGCTAGTCATAAAAGACAGGAAAACCCATGTGTGCTGAAATAGTTTTAATGTGTGAGGCAACCATACCCTGCCATTTTTCTAACACATCAAACAAGTGACACTTTGATAGTGCCCTTTCGATTATATGTGTTATGTGTGATTGTGTCATTTCATGATCCGGATTTTAAAACTCCATTTCTATCAATATCGTTGTATTTTCCCCTACAATTTCTTCAAATATATATATATATATATATATATATATATATATATATATATATATATATATATACATGTATATATATATTTAAAATAAACAATCTACATACCTCTGAAAGGTATGTATTTGGTTCCAATGCCTTTAGTTAAAAATTCTTGTAAATCGATCATATGAAGCATATGACCTTTCATTTACTAAAGTTAGGGTTTAGGCCTTCTGGGGACAATGTAGGATTTAGAAAAATAAGAATTTCAAAGGAATGCTTGTTTAGACCTAAAAGCTTCCCAATTAAAAATATGAAATGTGTGTTTATTCTTTGAAAAATAGCTTCCCCTCAAAAGCTCTGTTTCTTAACTCAGAAAGTTGTAGAAGGAAAGGGCAAAAACTTACAAAGTGTGATATGCACTGAAAAGTATCAGCATAACTTAAAAGTGCCTTCTAGGGTATAAAATGTTTAATTAACCATGGTCTATTTAGGACTCAAATGGTCTTGCTTCACTTTTCAATGATGGCAGTGTGTCTTGTTAATGAACTAAAAATACCTGATGTGGCCCAAATCTTTCTCAAAATTACTCAGAAAATTAGTGACAAAAACATTGCAGTAAATGATGCTAATGATTTGGTGATCGTGTGCAAGAAAAAAAAAATTAAGAAAAGCCTTAGTTTTTTTTTTAAAGAAATGTATTTTAATTATTATTTATAAACTTATAAGGAAAATACATGAAATAAAAATAAATATGGGTGAAATGAGTATGGCTTCTCATGAATGGGCTTTCAAGAGACTCAACAAATTAAATTCAGAATAGAGTAGAAAGAACTCATTATCCTAGCTGGGAATTAAGAATCATTTCTGGAATTGATTTTGAGAATTAATTTTCTTCAATATGTTTTCTCATCTGTGCTAACTAGGAATCAATGAGTCTTAACAGAATTTACATCTTGCCCCATACGAAAACCTATCGGAGGAACTGCCCTGCAATTTCTCCTATTAAAATACATGTGCATTATGTATATGCATATCATGTGCATATAAAGTGGTTAGAAAAACTATTTTAATGCATGTCATTTGGTTGGGGGGGATAAACTAAATATTGGCTGAGATACTAACCCAAATTCAAAGTAAATGAGTCTGTACCTCTAAGACTATTTGGCAGCAATAAATAGTGAGTTTTTAAAGTACACTTTACAGTCATGGCTAGTGCTTTGCTGCAATGCCTCCTGTTCATGGAGCCCAGGCAGGCTTTTGTACCTGGAAATTCCTTAATGAGACTTAGCTACAAAAATGTTTACTATAAATATGGGTGGTGTTTTAAACTCTCACAAGGTTTACTTCTGTATTGTGCAGTTTGCTGAAGCAAAATCAAATTTGGTCATTTTCTGAGTTCTAGCTCTGATTGCATAAGCGTAAAGTGTGAAAAGAAAATAATCAAGTCAAAAGTCTAATTTATTTTCAGTTTTCAAAAAAAATATATGCAAAAGACAAAAAACCTAAGTCTTCTTAAAAACAAAGATGGCTCATTTTATATCCCATACAGTAAGTAGCGGAAATTTGAGCTGAAACCCATAGATGCGGGATTCATTTCTCCTCACAAAGAACTGTTCTACCGTCTGTCTGCAAAGAAATCTCCTCAGTAAATAGCTCCAAGGTTGAGCTAAAGAATATTGTATGGATCAAAGAATTCATGTCTTCCTGTGCAAAGCGAACAGGCCGCAAACTCACTTGTTTGTCTAAAACAATTAGGGCTAGTATGAAAAGAAGGAGGTTGGGACAAATAAGTTACAGCTGATTTTACTCTGCAAAATATTTAAGGGGGGCTCAAATTAATAACTATCCAGGACCCCCAAACAGCCTAATCTTTGTCAATTGGTGCCAAATTATGCAAGGTGCTGCCAATTCTGGTTGTCTAACAAATCAAGACCAGTGTACGTTACTCCCCGGCTGCAGCCTGATTGACTCGGGTCATTATATGGGCTGATCTCATTTTCACACATGGAATCAATATGTGAGCCAGATGTTCATTTACCAAGAAGCACAGCAACGACTCATCGACACGCAACCTTATCCTGGACCCCAGAGCCCCACAGACCATAGACTCCTTGCCTATACAAAGTCCCACACAGCACAAGATCTATAAAACATCCTGCTAATATTACTGTCAGCTCAATGACTTTTACAGTACTATATAAAGTTGACAGATAATACATGCCAGTCCTAATTGGAGGTAGACCTTTTCTTTTGGGACTGCAACCATTGACCAAGCAAACAGATTGAGAAGTAACATTTATTAGCAGAAATAAATCATTTTCTTACAGCTGCTATCGGTCTGGCTGAGGTGAAGCTTCTTTCTGCATGGGCTGTGAATCCTAATGCCCTGCTTATGTCTCTAAACTACATTTTCATTCCACTAGGGTGTGCGGGAGAGAGGCTGTATTTCTAGCTTCACACAAGCAAGTTCTTATCACAATAGTTCTGTACTTTATTCCTTGCAAGAAGCACTAACAATTTGCTTTATTGAAATGTAAAACAAAACATGTAATTTTCTCCAGTTATGTCAACCTATTTATTTATTCAGTTGAGACAAAATGTGGCTATAAAGCCTCATGAGGGAGAAATCTGTTAAAAATGAGAAGTAAATCTGATTTTTCTGAGGACAATATGCAAATGATTTTTCAATTTGATAGCAAAACAGGAAGCACCCTATATCATGAACAAAATGGGTCCTACACAGATACCATGGACCTGCCTTAAAGCGAAAAAAAATTTTTGAACATTATATATGGAACAGTTGTTAAGGTGGCCAAGCTTAAAGAATTCTGCCATTCAGATTTGAGCTAACTGACATAAACATTCTCTATCCTTCCCATAAATACTTAGTTTGGCCCTTCATGATACAGACTTCCTACAGGGCAACTCTGAAAACACGTGTGCTCCTAATGTGGTAAGCTCCTGTTTTCTGCCCAGTTGTTTCCCTCAATCATTTTGGCCTCAGTGAATTCTTCTGATTTCATTTAGACCCGTTCAGTATGCTTAAGGACAATCCAAAGGATGTCTGTTTTCCATCAGGTAACGGCCATTAAATCCGGGAGCATTTCCTTCATCATCTTGTTGAGCAGTTAAAAACAGAAGCTGGAAGTCTTTCCTTGGAGCTTTGCTATACTTTCCGAATCTGGTGATTTCTAGAACTCTCTTTCACGATGATGAGTCAAACATTCTCTAAATCATGGCATACTTCTCTGGAGGTATGCATAGCTGTTATACTTCTTTCAGTATATTAGGAAAAGGCCAGACACTGGCTTTTTCTAAATGTTCTAAAATGTTTTTTTTTTTTTTAATTTGTGAAGATTTGAGTGTCCCTTTTATGTGGACTTAGAAATTTATTAACTGATCACACATTCTCTATCACATCTTAAAATTCTTCTCAGTGATTCTTTGAACATGTTACTGTATAAAGAACCAGAAATATGTAATGGTGAAAAAACTAATAGGGTGTTTTTCTTAAATCTTCTATTTCCCATCTCCTTATACAGACACAGACTTCCTCAATAGAATGAGACCTGTTCCCAGGAGAAGGCTTATGTTTAGCAGGTGATGATTTCATTTATCTCTATTTTTTTTCTCATTTCTGAAGTAGCTGCTATGTTTCAGAGATGACATTGAGGCAAAGGATGCACAGATGTGAACACACATCATCAGGAACTTGCTCGCAAGTGAGGCCAAGAACACCCTGACCACTGCAGGACCCACCAGTCTATATGCCATGGGCCAGAGAAAACATAGCAGCTGAAGCCAAATTCTAAACTTAACCTAGTTCAGTGTTTTTGTTAATATTGCTAGTTTTCTGCCACATACAATTCAGTGACTAGTTCTTTCAACACTAACTAAATTTCTTAGTGTTTTACAGAGAAACAAATAAGTTAATCCAAATAGATTTCTCACTAGTTTGAACAAAATCTATCCATTATAAACTAGAGTCGTAAAAATTGAGGAAGGAACCTGGCTATGTCTTAACAAGACAGGCTCAAACACGGGGATGTCTTCCGATCATGTCTTTTGTGAAGACTTAGGAATTCTCCTTCCACCTGCAGGCATCCTCATTTTCTCTGAGATGGCCCAGTCCTGCATGCTCCTGCTTTATCTTAGTAGTGATATTCAGGGTTGCACAGGGTTCCAGGAGTTGTGTTCCAGCCATCCACCCCTCCTGCTTACACTGGCCTGTGGCTAACTGTGTGAGCCACTTCTCCCATCTAAAAGCATGGCTGGTTACACACTAACAAGTAAAACAAGTGAAAATGGCAGTTTCTTTTATAGTTCCATGAGACTTTTTTAACCTTCTGTCTTCAATCCTTTTCCCTCAAAGAAAAGTAATCTCTAGCTCCAAAGTAGATCGGGAAGCCACCCCAAGCTGCATTCTATTGCCTTTACCTTCCTTCTTGTCACCATCTCGTAAATCTCAGTTTTGGCATGGGTCCTCACATCTAAATAAATACTGAACCAACTGAAACACCATCCATTTTCTTTTTCTTCTTGTAAAAAGAGCCATAATTTTATAGAGGGTACAAAGAAAACAACAGATGAAGAATTTTCACATGAGAAGTAAAAATGAAGTTGATCCATTGCAAGTTACAGAAAAGAGTCAAGAAACTATTGCAAGTTCCTGATTGGGGACAGGAACTCTACAAGGAGACCAACAGCCCCAAAATATTTGGGCCCAGAAGGACCTACATAGACCGATGCTCCAACCAAAAACCATGCTTGGAAAAGATCTAGACCCACTGTTCAAATGTAGCCAGCCCATAGGCAGCTCCTTAATAAGGGGAGCAGGAGCTGTCTCTGAAATTGACTCAGTGGCCAGCTCTTTGATCACCTGCCCCTGGGAGGTGCAGCCTTGCCAGGCCACAGAGGAAGACAATGCAGCCAGTCTTGATGAGACCTGATAGACTAGGGTCAGATAATAGGGGAGGAGGACCTCCCCTATCAGTGGACTAAGGGAGGGGCAAAGGGAGAGAAGAGGTACAGAGGGTGGGACTGGGAGGAGATAAGATGAGGGAGGGGGCTACAGCCAGGATACAAAATGATTAAATTGTAATAAATAATAAATAAATAAAAATTAAAAAAGGAATCATAGGCAGATACACCTAAATTGGCCTGCCATGGACTTACCTTTTATTACACATTTTCAGTGGCCAATGAAGAATATTTTCAGAGATCTTAAAACTCCAGTTGCAGACATGACTTGATTGACTGCACACATCAGAGCTTGGCTCTCCCCACTGTAATTCACGTGTTACTTCAAAAACTACCATTTTGTTTTTCCATAAATTACAAATTTTAAGATAGCTACTAATACAATTTAGTTCTGTGAGTCAATGTCTCTTAGGAACGCCCCAAAATGTAAAACTTTTCACAAAACAAAACAAAAACACCCACTGTTCTGAAACTGTCAATTTCTTACTGAAAGGGATTTTCATTTAGAAGGAAAGTGCTTTGCACTGAGTCATATATCAGCACTGACCTTGGTTTCTCCGGATGAGTTTTACATCTTGAAAATAACCCCCCTCCTATTTTCAGCTTCTTAAACAGCTCAACCAGTCAATTTGAAATTCAACACAGATGTCACATTACTTTATTTATCAATATCAAATAATTTCTCTTGCCACATTGAAGCATCTTAAAAATAGCGATCTATCCTTTATCTCCATTTTTGAATGTCAAGGTTATCAGAATTAGTTTCAGACACAGATGTTAGAAAGTCTGGATCAATTGGAAGTAGTCTTTTCAGGGTGTAATTTAGCAATACTCCATCGCCAACTTATGCATCAGACTCACTGAATGTTATCAGACTTTTATTTATTTTATTTTGCCCATTTGTTTTTTGTATTATTTCCTTTATTGTTTTCTCTCATCAAGTTGTTTGCCCTCACGCTGATGGTACTTTCATCAGAGAAGACATACGTCAAGAGTTTAAAAGGATTGCACATCTAACCTAAAGTCCTCCTTCTTGCTTAGCTTCCTTAGGTGTACAGATTTTAGTATGATTATTCTGTATTATATGTCTAATATTCACCTAGTGAGTATATACCATGTGTATCTTTCTGCTTCTGGGATAACTCACTCAGGATGATCTGTTCTAGTTCCCACCATGCAGATTTCACGATTTCCTTGTTTTGAATTGCTGAGTAGTGTTCCATTGTGTTCCATTAAATATCTAGGCCCAAGGGTCTTTTCTGAGACTGATACTCCAACCAAGGACCATTCATGGAGATTACCTAGGACCCCGGCACAGATGTAGCCCATGACAGCTCAGTGTCCAAGTGGGTTCCCTAGTAAGGAGAAGAGGAGGTGTTTCTGACAAGAACTCAGTAGCTCTTTGATCACCTCCCCCTGACATGGCGGGGGCAGCCTTACCAGTCCCCAAAGGAGGACAATGCAGCCAGTCCCGATGAGACCTGATAGACTAGGGTCAGATGGAAGGAGAGGAGGACCTCCCCTATCAGTGGCTACATAATATTAATGCACAATTCTAGATAAAAATGTAGCAACATAGATTTGTTTAAAAAAAAAGAACATAGCCTGAAGGAAGGGAACATGGGATTGGGAAGGAATGAAGGAGGAGGCTACAGCTGGGATACAAACTGAATAAATTGTAATATTTTTTTTTTTTTTAAAAAGAGTTTAAAAGATCTAGCTTCTGCCAAATCTGGACATACTGTCCTTTTGGTGGAATAAAGAGCCCAGACAGGTTCCAGGAAAAAACAAGGACTTTTTCTCCTTTAATGTGAATGATTTTAAAATAAAATTCAGCAGATGTCTGAAATTTTTCTACATAATTCAAATATTCTATGAGATTTTGGTTATAATTAATATCTATTGTCCTTGGAAATCTATTTCTCAGGAGACAACCTGAGAAATGGATTATAAGAATGTTAGGCCCTTTATTTTCCTTTTTCTTTCTTTTTTTTTTTTCTCCTGTTTGTTGTGACCCACTTGGAAGTGGCCACTATGCACACTGGGTGTCTACCTGATTCCCACTGTTCCCAGCAGTTGCTTGTTGTGCCCAAACTTCAATCAGTTCCTACTTTTCATTCTCTACTCCTGAATCACACACTGATTGTGGCCTGCAGCAAGTGCCACAAAATTTTATCAGTTCTGAAAAGAGTGACTTTTCATTCCAGTGACCCCAAATCCCTCACAGAGAGGAGAAGTGACAAAGGCCCACTGGGACCTGACAGACATGTGACACATACTGGGTTTCCCCAAAGGATAGCTGACCTTTGGGTTCACATGATGAAAGTGATAGGACAAGCACTTTTAAAGGAAATATTGGGCTTCCAACGATGCCTCACAGTGATAAGTTCAACTTCAAGAAACCTGGTAAATTTGAAACTAGACCTTCAGCTAAATCATAAATTAACTCAAAAGACATGAAATCAACAGACTTTTAAGATGGAAACCATATTTGAGAGAGCACAAATACACTTTTAAATTAGAAAATCTTATAATCTCTTAAAAAACATGATCACACATTGCTAAATCTTAGCATGTTAAAGCAATTTAAGACAGCTAGTATAATTCTGAAGAAAGGTATGCCCTATAACCATATGAAGTCATGGCCATACACCAAAATAATGAAAAGTCACCTTCATTCTCAAAGACTGGCAACATTTGTGGCTTGCACTCAGAGTGTGTGAGAATTTCCATTTAAAATATTCTATTTTCAGATTTTTCTTTTCAGTTATAAAAATTCCCTCCAAACTAAAACTTGGCAAACAAAATCTCAGCATGAGGACATTTTTAAAGCCTAAATTTAAAAACACTATGTTCATAAATTTTTAAAGTAATAAGAAGACCAAAAAAAGAAAAAAAAAGAGAGCGAGAGAGAGAAAAGTTTTTTGAGGTTTTAGTATACTTTTTTACACAAAAAGAAAAAAAATTGCATTCCTAGGAGGTAGCTTTCAAAATAAAAATCTGAAGAACACAAATTTCTATTTTTTTTTGCCATTTTCTTTATGAATGGTATAAATTAAATATATTCTAAAATGAGCTCTATAGTGAAGTGGAAAACAGTAAGTGTTCACAGAAGTCCGTGTATAGAAATAACAGTCTGCCCTCCATTATAGACACAAATGTTTTGAAAGATTATGTATCACTTGCTTCTAAGCTAAAATTTATAAACAAAAGGTTTAATGAAACACTCCAGTATTTTGTTTTATTTTGGTCAGAGAGCACTATTTTCTTCTTCCCACAAATTTTCTCATGTATGTGACCATTTCATTTATTTGGTAATATCTATCATAGCCTTGTTTTGGTCAAAATTTAGCTTTCTTACAAATGTCTTAATGCCTAACAAGATTGGTTTATTATTGCAATAAGCACCTTCATTTACATAAGAATTGTACCTTCTTACCTCCAGAAGTATGTAACTATTGTTTCAAAAGATTGTTAAATACAAGAAAAGTACATATATATATATACACTCACACCTACAAACAAAATGTAGCATTTTTTCTTTTCCTAAGATCCCCAAATTCTAGTGTTAGATATAGACACATCAAATAGGCATTTACACTCTTATAGAAACTCACTACAAAACTAATTTTTAAGAGGAAGACAATGCAGCCATTCCTGATGAGACCTGA
Organism: Psammomys obesus; assembly: GCF_907164565.1. Lineage (NCBI taxonomy): Eukaryota > Metazoa > Chordata > Mammalia > Rodentia > Muridae > Psammomys > Psammomys obesus. Next base: position 26,194,852 of record NW_026596079.1, on the reverse strand, counting down.
CAGACTAGGGTCAGATGGAAGGGGAGAAGGACCTCCCTTATCATTGGACTGGGAGAGGGGCTTGGGAGGAGGAGAGAGGGAGGGTTGAATTGGGATGGGAGGGGATGGGGGCTACAGCTGGGATACAAAGTGAATAAACTGTAATTAATAAAAATAAAATAACATATATTCTGTTGGCTTTATTCTATCTCGCCTAAGTTTGGAAATATTTGAAATGTAAGCTGGTGCTCAACCACAACTATCTGAAAAGAAATTGACTTAGACAGACCCTCCTGCCTTAAAATTATTCATCAGACATTAATTTCTAGTACCAATCATGTCCCAAATGGTCCCAAGCCATTTCCTTAAACATACTGTCAAGTAACTGGTGTTTTTTTATGGATCACCTTCCACAAGGACATATTTTTGGCCATGTCTTTATTTTAGGCTATGTTCTTTTTTTAAACAAATCTATGTTGCTACATTTTTATCCAGAATTGTGCATTAATATTATGTAGCCACTGATAGGGGAGTTCCTCCTCCCCTTCCATCTGACCCTAGCTTATTAGGTCTCATCAGAACTGGCTGCATTATCTTCCTCTGTGGCCTGGTAAGACTGTTCCCCCCTCAGGGAGTGGTGATCAAAGAGCCAGCCCCTGAGCTCATGTCAGAGAGAGTCCCTGTTCCCATTACTAGGGTGCTCACTTGGACACTGAGCTGCAAGGGAGAAGAGAGAGGGAAGGTGAGATTGAGAGGGGACGAGGGTGAGGGCTACAGCTGGGATACAAAATGAATGAATTGTAATTACTAAAAAATAAATTAATACAAAAGAAAAACTATAAAATATAAATAAATAAAAATAAAAAATAGAAAAATTATTATGTAGCAAAAGACATAACATCATTTGACAAGCAAATCTGTTAATATATGTAAAATAATTAGACGAGTTTATGGTAATTGTACGTTCTTCATATATTTATATTTCTTTAGTATCCTATTCTTTCACACAAAGTTCATGCCTTCCCTGCCTTCTCACTGTATGCATGGGAAACAATACACAAACATAAATTTGTTCATTTTAAGCAGAGTGTTTCTTGCATTTTGGGATGGTTAGTTCTACAATCTGCTTTAGAACCTTTCTTTAGTCCTGTATCCTTGTATGACTCTAGGGCAGAAGTGAGGAATCCCCCTCTCTCCCCAAAATGTGTCCACCTTTCTTTACCAAAGTGTGGTTTCAGCCTCAGATACTTTATGGCCTGCATTTGGGTTCATAACACATTTTCCCGTATATGTGTTTTAAATTAGTCTTTTATAATGGCTCAACCACATGCTACTGTAAAGTCTCAAATCTATGCCCACACCCAGCATTATGGTAGGCTTGCCTTCAGCAACCAGCTGCTGACCTGGATGGTTAATTCTTGCTATAGTTGTACAAGGAAAAGTGTGTCACAAAAACGCACAAGTAAATCCCTAGTGATTTCACATTAGGGTTGAAATCTTAATTAGCTGTCAACCACCACTTAGCTCCTACTCATCTTAGAAACTTGCGGGAATGGAGTGCTGTGAAGAATTATCCTGTGGAGGCAAATCAGCCTAAAGAACTTCAAAAGAAAAGAGATAAGGTGGCCTGTGAGATGGCTCAGTTAACTCAGTGAAACTGTTCACTCCATGAGCAAAAACATTGGTTTTTATCCTATCACCCACATGAGACATCGGGAAGACAGGAAGGATCTGTCATCTCAGCACTGGGAAGGTGGACACACATGCTTGGGATTTCTGGTGAGCCAGTCTGACAGAATCAGTCAGATTCAGGGTCAATGAGAGACCATTTCTTAAACAGTAAGTTGGACAGTGATAGACGATATTTTCCTATGCATATCCATGCATGCATGCATACTCACGCAACCATGTCCAAACACACAGACCAAAATAAAAGGAGTTGAATCTTATCAGTGTAGATCAGGAGCAAGAATAATATGAGGATGGCTGAACTACAGCTCAGGGATTGGGAACACTTGCTGCTTTTCCAGAGGACTTGAGTTTGGTTCCTAGGACTTACATGGGTGTCTGCTACTTGCCAGTAACTTGTTACTCCAGGTATAGGAACTCTGAGACCTTCTCTCTAGTACCTTAACTTATTCACGCACACTTACACACACATTCCCACACACTTGCATGTGTATATGCACAAGCACATATGCTCAATCACACACACACACACACAGACACACACACACACACAAAGACAAACAAATAAATCTTGAAAATTATTATTTCTGTATGAAAATAAACTATTACAAGGCAGCAAGAACATGACCTTACTGCTTTGAAAATCTGTCCAAGTGGCTTACATAGTGATGGGAAGAGGGACTGCCTCTGACATAAACTGATTGGCCTGCTCTTTGATCACCTCCCCCTGAAGGGGGAGCAGCCTTACCAGGCCACAGAAGATGACAATGCAGCCACTCCTGATGTGATCTGATAGACTAAGATCAGAAGGAAGGAGAGGAGGACCTCCCCTATCAGTGGACGTGGGGAGGAGCATGAGTGAAGAAAGGGGAGGTAGGGTGGGATCGGGAGGGGAGGAGGGAGGGGCTTATGGGGGGATACAAAATGAATAAAGTGTAATTAATAATAATAATAATAATAAAAAGAAAGAAAAAAGAAAATCGCTGTTAAAAATTCAGAAATTAGAATGAGAACACTTAAATATTTTTATTAAATAATATTTATGTTGCAATTATTCTATTTTTTATCCTGTAATTTAATGCTGTTAACTCTTTTTTTCTAATTTTCTTAAATTATATAAGAAGTTAACTATCACATGCAAAAATGCTCTGAAATAATTCATTTTTACCACACATATGCCATTTCTTCATATAAGTTAACTAAATTTTGGAGTGAACTACTATATTACACAATTCCAAGCTTGTAGCCACAAAACAAATGAAAGTAAAACCAAAAAAGAAGTCAACAACAACATAAAAAAATAGTTCATAATTACAAGTACTTCCTAGCATGAACAAAAAAGGACTGAGGTTCCAAAGTCTCCTTACCATCAACATGTTCAAGTCCATGTCTTCTACTGTCACCCTATCCACATAGAACTCTCTGTCAATTCCAATCTAGGAAATACAGAATATGTATAACGGTTGTTTTTCTACGTGCTTCCTGTATGACAAAAACTATTACAACCTAAGGATAGAAGGGTGCCTCTAGAGATGATCATGTACAAACTTGAGAAAATTAAGACAGTCCACATGGACAATTTGTTAGAAACTCGAGAGAATACAGTAAGTTTCCCAGAGCCATGGTAAGAAGGAGAAAGTCAAAGACAAAGATACATACTTACTTTCCAAACTCCCTTCAATAAATGTTTCTAGGACCCCAAGGAGGCAAAGGAGATCTGATACTTCTCCAAACTAAATTCATTTTTGGGAATCATTATACAAATATATTCAGAAATGTAATACAAATACATTAGCAAGCATGGTCAAAAGAGTTAAATTTCCCTTGCTATTTAATGTGGGGACATTGTAAGAATGTGCGGTTACCCAAATGTACATATTTCTGCCATGAAGTATAGTAAATGTAATGGCATATATACCGTTTGTGTGGATTTGAATGTAATTAATGAGACACATGACATTTATAAAAATAGATCAACATATTTTAAGGTAACTGCCCTAAATTAGGCTAGAGGAAATTCACTGGTAAGATTGCATTTCTTAAATTGATCATTGTTTTATACTAGTAACATATTTTTGAAAATACTGTGATTGTAAGAAATCGCAGGCTGAATGTTCTATTATTTTCTTTCATAGTTTTGACAAGCAAATAACTCTCAAAGGCCACGTGTTGTGAGAAAGGATTGCCCAGTCAACTGAACATATAAGGACATTTCTATTCTTTAATTGCTATGGACAAAACAGCTAAAATTCAGAGTAACTGCCCCATTGGTGACTGTGATTGACACATCATGACTTAATAAACTACTGAAAGGAAATGCAAAGGCTGGTGGACACACTGCCATGATTTAAAGAAAACACAAAACACAAGCTTCAGCTGGATGGACATTGAGGGTTCGCTAAAGGCTTTCACTTAGCATTTGAGAATGAAATCCATGACAAAGCAATTTAGGTCTGAGATCACTGGATAATTACATTCTGGTTTCTCTATTTTCTAACAACTTCTCTTTCCAGCCAATGGAATTCCGCACGACAAATAAAGTTGACAACCATCCTTCAAACACATGAATCATTAGACCCAATCAAAATACACAGGAGTACACAATTAACTCCTGGCATAGGCCAAAGTTCTTTAAGTGAACAATGACATTTCACAAGATGTTAACGAGATGAAACATGGAGTGTTGTGAAAAGACAAAGAAGGACATCGTTTTTATCAAAATATATTACCAAAGACAATATGATGAAAATTATTTTAATAGGAACTGTAAAAAGTCACCTATGGTGAGGTGGTCCTACAATCTCAGTGTTTGAAAAGTGGAGAGAAAAGGATTGACGGTTCAAAGTTTGTCTCAGCTATGTAGGAAATGTGAAGGGAGCCAGGACTACATGATAGCTTTTTATAAAGAAAGGATTTTAGAACAAATAAAGTTTTACATAGGTATTAAAACTACTTCAGGTTCATTTAATCACATGAATAAATAAATCTAAAATATCATTTGTTGATTGACATGTATTTTTACATTTTTCTCTCTATTTACTATATTCTACTAGGTTTTTTTTCTGAAAAAATATGAATTCACCGAACTCTGATTCTAATGTTACATACATTAAAGGATAGAAAAGGTATTTTAATGAAAAACCAAGTTGAGACCTTTGAAAATACTTAAAATAGACCAGTTGCCCCACAATTAATATTGGTTTGGCATTAGATGATGTGAGCAAAGATTGAGAAATGTTATGGGATGGAAATTGTGAAGGCTGTGAAATTACTTCAAAACTGTCACTTTGGTTTCTTTGAACTGTTAAAAAATAAAACAGGACGAAAATCGGAAGAGCGAGAAAACAGGGAACAGGACAGTAGCCTACAATAGAGGGCTTCTGAAAGACTCTACCCAGCAGGGTTTCAAAGCAGATCCTGAGACTCATAGCCAAACTTTGGACAGAGTGCAGGGAATCTTATGAAAGAAGGGGAAGATGGAAAGACCTGGAGGGGACAGGAGCTCCACAAGGAGAGCAACAGAACTAGAAAATCCGGGCCCAGGGGTCTTTACTGAGACTAATATGCCAACCAAGGGCCATTCTTGGCGATAACCTAGAATCCCTGCTCAGATGTAGCCCATGGCAGCTCAGTGTCCAAGTGGGTTCCCTAGTAATGGGAAGAGGGACTGTCTCTGACATGAACTCAGTGGCTGGCTCTTTGATCACCACCCCCTGATGGGGAACAGCCTTATCAGGCCACAGTGGAAGACAATGAAGCCGGTCGTGATGAGACTTGATAGACTAAGGTGAAAGGGAAGGGGAGGAGGACCTCCCTTATTAGTAGACTTGTGGAGGGGCATGAGGGGAGATAAATGAGGGAGGGTGGATTTGGGAGGGGACAATGGAGAAGGCTACGGTTGGAATACAAAGTGAATAAACTGTAATTAATTTAAAAAATAAATAAATAAAGGGGAAAAAAAAGAAAAACTTCTGAAATCTGATGAATGTTTTGCCTGAAGGCTTCTGTGTGCACTGTGAGCCCATGGATCAGAACAGGGAGTGGGGTACCCCGAAACTGATGTTCCATAGTGTTGTGAGCTGCCATGTGAGTGCTGAAAATCCAATGAGGGTTCTCTGGAAGGGCAGCCAGCCTTTGTAATGACTGAGCCATCTCTGCAACACTCCAGTCTGTACTCTTTGAAGTATCTCCATTTAGATAGATAATACTTATTATCCTCTTCTTCAAGTCATGCAAAAGCATCACTTTCATATTCTCTGCAATGGTTTTGCACACATACACCCCTTCCTGTACAGCTTTAACAATGTGCCTCCTTTATGCCCATTTCAGCTGAAAACACCCATTCAGAAGAGTTCTCTCTTTTGTGATTTATTTATATATTTTTTATCTATCTATTTATTTATTTTTACAAAGGTCTGTTAAAAAAAAGCAAGTGAGCATGAAAAAGCAAAGGGATGTCATCAGGATTCTAAAGAGCTAATTAGTGAGACAATGTTAAAACAATACAAATAAGTGTGAAAAGATGCTTCTGGTTTCGGTATGCAGAGGAGAAAAGGCCAGGCAAATGACATAAAGGAATGTGGTAATACTGTAAAGATTATATCTTTCTTCAAGAAAGAAAACAATGTTAAAACCCAGCAGTGTCTAAGAGTTAATTAAAGGTTATAGCACCTAATTGTGACTTCCAGACTAGTTTGGACAAAACAAAAATTCAAAGAAGTGATGATATTTTATTAGTTTCAAATGTTTGTCACTTTGACTGCAGGCTGTTTGGCCTCTTGATGGAAGATCCTAGGGCATTAAGGGTTTAGTTCCATAGCTCTACTTTGCAGCAACTTTGGTCACTATCCTTTTATTGTAATAAATTACATTTGTTAAATAAGTGTAAATTACAATAAAACAAGATGCAGAAGACTTGTTTAGTAAGATATTTTGTTCAAAGTTAAAGTTCCCAAAGGACTCCTGTGGACCATGTATGGAGTAGTGCATCATGGGCAGAAACAGGACCGGGAAGAAAAGACTAGATCCTATCCTGATAAACAATGTTCCAGGAGATTCTTATAGAGCCCCCTTATAGAGTTCTCTTAGAAGCAGAGATGGTCAAAGAGTTGAAATGCACAGACAAAAAAAGTTATCTAGTGGAGGCAGCATTCAGCTTCCAGGCCATACATGATAGAAACTTGATAGACGTGTTACCAAAGACAGTGACTGTCTTTGACATGAACTCAGTAGCTGGCTCTTTGTTCACCTCTCCCTGGGAGGGTGCAGCCTAGCCAGTACGCAGAGGAAGATGATGCAGGCAGTCCTGATGAGACCTGATAAGCTAGGGTGAGATAGAAGGGGAGGGAGGGAGGGACAGGAGGAGAGGAGGGGGCTGCAGCAGGAATACAAAGTAAATAATTTGTAATACATACATCAATAAATCAATTAATTAAATTTTTAAAAAGGCAGTGACAATATTAATCGCCACATGACAAGAGCCATCCCAAAGCTGAGGGAAGTCAGCCCATACCATAGACAACATAGAACACAAAGGAAACAGGATAAACCTGTTGTTCTGAGATGGGGTGATCAAGGAGAATAAGAATAGCAAGAGAGAAGAGGATTATGAAGGAAGTCATGAAAAAATGAAAACAATGAGTTATTTTCTATATTTTCATTATAACAATTACTTTGATCCAGTTGTACAATTCGGTGATTTGTGTTGACTTCTTTCTTCATTCTTAAAAATATTAATTTGCAGCCTAATGATGTGAAAAATTATGATGTAATTTTTCAATGGTAGGCTCCCAAAATTTAAAACTATTGGGCTCACAAAACTGTAATCTATCTCTATAATGCTAATTATAGACAATTATATATTATGTAATAAAATATATATAGATACATAATGCTAATTATATGGACAAAACACTTGGGGCAGTGGGTTAAACTGTAGAAATATGGCATTTCAGTGATTGTCTGAAAAGTAAACAGCCTTAAGAAGTTGTAAAAGCAGTGTTGATGCTGTTCCTGTATTTGCAAGCTACAAATTAAACAGAAACTTAATTCATTTTCACATAGTTTTAACAGACACATATTTTTAAAACTCATTATACATAGATAAAACATGTAAATAGTTATCAATCATGGATATAACTGGATTGTACAAACTGCTAAGGTGAGCTGTCTTACATGTTATTATCCATCATCTATGTATGTATAATCCTAAATATAAACAAACAGTTCAACATATGCATTTAGCACATGTTGAAAAAAATCCTGTGATCAAAATTTGAATAAAATTTCCTTGATGTATTAATTTATGGTAATATTTTTAAATTCTCCTTTCCTTGCTACACTGGTGTTGTTCATTTTCATATTCTTGTTTTTAATTATAATAGGTTTTTCAGAGGCTGTAAACTTGACAGTAGAAAAGCCAATAAAACCAAATGTGTCAGAAAATAAATGAAATTTCAGTCACAAAGGCACACATTGTGCAAAGCTAAGAGAAAACACATCCTTCAAATGAATATAACTTCTTAACAATGTTATAGGGAGGAATCACTCTCCTAAGTGCTCATTATAGTAATCCTTTGAACTTAAATTTTTAATTAACTTTGAAATCCACATGTAAATTTGAAATATGTTGTCTTTAGAAATCATATTATAGTTAAGGGGGAATAAAATAACCCCAAATCTAATAAAAACTAAATCTCTTTCAAGATAATTTCTTTAGTGGCTTGACATGCATTTCAATAGATGATCATTAGTCAAGAAAAACAAACAAACAAATAATAAATAAATAAATAAATAAATAAGCAAATAGCTTGACTTGTAATTAATATGTGGGTACTTTGTTCATCCTGAGGCATTTAATATATAATAAATGTGCAGTTAATAAAAATACCAAATTATTGACCATAAAATTTAGCAGGCATGTTTTCTTATAATATTAAATCTAAAATAGTTTCTTCAGTGTAATGTAGACAACATTCATAAAAACTTAAATATAATTAAAACCTAAGTGAAATAAATGGGGTACCAGTTAAATTTTATATGCATTAAAAACACAGATAAAAACACAAACCAAAGCTTAAGTTTCTATTGCTACAGTAAACAAAACTGCTTTTCTCAAATCTCAAAAACTTAGAAAAACATGTTCCTCTCATTTCACTTAAAAACAAGTCTGCTATATCTCTAATTCCTTACTAATGACCTAAGCAACTTTAATGTGTATTTCATAAACATACAGTTCAAGGCAAATCAATTATACTTCAAAAGAGGAATTGATTGTTATAGATATTAAAGGTTTTTAATCTTTCAAACCTTTATAATTATACAAAATAATGAAGACTATAGTGTTCAAAATATCTCTGTTGCAAAATGCATAACTATATTTTCATAGTAATCTATTGGATTTCAATAGATTATAGATTCCTTTTACATTCTGTCTAAAACACTCAATTAAGCAAAGAAGTGAACACATGTCCATTGTTTAGACATTGATTTATATACATACATCCACACAATGTCAATGTAATCATAATTATTTTGTTAAATCATCAGCAGAAGTGGTGAGCATACTTTAAAAGAATTGCATTAACGTATGTCCTGATTGTGACTAGCAGAATTAATTAGGTGGTGGGGGAGGTATCCTGTCAGCAGTTTCCAGACAATTATTCACAGATTTTAATCCAGAAATGCCATGTAATCACACACACACACATGCTCTCTCTCTCTCTCTCTCTCTCTCTCTCTCTCTCTCTCTCTCTCTCACACACACACACACACACACACACACACTCCAGCTAAGAATATCTAAGAGCTAAGAGCTAACAACAATAACAACAATACTAGAAGGGAGCACAGGAGATCAGGTACTATCCCAGTTAATCACTCTTTCAGCCCTTCTTCCTGAAACTATTTTTAGATTCTTCTATTTTTAGTGAATACAATGAACATGCTCAGGAATGAACCAAGTGATAATGTGCAGACATCAAGTGTCTTCTTTATTCACTCCTGAGCTCAAAGAAAAGGGACGTTCACCTCCTTATATATTTCTGGCAGTTGATTAGATACATGCTGTTGGGATTTCAAATGGGATCTCCAAAACTACCAAAAGAAAAGTTAATTCCAAGAATTTGTTTATGCTTGGACAAACATGCAAACTAAAATATATTGTAACATGAAAATATGACTATAAAATAATATTGTAAAAGTAACTGCAATTAAAAAATTTAAATTAAAATATTTTTTCATTAGCACTTAGCGCTGTTATGAAAAAGTTTCCAAACTAAATCATGATGCAAAATAAAAGAAGGGTTTTTGTTTTGTTTTGTTTTGTTCTACACAGATTGGAGCTTATTTAACTGTGTCACAGAAGAATTATTTAATGATCTTAGGGAATGTGCCTATGTATGCTAAAGTCACGGTTATTATGAGATTATATATTCATTTTTGTCCAAAAGAAATGATAACCCATCTCTCCAGAGATAGATAAGTGGTTAAGAACACTCCTGGCATTCTAGAGGACCCAAGTTCAGTTCCCAGAACCAGTGTCAGGCTGGTCCCAATTGCTTGTCATTCCAGCTCCAGATGCCTGTCATTCCAGTCCAATGCTAACATTGGGCATCCACTTATATATGGTATACATTCAGGCACACATTATACACATAAATATATGTGTACAACATAAATAAATATTTTTAAAGGAAACTGAGAACTCAGAGGTAGTTTCCATTGCTATAGTAAACAACACTCTTTCCTCAAGAAGCCCCGGTTCTGTTCTTATCATTTTATTTAAAACAGCTTTGCAATCTACTTGATTGCAATTAAAAGGCGAATGTGTGTATAACTTATTGTGCATCGCATATTATTTAATATGTGTATCCACATTTTTCCCTAGCATAAAATTTATTTTTTGGACTAATTTTTCTTTGTTGTTGTAGTTTTGAAGATCCCACTCTAAAGTAGAGAGCATGTGTCCAATAATCTGCTAGAAATATAGGAGGTGAAATTTGCATTTGACCACATGAGGAAATCCTAAATAATGGCGCCTAAGCAATCGCATTTAGTTTCACTGTTCCTGTGTCCCTCCTCCTCATCTCACAGTGGTCTAAGTGGTGACCTACATGCTTGATTCTGATCTGGTATACACTGAGCAAATAAGCTATTTCCACAGGCGATAGAAAAGGTGAAGGGTACAATTGCTTTCGGGGATCTCTCTTACTTCTCTGTTGTTTTGGGGGGCAAGAGACAACAGAAACTGAATTCTGGTTACCTTTGGTATTGATTTGCTTGTGCAAGAACAAATTCAACATGCATGAAAGAAAGGGAACAAAATGTTCAGATCTGAACCTGTGAATGTCTGTGTTTGCTCTTGAACCATAAGTAAGTCTGAAGAAGAGAAGCAAATTCTCAAATTTTGTTTTCATTCAATTTATAAATGACTTCATGTTTTATTATCAATTTGTAATGATTTATGTTTACAGTGTAGTAATAAATTGTATGTAACACCTTAAATTCATTTTGATAAGATTTGCTATATAGATAATAATATTAGTTCTAAGAATCTAAGATTTTCAAAGAGAGAAGTTGACTTCAAAATTTTAAATGTACTAATATGTAACAATTCATTGTAGAATTTAAAATAGAGAATTATTTAAATAAGACTACACATTTAGGCTTATGTAACTAAGGTAAATCTTTGGATTATTATAGCTGCTTTGATGATATTGGTTTGAAAAAAACAGTACAAATCTATACCTACATTTATTACTGTTAAGTATAATCTTAGATAGTATTTTTTTGGTTTTACCAAATTATATTTTCTAGCCCTGTAAATAGGAATATGCTATATTATAAATATACATTACAAAAATTTTGCTTAGTAGCTAGGATTACAAAAGATAAAAAATTATTATATATGTCCATCCAATTGTTCCTATATTAAAATTGTCTGCAGTTTGTCAGATAATACAAACTTAAATAGTTAATGGACAATTTTTAGATAGCTGCTGAATTTCTAAGTACAGTAGGGCATTGTCAAAGGATCTCCCACCTATCATACTTATGGTATGGCTGTATTTTAAAGTCACCATAATTTAAATATTGCAGTATACTTCACATATTAGAAAAAACAATGAGTGAATGCTGGATACTGAGTGATGATATTTATCATGACTGCATGTGTGGTACATAAATCAGGAATAACGGTCAAAGCCTAAATACCTAACTTTACCTGTTTCCTAATATGACTAAAACAATGTGTATTCAAAAGAGCCAGGGATGTTCAACTGTTTAAACACATTATAGGATGTGTGCTGTATTCTGAACAATGGGAATTTTTAGAATGAGTTTTGTTTCAAGTGTTCAGTTGCCTCATAGTATAAAAATAATGGGAAGAAAGATAAAGCTTAAGTGCATATGAGCTATGTAAAGATGGAGGAAGTTATATATTAATTGACTTGTTTTTAATAAGAGCAAACCTGAACCTAAAAATTGTTATGTATTAGAGTTTGTCAAGTGGGTAGATTCTACTATAAAATAATAGGATAGGGAAAATGTGGCCAGAAGCAGGGCTTAGTCACAGAGTTCTTCTCTAGAATGAACAAGATTCTGCCTTTGAAAAGGAGTAAGAGGAAATAGGACAGGTGAAAGGGGAGGAGAGTTGTGGAGAGGAGATAACTGTATATTTTGTAATTCATTAATACAAAATTATATATACATTTGAAAAACCATTACTAGTATACAAAGCTGCTCTTAGAGCGAAAGTCAATAAATGGCTATTGTTATACTTGTTCAATAAATCAAATAAAAGGCGTTTCATGTATTAGAACAAGTGTGCATTGAATTTCCTTTTGCATTCCCTCCTTTATGAAAGAGCTCTAGCTCCTTACAATTATGTGTTGATTTAAAATTTTAAATTATTCTTTTGATTATGAAGTAGGTGAATTAACTCATGTTCAGGCATGTTGATTCCATTGCAATCATTCAAATCTCCTATGATAGCCCTTCTGATTTTACTGTTCTAAAACTACATACTTACTTATTTTAAGGGCAAAGCAAAGATTGTACTAAAAACATCAAACCATAGCCCAAACACACTGTTACCACAAACTTTCCTTTTGACAGAAACAGATGAGAAGCACAAAGAACAGTGAAAGGCAGCAAGTTTAAAGGGTTAAAGGTGCTTTAAAAAAAATCATGAAGGAGGCATCAAGGATGCCAATGTTTGACTTACCCTCCTGTTTGGTGTTCCGGAGATTGTCACAGCCTAGAAAGATGCACCATGGTAAGATTTGGGACATGTGACAGCTATGCTTTCTTCTCTAATGTGCTTATTATGAAAGCACATGTGTGAAAGCTTACTTTCTGTAAATCTATTCTCTTAACCTGGCTTATACAAAATCCTTGGCGATTTGTCCCTAATTTTATGCAAATAAATGAGTTAAGAAAACCACTGAAGGATCATTTAAGATCCATTCTCTGATCTTAAATGATTAAATGATTCTCTGAAGTCCACAGCTTCAATCTGTGGTCAATCAATCTAAATGAACATGGTCATATCAATATCTGCTAACACAGATGTGTCTCCAGTTACGTTTTGGTGATATACAAGGTATTTTCATTTCTAGTCCAACGACGATAGTCGTTCAATTAAAATTATAATGAATATTTGGCCCAGTTGAAGGTGTAGGTTATTGCCAAATTCAATCCATGCACACATAATCTATGTGTGTGTAAGAGAGCATATGTGTATATATATATATATATATATATATATATATATGTTCCTTTCTATTTATAAAATAATTTTAAGAATAAATTTGTCATCATCAAACAAAAATAGAGAACAATTAATCTATAAGGGCAGTTGATGTCACATTTTTAGAAACAAAACCATCAGCAATCAGAAAGCCTCTTTATTCAAGCTTTTGGAAAAAGTTATTTATATTTGGATTTTCATAATTCCTTAATCATTTCTATGATTCATTTGTTAAAAAATAAGAATAGAGCCTAACCACTCACATAGATTTTAGAGAGCAGATTTATTCAGTGGGTCATCTTATTGTCTATTTTTCAGAAATATTTGTAGCAAGTCAAAATTAAGACCACAGTCTCATAGCTCAAATATTTATTTTTGGTTTCATTTTCTTCACAGTTCTCAAAATAAAGGCATAAAGATGTCATGCCATTTGTGTTACTGTCAAAAAATTATTAAAACCATAGAATAGAAACTTATAAAGTAATGCAAAATGCTGTTATTACGTTACATAAAATATAACGGTATACAAATGCAATTAAATTAAAATATCTTAATATAGGTCTACATAATGCAATATGATTAAAAGCAGTGATGAAAGTTGTTAATTTAGTTTAGGTAACACTATGAGTTGCCATACGCTTATTTCAGAACTTACATTATTTTTCTCTTTTTAGAAAGATTCCTGTAGTTGGTTAAGTAAGGAGTCATAAGTTAAGTCAGCTCTACTGTCTATAGATTATTATCATCAGTGGATAAAGACCAAAAGGATTAATACTTCCCTTGAAAGCAACTGACACATATTTATCTAAGTAATAAATCATTTTGGAATATCAACAATCGTGTATGATGGACTATCATTTGCTTGGCATTTTAGCACACTCTGGATTTTGTCAGTCCAGATAATGTTTTCTCACTACGTAGATGTGGGTTCTACATCATAACTTTCTCATAAAAAAATTTCCATGAGAAGAGGTATTAGTGACTCACTGACCCACAATTTTAATTTGAAAAGAATTTTAAGGAATTCCTTAACAGATGCACGGGAAGAAACTGTGCATCGTTATAGAGCCAGAAAAATATAATGTATATTCTATCACACAATTACATTTGCAAGCACTGACTACTATCAGCCACTACTAAAGATATTTCATCCTCAAAAGTGGTAGTGAGAGTGGAGGAGGAATACAGAAAAACAAATGGGGACTTGGTGGGCACGTGTCTTTTACCATGTGCCCTGAGAAAGCAAACTCAAGTAACCTATCTTGGCAGCAAGCACCCTTGCCTACAAAGACATTGAAGCCCAGAAATAAAATTTCTATATGAAAAAAAAAAGGCTGCAAAAGCGATAATTGCTCCTACACAGTCTTCCTGGCAGAACACTCATTTTAGAGATTTGACAATAATACATATCAATTTTGGATATGAAAATTATTCTTTTAACTATAAATGACCCTGATTTCTAAAATCCCATGTTAATTAATTCCTATCTTCATAAAAAAGAGCAGTTACAGGTCTTGACCATTAAAGTCATTTACCTTATTGTGTTTTATAAATTTATAAAGAGTAACACCTGTAAACATCATGTAACTATCAAACATTGCAAAATCACTCTTAGCTAAGTGTTCTACAAATAGTTCTTTAGCTCAATAACTTTGTTTTAGAAAAATTACAATTTTTACTACTCTTTAAGGAGTATATAAGATGGTAAGAAGTTGTATTTTACTGTTGTAGTTGTTATTCTTCATTAAATAGACCTATGTCTTTAGTGATCCTGTTAACATAGTATGGCCTCCATTTGAAATAGACCTGCAAAGTCCCTCCCATGATGAAACTTAGAAGTCACATTTGAATAATTGCTCTGTTAAGATATCACTAAAAAGAAGTTGTACGACTTCTTTTGAAGGAGAGATTTCAGGTTAGAAATGGGAAAGATTCTTGATGAAACAGGACCTTTGAGAGTAAAAGAAAATAGAAAATTAAAAGAATAAATTTTAATGTTTGTAACTACAGCCTGAAACAGATTCCAGGCAAAAAACAAACAAACAAACACCCCACAGATAAATAGATGATATAAGTGGTTAACTTCTTAAAGTAAATTGAAGAATTGACATATGGATTTGTCTGACATTAATAAATCCAAACATATTGTTCTAATATGTGAAGAGTGTGCTTAATCTAATAATGTTGACACAACAGAAATATGGCAACTGAGGTAAATATCTAGAGCTTCTTCACCAACATAATAGTCATTAACCATCTATGACGATTAAGATCATATTCATGAGAGTTAAAGACAATTTTAAAATCAGTTTCAACACACTTTGTGTCTCAAGAGCAAACACAATCCAAGACTTAACAATGTTTGGGTAACAAAATTTTCCATATACCAGAAATTACTAACACAGAATAAAATAGAGATGTCTTGAAATTTAGAGGGTGTTAAAGTAGGAGACATCTAAGTAAAATTTTATTTCTTTTACTAACAGATATTACTTAAAGAAACAGCAACCTTCTGCTCAGCACAGTTTTCACCTAAAATGGTAATGATAGTATTAACAAAGTGCACACATGGAGATAAAGTTGGGCAGGATATATTTGCACTGTGCTCTCAGGAAAGAACATGATATCAGGATAAATCAGGTAAAATGGAAACATGCAACTAACTAAAGTACACTTTGGATCATTTCGTTTATAGTGGTAATGTAATAATGGGGCGAGTTTCATTTGCTGAAATTGAAGATGTTTGAAATACCTAGCAAGCCACCCTCACTAAAATCACCAGTATTATGAACCTATGTATGTTTTTTCCCAAATGCTTTACTGTCCAACAATTCACTACATTTAAAAGTAGATGAGAAAAAGATGTTAGAAAAAAAGTTTTTTTTTTTTGTCTAGATCAACTGGGAGATAAAGAGAGGACAGAATAAAGAGTGAAGGAGAAAATAATTGCGGGAGAAGGGAACAAAAAGGAAAAGGAAATAAGAGAAAGAGAATATTAATGACTGAATAATGTCTACCACCTATTATTGAAAATACATAAAACATCAAAACTAAAAGTCACAAATCCACCCCTTATATAGAAGAGGGCATTCAACAACCTATTAAAAATAAAATGCTAGTTCCAGTACATTAATAGAAGAAATTCCCAAACTGTCAAGCATTAAATTGTGTAGCAAAGAATGAAACTATTAGTTTACACTAGTAATAAATTAGATAGTCATATTAAGATTAATTGCTAGCTGACACTTGACACACTGCCCAGTAGCTCTATTTTGAACACTCAGAATTGGTTTCCTAACAATAAATTTTAGTAAAGAGAATCCAAATAGTACAATTCACAGGAGAGGTACACAATTTGAATCTGACTTTTATAATTTATTCCACCTGTCTCCCTACTTCTGAGGTATTTCTAGCAAGCAATACACTCAAGGGCCCAGTATCTCTTGGAACAAATAAAGACTGTGTAATTCACATGTATATTTTGAAAGCAAGTCCGGTTTCATAATAAATTCATTTTTTCCAATTAACAAGAATTTGATGAAGAGAAGTTGTTGATTAAATGAATACATGACAGAAACAGATATTTCACCTTCAACTTCTCAGAAAGATAAAATTGTCTTTAATGTTCAGAGTTACATATTTTATTCATAAATGTATTTGACATGTCAAAATCAGAAAAAAATGAATATATAAAGACATTACTATTTCTGAAAAAAAAAAAACAATAATGCACTCATTTTTACCTAACATCTTCCATGTTTAGCTATCACACACACATACATACACACACACACACACACAGATGAAGAAAAACTCTATGGCAAGCTTAGAAGAAAGAGAACAAAATAAGTTTAACTCCTTTACAGAGTTTCCAGGGCAGTAGCTGGCAATATTGAATAAATTTGAAGCTGTGCGAGGTAAAGCTCCCTTTCATCAACTAGTTATTCTATTACTTGAAAATGGACATGAAAACAAATGACAACTAAAGAAAAGAGATGAGAAGACATTTACCTGCCCAACATTCAGGATAATTGACCTCAATTAAAAGGAGGCATTTGGGCTATTTTACTTCAGTTGACATTTCCTTTGAGCTAATAGATTCTGACAAAATGATTCTTCTCTTTAAAATTCAAATGGCTAGTGTTATCTATTCTTAAAGTGTCAGAATCTGAGTAAGGCATCACAAATCAAAACTTCCTTATTTGTTTAACAGGAAAAAGGGTGGTTTTGTTTCCAGCCTTCTTAGATGTCAATTTAGGTAGGTAAAATTTGAAAAGATCAAAGCATAATCATATGTTACATCTTAGTTCCCAAAATATGTTCAGTATTCACCTGTTGTCTTTCTTGCTTATTTGCTCTGCTCTTAGCGTTACGAAGTAATCACTGCAGAAAAAAGGAAGTGACTAACCTGTGCTGATTCACACACACAGAGTGAGAAGGACAGAAAGAGAGAGACACAGACAGAGAGACAAGAGAAAGACAGATGGAGGCAGGGGTGGGAAAGAGGACTTTATATGGCAAAGTAAAACTCTAAGCTAATTCGTCACTAAACTTTTTAACTTGCAGGCTTATGAATCAGTGACAACAGCTGTCATAATATTTTCTTATGTAAGTATAGCCAGCATATATCTCTTTATAATAGGAAAATAATTATTATGATAAGTCGTATGAAATGAGCACTTCGTGTAAGCAGACAAAACATTATAATGGGCATTACACACACTGTGTTCAAGTTATGATCAAAACATTCGGCTCCAGAAAATTTTGAAATAAAGCAATTTTAATTTCAATTTTTTGAAATAAGGTAAAATTTTAATAAAATAAAAATAATTTTTAAATAAAATATTCAAAATGTTACTGACCCTACTTCAAAGTTCCTGTTTATACTTAATTATTTTCAACATTACTGGTCATCGGGTTATCTCATACCCTCAGAAAAGTTCTAGTAATCCTAGAAGGAAAAATTATTAAAAAATTACTTAATTTCACAAATACCCCAGTATGTAAGGAGTTGTTAGAATAATAGATAGGCTCTTAGAATAATAGATAGGCTTATAACTATTAAGTGTATCATATTTAATATTATTTAATTTTGGAAATGGTAAAACATTAAACATGAAAAGGTTATATGCCAAGTTATTTATAATTCTTGTAGGATTTACTCAGATATAGAGTTTAGAAAAATTAGAATAATAATAATAATAAGTTAAGAATAATATTACTATAACTCAGGGTACGGATTAGTGAGTTAATAACACCATGAAAAAAACTGAGGTGAAGAATATCATAATTGGTGATATCACATCAACTCAGGAATTGCACAATGAGTCCCTGATTCCAAGATTCTTGAAATGAGAGAGACTGGGAGTTTAAGGGGAAAAAAGTGAAATAAAAGCTTCCAGGTAAATCTATCTGGCACTTTCTCAGACAATTAGGAATAGTGCTTCCTCAAGACCCAGCTATACCACTGCTAGGTATATACCCAAACTTTGCTCAAGTACACAAAAGGGATACTTGCTCAACCATGTTTATAGCAACTTTATTTGTAATAACTAGAACCTGGAAACAAACCCAGATGTCCATCAACGAAGGAGTGGATACAGAAATTGTGGTATTTTTATACAATGGAATACTACTCAGCAACCAAAAAGGAGGAAATCATGAAATTTGCAGGCAAATGGTGGGATCTAGAAAAGATCATTCTGAGTGAAATATTCCAGAAGGAGAAAGACAAACACGGTATATACTCGCTTATATAGACCTATAAGATATGATAAACATAATGAAATCTATACACCTAAAAAAGATAATCAAGAGATCAGACAGGGGGTAAGATGATCAATCCTCATTTAGAAAGAGATGAGATGTGCATTGAACGTATGCCAAGAGTCTACTGAAGGCATCTGAAAGACTCTAACTAGCAGTGTTTTCAAAGCAGATACAAAGACTCATAACCAAACCTTCGGCAGAGTACAGGGAATCATATGAAAGAAGGGGAGTTAGTGTCATGGGGAAAGATAGGAGCTCCACAAGGACCAAATATATCTGGGCACAGGGTCTTTTCTGAGACTGACATTCAACCAAGGACCATGTATGGATATAACCTAGAACCTCTGCTCGGATGTAGCCCGTGGTAGTTCAGTAACCAATTGGTTTCCCATAGTAAGGGGAACAAGGACTATTTCTAACAGGAACTCAATGGCTGGCTCTTTGACCTCCCCACCCCCCAAGGGAGGAGCAGTCCTGTTAGGCCACAGAGGAGGACTTTGCAGCCAGTCCTGAAGATACCTGATAAAACAGGATCAGATGAATGGGGAGGAGGTTCCCCCCCCCCATCAGTGGACTTGGAAAGGGGCAAGGTGGAGCTGAGGGAGGGAGGGTGGGATTGGGAGGAAATGAGGGAGCGGGATACAGCTGGGATACAGAGTTAATAAAATGTAACTGATAAGAAAAAAATAAAATTAAAAAATAAAAATAAAATCAGTGGCCTGCTCTTTGATCACCACATCCTGAATGTGGAACATCCTTACCAGGCCACAGAGAAAGACAATGCAGCCAGTCCTGATGAGACCTGATAGGCTAGGGTCAGATGGAAGGGGAGGAGGTCTTCCTCTATCAGTGGACTGGGGAGGGGCATGGGAGGAAAAGAGGGAGGAAAGGTGAAATTGGGAGGAGACGAGGGAGGGGACTACACTGGGAAGAAAAAAAAAGCTTCCAGGTAAAATGAGAGACAGATGAAGTTTAAGATGGACATGTTGGTTTGTACCTAGGAGGGAGACAAAGGAGGAATAAGAATTCAAGATATTTGAGGCATCAGTCCCCCCTGAGCCCAGTTTTTTTTTTTTTTTTTTTTTTTTTTTGCTTTGTTGGTCTCTTTGTAGGTCTCCTTTCCCCTCTGGATCCTTCTATAGACCCCTTCTTTCATAAGACTCCCTGCACTCAGTCCAAAGTTAGACTGTGAGTTTCTGCATCTGCTTTAATCCCTGCTGGGTGGAGTCTTTTAGAGGACATCTGTCTTAGGCTTCCATCGTATTCTCCTTCTTCTACCATTTCAGGTGTCTGTCCTGTTTTCCCTTCTTAATGAAAATTTAGCATCTTCCCTATAATCTTTCTTGTCATTTAGTTTCTTTGGGTCTGTTCTGTAGATTTTAGTATGTTTATCATATATTACATGGGTAATATCCACTTTTAAGTATATGAGTATATACCATGACTGTCTTTCATAGAGAGGACCTAGATTCCTGCTCAGATGTAGCCCATAGACAGCTCGGTCTCCATGTGGGTTCCCTAGTAAGGGGAGAAGAGATAGTCTCTGCCATTTCAGTTGCCTGCTCTTTGATTACTTCTCCCTGGTAGAGTGACCTAGCCAGCCCACAAAGGAAGAGAATCCAGGAGGTCCTGATGGCTCCCTTAAAAGAATGTATTAAGTTTTAAAAACTCAAATGAAAAGTTTTAAAGAAATCTGCAAGGTGCTCATTGTCATACATTAGTCAAGACTTCTGCCTCTCCTTTCTAAAAACTACTCCATGCTACTGTTTCAGGTCTTTTCCAATGCTGTTCTTTTAAAGCTTGTAGAATACAACCAGCCACGGGTTGGAAGGGAAGAAAACCACTTGTGGCAAAGCCTGACTTCTTCTGATCCCTGGGACACACAGTAAGAGGAGAAACCTTTCCCAGAGAGTTGTCCTCTAACATCCATCCACACACGGGGCAATCACCTACGTGCACAAATACTCAAACAAACAAACAAAAAAGTGTATTAACAAAATCTGGGGAATATTAGCATCTTAATAATATTTCATGCTCAAAAGTTTCATACTTAATTTTGTGAGTGACAAGTATAGTGCTTTCCACTACACATAAATAAAATGATGATACTGTTTTCATCGTTTGCTCAAGTTGAACACTAAATAATAAAACTGACTAGTGTACAAAGAATGAAACAAATGAACCAGCCAATTAAAAGCATATATGTATATGACATAGAAAAAGACACATTTGCATAATATGATTCAATTAAATTTAGATTTGCAATAAGTATTTTAAAATTACCATAGATTATCAAGAATTTGGCTTCATCTTATTGAAAGTACGACTGACCCAATTTACAAGGAACTCATTTTTTATAATATTTATTTTATTATTAATTACACTTTATTCATTTTGTACCCCCCATAAGTCCCTCCCTTCTCCCCTCACGATCCCACCCTTCCTCCCCTTTCTGCATGCATGCTCCTCCCCAAGTCCACTGATAGGGGAGGTCTCAAGGAACTCATTTTTATCAGCTCATTGAGTTCATAGATTATTCTGTTATTACAATTAATAAAAAGCACGTTTGGCTCACACTCCTTTCTCTCTATTATTGATCAGGAGATACTATTAACCCTGGTTGTCTCCATCATACTGTATGTAACATACTATTTTCTAACTGCAGTTGACAATGTAGCCATTCTTGTTGATGAATAAAAAGGTGTGATTTTAAGGTGTTAGCCATTTAGAAAATATGAACAAATTTTCTATTAGACGGTAGTTTTTATTTGATTTAGGGAAAACCACCAGTCAACATTGGAGAGACACTTGTTTGCTTTGACACAAAAATCCATGATCATAAAAAAAGGCTTTTTCTAAGGAATAGATGGATCTCCTTAGATAACAGAAGACTGTATTAAACTGTGAATGTCATGAAATCTCACCTTTTAAGTTAATATGGAAGTGAACTTCAAATACTTCTTTGTAACTATAAGGGTTTTACATGGTTAAGTTCTTTTATAATCTGAGAAAACCTGTATAAGAAAGAATATTCAAAATCACTTATCATTGTGATTCATTCTATTTATTATACAAAATGTTTTTGGAAGTATACATGTAGATGAGAATGAAAATCAAATATTATTAAATACATTCAAAATTTTAAAAACAACTCTTGTCGGCAAGGAATGTGCAGAATCTCACTAGTAACCCTTAAAAACTTAATAAAGCTAAAAAACTCAATCATATATAAAAAGCCACTAGAGAATAAAAATGTGTTAGAAAATGCTTAAATGAGTCTGCAGAGAGGAACTATGCAAAATATCATTTAAGCATATAATTATTATAAAAAATACTTTCTGAACCCACTTGGGACTGCAAATTATTTTACTATTAAATACCCTCACACTTTCTAAAACAAATTTTTAACACATGAAAAGTACAAATGTAGGACATTGTAATATGTTGTAATAGATTTAACTATTTGAATTGTTTATTTGTATACTCACTTTTTTTTTTTTTTTGCTGTTATTTTTTTAGAAGAAAATTTAGGCAGATTGTAACCTGACCTAACAGGTAACAGAGCTGACTTTAGTACCTTAAAATCAGGACCACCTTCCATACTTCTATTTTGTTGCTGCTTTAGTCCTCCTCAAGCTGTACAAAGCTAACAGGTCACCCTCCAGCATTTTGCTAACCACTCTGAGCTATGCTGTCTATTGGCAGTGAACCACAAAACACAGCACTGTAAGCTGCAAGAGTGCTCCGGTGATCAGGAGGTTAAAAACTCCCCATCAGAAGAAAAGAAGAAATCTTACTTAACTCAGTGGTACAAATTATTTCCAGGTGGTGATAATTATCACTTATGGTGTTTGATATTCCGGACTTTGCATCTAAATTTAAACGTGACAAGTTAAACTTTTCATCGTGTGCATTTTCCCATAATCTCTCAAAGGCCAAAGACAAGGATAGACGGATTAGTGATGGGTGAAACCAATTCCACCCAAAATGGCAACACTTAATTACAAGCCTTGTTGTTTATAATTAACTGTGTAAATCACTAACTTGAAAGTTTCTTTTCAAAGTATTTAAAACCAACTCTTTTCCCAGGGGGATTTAATACTGTATATTATTATATAGTTAAGTATTATTTTGTTTGCTTGAAGAACAAGATGTTCAAATGACACATTTACTGACAATCTTGCCAACAAATTTGCAAATTTGTCATGAACTGTGTTATGGGCACAGTTCTGCAGGGATGTATTTTAGGAGGGTTGGATTATTTCTAATGGGGAGGCATAGTTTACAGAAGCCATAAAAAAAGACACATATGAACAGTGCCTTGTTCAGCCATGATCAGAGAAGCTTCCTCTTGCAACATATGGGAACAAATACAGAGACATCCACCACCAGCCAGACACTATGGAGAGGAGAGCTTTGGAACACTCAACCATAAAAAGGCTATCTCCAGCAAATCACTCCTTTCAGGGATCAGGAAAACCCATGGAAGAGGGGGTAAAAAGAGTTTAAGAACTAAAAGGAATGGAAAACAACAAGAAAATAATGCCCTCTAAATCACAATGATCAATCTATAGGTGCATATGAATGTATGGATGTAGATACTAAGACAGCATGCCAGGGTCCATACCAGAGGGGGCCCTAATGTTGAAAGAAGTGACCACCTGCCCATCCCAAACTCAACAGTAATCTCCAATTGATAATCCACTTTCAAATGGAAATTTAATTTCTTCCAAAGGATTACAAGTTACTCTTCAGTGTAGGCTGCGTGCACAGAAATAGATGACCAAAAGAAAATGAACTCTGGCGAATATTGAGGTTCCTTGTATTATATTGTTGTGTCGAGGCCTTTCTTTTTCCTTTAATTTTATCATGCTACTTTTTATTTTATTTTATTTTATTTTATTTTATTTTATTTTATTTTATTTTATTTTATTTTATTTTATTTATATGTGTTTCTGCTGTCTTTTTACCCTAGAAGCCCTCTGCATGTGACTATATGGGATTCCGGAGTCTGTGAACAAGTGAGGCTCTGATTATTGTGTCCTCTCTTGGGCAGTTTTATTTTTTGTTTGTTTGTTATATTCTATTTCAATGTGTGAGTTTTTGTTTTATCTTCTTATATTTTATTATTATCCCTTAGAAGCCTGTTTGTTTTATTTCTTTTTTTTTTCTTTAGATTTTTGTTTTGTTTTGTCTGTTTGTTTTTCGAGACAGGGTATCACTGTGTAGCCTTAGCTGAACTCCCTTTGTAGACCAGGCTGGCCCTGAACTCACAGAGATCCTGCTGCCTCAGGCTCCCTGTGTGGTGGGATTACAGATATGCCCCCCCACCCTGTCCCCTGCTAGTGTTTGTTTTCTAAGGAGGGACAAAAATACCCAGATGGGAAAGGAGGTAGAAAGAATCTTGGAGAAATAGAGGAAGTTGGGGGGATACTGAATCAGGATATATTATGTTCTGAAAAACTAGCCATTCTCAATAAAATAAAAATCAATAGATAAAAAAGTAAAGAAATGAAACATGTACATGATAAGGTTTCAGCAAGCATCCTGTCCAAGACATAGGTTTTTTTTTTTTTTTGAACCATTGTCAGTATTTTTCTTATAAGCATAGGAGTCAAAATGTCACCCAGCAGATCAATAAAATACAAGGAAAAATTATATGTGCTCAGTGGAGTGACTAAAAATCCTGTCTATGTAATGACACAGGAAGAGAATGTCTAAGTGATGATGAACTAGTGATAAAGGAATACTAATACATCACATTCATATGTGCTCACTCCATTGCCTACAACTGATAGCAGTGAAGACATTTTATATGCAAAATACCATCTAAATAGATAAATTTCATGAAATCTGTGATTTGAAAGTGTGCCCAAAATTCTAACTGCCTCAAACTTTGTCTCCAACAGCAATGGTAAAAGTGGATATTAGACATATAATATAAGATAAACATACTAAAATTTGTACACCTTGAGAAAGCTTAGGAAGAATGAGGACCCTTGGTAAAATGATTAATCCTCACTTAGAAAGGCAAATGAAACAGACATTGGAAGAGAGAGAAAACAGGGAACAGGATAGAAGTCTACCACAGAGGGCCTCTGAAAGACTCTACCCAGCAGGGTATCAATGCTGAGACTCATAACCAAAGTTTGGGCAAAGTGCAGGGACTATTATGAAAGAAGGGGGAAATGGAAAGACCTGAAGAGGACAGGAGCTCCACAAGGAGAGAAACAGAACCAAAAAAATCTGGGCACAGGGGTCTTTTCTGAGACTGATACTCCAACCAAGAACCATGCATGGAGATAAACTAGAACCCCCAGCACAGATGTACCCATGGCATCTCAGTCTCCAAGTGTGTTCCCTAGTCTTGGGAACAGGGACTGTCTCTGACATGTACTCAGTGGCTGGCTCTTTGATCACCACCCCCCTGCGGGCGGAGCAACCATAACAGCCTACAGAGGAAGACAATGCAGCCAGTCCTGAGGAGACCTGATAGGCTAGGGTCAGAGGTAAGGGGAGGAGGACCACCCCTATTAGTGAATTTGTTGAGGGGCAAAGGATGAGATGAGGGAAGGTGGGATTTGGAGGTACTGAGAGAGGGGACTACAGCTGGGATACAAAGTAAATCAACTGTAATTAATAAAAAAATTAAAAAAGAGTTGAACAAGTTAGGAGATAATTGAATGGCAGGAGGTATCCCTTTGATTCTGATATTGCTTAAGATTGGCAAATAATGGGTTAAAAGTTTTCGTCCAAGAAATATATAAATGTAATACATGATATCCCAGAATACTTTATGGAATATATATTATTGTTGTCTCTAAAAATACTATGATTATTTAAATGACAGCAAGTAAGCAATTCTTAAGAGTGTGAATTTGAGAAAATTTAAATATGAGTCTTCAAATATATCTTCTGAGCTGCAGTCATTATTCAATATTTAGAATCAGAAACTTTTATAGAGAAAAATATTATTATTTATATTTCAAATACATTCTAATGTCATTAACTGATATTCTTTTTAAGTAAGGGCAAGAATAACAATCCAGTATCAAAATGGATCCATCTGCGGGTTAGAAAAATATAATAAGCTGTTCATGGCCACCGAGCAAGTATACAGCAGTAAATCTAGAGTTTAAACTCCATTCTTATGTATCTAAATTTTCACATCCTTCAACAGCTGTCAACACAACATCAAAAACTATAAATTATTCACTTACTGTGCCAGTTTATATCAAAAGAAGCAGCAAGGGAAAGAAAACATGGACATACATGCAGTTGTTTGAGATTACTAAAAATATCATATCCTGTTACTTTTAACAAAATTTAGAGTCTAAAATGAGTTCTGTAGTTCCTGATTTGAAGTTTCATTGGCTAATAACTATTGAGGACTTGCACTGTCAAAGATACTGAAAATATGAAGAACAGATGTATAGATCTGTTGGCAAATAGACAGTTATGACACAGTATGAAGTTCACAGGGAAAGTGACTGACATGACTACAAATAAAGATCATCAGGTCATGATCAGTTTGAGCAATTCAATTCTAATTTGAAGCCTAAAACAACCCTGTAGTTCAATCTTTGAACTTCAGTGATCACATTATTGTCACTTCCAAATCTCCCAGTGCCATCCTTTTGACCATTTCTGATTGTGGTGTATGACTGTGGAGACTCAACAAGCTGACATCCACCAACAGGAAAACCTGACCTTCAAAGCCTTTGCAGAACATGCTTCTGTTATATGACACTTAGCTGTCACTCAGCAAGGGAAGCCCTCATGCTTCATATGCCACTTCTTGGTGGCATGGCCCCTTCTATTCTACAAATGTTCAACCTCTTTCAGAATTTAGAATTTAGGATCTAGTTTTAAACTTCTTAGGTTATAAAATCCTTCATGGAAAAAAAAAATCCTTATATGTTTCTATAGGAAACAGCCTACGGAACACCCTGAATACCTCCAGTGGTTTACATCGCATAAATGCTGCAATGAGAAGACTACCTGGGAGGTGGTTAGCAGGAAAATGCAGCGAGGCATAGCTAAGTGCCGTGGGCTACAGTAAGAATCCCTATAGCTAACAGAAAGTAAACCTGAGAAAACCTACTGACAATTAACAATCCTGTTATAAGAAGGAGACATCCTTTGATTAAACTGCAATAGAACGAATTAAAGCAATGACAAAGAACACAGTTAGGATTTTCTAGCCTGAAGGGACATCCTTGAAGACATGAAAAGAGAATTTTGTATTATAGTCTTGATCTCCTTCTATCGGACAGTTCATGTCAACAGTTTCTGACCAAGTTGGTTACCTAACTAGTACATTAAAATTCGGAACCACAGTAAGGTCATATGCACTAAAATCCATTTTAATTCACTGCTTCATTAACCTATGCATTAACAAAATAATCAATTATGTAACAAAATATATTTTGGCTCACCTGAATTAATGGGCCAAATTGTCTTTCTAAAACTACTCTAAACTTTCTAAAATACAGTTGTGGTCTTTATCCTAGATATTATACAATTTTCCAAGTTTAATATATAATGTGATGCATTTTCACTAAATCTTTCTGAACTCTGACATTACAGTCACTGAAGAATTTTCTTTCCATTACCAAATTTCTTACATTTATATGATATTTAATTCATTAATATTGAAATATGATCATAAACTTAAAGGCAAGACAAATTTGGAGCATTCTCCATAAACTGACATTTTTGGTAAACAAGCCAGTCAACTGACTGATACCATTTCTGAATATGTGTACATAGATCACATTAGAAAATGAACTCTAGCCCCAAAATGGCTCAGTGTGCCTTGGACATGGAACCTAGGCTCCAGAGACTGCCAGATATATGGAGACAGTTTGAAAGTTTTTGTTCTGTTCTGTTTTGTTTTATCCCCGTTCAGTGTTAATATCCACCATGCTTTCTTACCATAACACAAAATCTGCAATTGTATCATCCTTGCATCCAATAGATACCAATGATTTTCCTGTGGTCTGCTTAAGAATAAAAAGCTATAACTAATCATTATCTTAATTCAACCAAGGATTTCTGGCTAATACAACACAAACTTTAAAAAGTAGATTCTACATGTCAGTCCCCTCCCACATTCTGAGTAGTTATTTGTGCTCTAGAATAAAAATGCCACAATTCGGGAAACAAAGTAGGTACAGAAGTCAAGTGTGACACTTAAGAACACTCGAGCTCTTTAGCTCTCACAGCACATAGCTGTCTGGAAACCAGTCCTTATTAATGTCATTCAATCTCTGGATCCTATGCCAGATGAGAGGATGGACTAAGAACACATTTATCATGGCATATTTTATGATGAGACTTTTTGTTCAAAAGCACATTCTATTTTAAGATATACTTGATATATATTAGCCTAAATTGTCAAATAAAATACAACATTTTTAAGTAAAATTTCAGGTATGAACAGTGCGAAGATCTGCATACCCACACAGCAGAACCTAAAATGAGGAACACTGCACTGAAGTGAATCAATACCAATGCCAAAGGTTACAGGAGCTACACAGAGCCTTGCTATAGCAATAATAAAAATGAACACCTTTTCCATTTCTAGAACTATATGCCAGACAGGTTCTGCAGAAGACAGTAGCATCAGCTAGAAAAGAAATGCAAGGCTCAGAAGCCTAGCCAATACTGCACTTGTAATTTATCACAGCATAGCAGAGCCTTACTATTACAATCTACAGTTTACCATGTTGGCAATTTACAATTCTAATGAGTCTTTCCTTTGTCAGAGAATGGACTGTGTACACATCAGTCAATATGACACAAAAATGTCTGGTCAGTTTCATTTGAAATGCATGCTTTATTTGGTAATGTTAACTAATTACTGTCATTATTTTTACTGTTTAAGGATGCAATATTTATCAAGCAAAATGCAATTTGGAATCCTTTCTTTCACCCAAACCTAATTCATTTCCTGACATTTCGGAATATTCATGTTCTGATTAGTATGTCTTTAAAAATATAATATTGAGATGATTTATTAATTTCTTAGACCAGGGTTAAACAAATACTCTCTGAAGGGAAGAATGAAGACAAAATGCCAAGTCTTTCCAAGATTGAAAAAAAGAAATATGAAGACATGCACAGGAAGAGGGAAGAGGCCAGATTTATGCCTAAGGAAAAGGATTTAGGCGCCAGTCACTCTTAAGTTTGCAACCTGCATTTAGATTCTGTCTTCCTACTGTGGCCTATGGCGAGACTCTTAGCTTGCTTGCATCCATTTCCATATCTGTAAAATGGGAATGATGATACCCCCCTCCCAGGCATGTGGTGAGAATTAATTAGTACTTGTGAAATGCTTTGAAGATGAAACAGGCTGGGTAAGTGCTAACTATTATTATTATTATGAGAGAACTGTCAAGTGCTATAATTAAACAATTTTAAATCCTACAATATGACCTGCTCCAAAATAATCACAGTCCCATGAGGGGAACGCACAAACCTTAGCTTTCTCTTTTCTGTGGACTCAACAAAAGCTGGTAGGAAACCAGCCCTTTGTGATTTCCCTGTGCAATAAGCAGCATGTCCACACTGCCCTTAATCTCAACACAAACAATGTCATGAAGGCATTAAGGTAGGTTTGAAATAGGTTTGGGTCCTTAGGGATACAGAAGCCCAAAGGACATGAGAAAGAAAAGAAACGACTCAGGACATTTTCAAAACGCTGGACACACACAGGGAAAACAAGCAAGTTGGAACACCATCTCCACTGCCATTTGGGTGGTGGTAGGTTGTTTTAAACTGAAGCCCTTCATGGCCTTTGCCTCCCAAGGCAGTGCAAGTATTCAGTAAGGCCTCAGCTTTTCTGGCTTCTGTTGGCTTTGCTGAGCTGTTGACCTCCACCTCTAGCCTCAAGTTTTCATCCATCTTACTTCTTTCAAAATTAGAAATGACAAAATGACTGCGCTTTCAAAGGAACCTTTAACATTCCTTTGTAGCCGTATGTGAGTTCTCTTCTCAAAGAACCAACTGCTCAAATCTTATAAACTCCTAAGTCTTAAATTTCATTTACGTAAGCACAAAGATATTTTACTAAAAATGAAAGTTTAAAAACTTTAAGCTCTTTAGCAAATGAAAAGAAAATGGCATCTCTATAATTGTCTTTAATATTTACTTATGTACTTGTTCAAAACACAGTCAGTGAAGATAAAACCAAATGACACCTCTAATGAGTAAGAATCTACCTTAATTTAGTGTGGATTTCAAAATGGGCATTATTAGCCTATAAATATTTTACATATCTTACAAATTCTTAATATAACTTAAGGGTCTTTTTTTAAAAAAATCATTATGTTCTAGAATTTATGTTTGCTTAATGTCATACTGTCCATATCTGTTATAATTAAGTATGAAATGTAAATGTCCTAAATAGGACAGATTTTCACATTGTTACTGATAGTTCATCAGGACAGAATGAACAAAATTAACTGTAAACATAGAATTTAATTCTCTTTGGAATACTAGGATATAAAAGGAAGTTTCAGATCACAAGGAGAATGTTTTAAATCAAGGAAGATGAGTGTTGGTGGCTGTGACTGGAGAAGAAAGCAGTGCTTCACAGAAAAGATCGATGCCAGAGCTTGAATTCTGTCCCCAGCTTCCCACGAAAAAGGCCTACTTTTCTTTGAGCCAGCCACTCACTGACTTTTGACCTCAAGTCCTCCTTCAGAAAAATGGGAATCACAGAATCATTGTGAAAATTTCACAATTTACGATATAAAAATAGATTGCTTCCTGGCCAAGAAGAACAGCATGGCCAACAAGACAGGGTTGGGGGTAGCCTTAAGGCCTGGTTCCCTGGCATCTGACAGCCAACACTTCAGGGTGTCATGAAACTTTTCTTACACCTTCAAAAGGGTACATTGTATTGATTTACTCTACAATATTACTAGGTATACAGAAACCTATGAAAGTGGATTCAGTAGCTAATCAGACCAACACAAAACTATACCAAAATGAACCCCAAAACAAGACTTTATCTGACATAGAGGCACTAATGTCCACTGATGCTTTTAGCATCATTAATTAAATGACTACATTCTCTAGTGAAATTAGTATGGGATTCTGGTTTATGCTTTTAAGTTTTTATTTGTTATTATTGTTGCTGTTATTGTTATTAATTTCTTTATTTTTTACCTTTTGGTTTTAACACAGGCTATCCTAAAACTCTCTATATAGTTGAGGCTGGCTTTGAACTCCTATGTCTCCTACTTCAACCTCCTAGTAATGGGATTATAGGTACATAACAAACCCTAGGTTCAAGCTCACACTTTATGAAATATTACAGTATATGGACTTTCATAAGTATTGAATAAGTAATCTAGACCTAAGGAAAAAAAGAAGAACAGGCACAGGAAGGGCAAGGAAACAAAAGGAAGTTATGTTGGGTCACATGAAAATGCAGGTGGCTGACCAGGTAAGTCAGAGTACACTTCATTTAGACAGCTGGATGTCTAGTGTCATTCAAACTATCCTTCTATACATTAGCATGGTTATTATTTGTATCCATTTCATTAGTACTCAAAATAGATCCATACTCATTATTAAGAAAGATTCTGCTTGGTGTTTTTCTTCGTTATCCTAGAACAGAAGTTATCACAAGATAAACATGTTGATAACCAAATACACTAAATAACCAAATACACTAATATAAATAAGTGTAACATTCTATAGTCTATGGTTCCTTGGCATTTCTTGTACTGCTGTTAACGTGCTAACTTGTGTGATTAGGCCACATGACTTATGCTTGTCTCCTCTTTATTGTGCAGCATATTCACTTGGATGGTAAAAGAAATTAATAATTGCTATGTTTTTAGATATTTGTTTAAATAGTACATATCTTCTCTTTAATAGAACAAAACATTAGACATTAGTTACTGCTTTTATTTAATCATCTTAAGGAACAGAGCAGCATCAAAATAACTCAAAATGTTCACTCTGCTATATTTAAAACTACTTGAAACTAAAAAGTAATAAAATTAGACAGACCCATAATAACTGCTGTGTTATATAAAGTGATTCCCTTTATTTAAATAAATAAGTACATTATGTATAAATATTTACATATATACAGTGTACAAGATATATATTCCAAAGCATGTTCCACATTATTTTTAACAGGAGTCCAGATACTAACTACAAATTATAATACAAAAATAAAAATAAAAATCTTGTAGCAATTGGTGATATTCTCTTGTTTCTCTACCATTTGAGTCAGCATTCTGTCTAATACACAGAATGATTTAAGATTTGAAATGCCATTTATTTTAAACTTTGAGTGCAACAATTATTATTATATATTGCTTTTTATGTTGATGAGCAAATGGATTAGACAAATTCTAATTTAGTGTTTCAAAACTGGTTTATAATATATATTCAGTAACGATGCATCATATGCACAGAAGGAGAGAAGGAGGATTTTTAGTGCTTGAGTAAATATTTCCAGAAAGTTGCTTTTTAAAAAAATATTCTCAAACTGTGCAAGTTTACTAGTATCCACTCTATAAGTCAGCATCTGTCAATTGGGCAAAGCAATTTGTAGAGGCATTCCTTATGCTGATCTGAAAAGGCAATTTCTTCCTTGCTTTAAATTCCCTTGCACTTGCATACAGCAGAGGTACATTCTACTTTGAGGCTGGTTAAAGCCAGACATATGCCCACAAGTACAGACAAGAGGAAGTTATCAAATAGTTCTGAGCAGGCATCCAACTCTTGTGTTCTTTTTCCTCAAAGAGCCAAGTTCAAATGCTTAAACAATAAAAACTGACTTTACACTCACTTGTCAGCTATATTTGAAGTTTATCACTAACAGTAATTTCCTAGAAATTAGTCCCTAATCTAGCCTCCAAATTACAGGAAGTTTACTTAATTTAACTTTTTAATTATATTAACTTATAAAAAGTCCCATCAAATGGCAAACCCTTAAAAAATGCTTTTATTACCCATAATTTGCTAAACCAACTTTCTATGTATCACTTTTTATTTTTAATCAGAGGGAGGATCAAAGATTCTGATTGTCTATCTCTATCTCCGCTGCCTACCACTCATGCTCAGGCTTTTCTCTTAACTCTGTCCTTTTCTCTGATCTTTAGCTATTCAATGAGGGATCAGGGTATGAGTTTCTGTCCCCGGTTCTGGATCTGCAGCAAGTTATTTGGTAGTGTGATTCCAAAAAGAACCGTATGTAGTTAAATGCTCCAGCAATGAAGCAATCACCCTTGGGAAGCATTAGGACTTCTTCCTGGGTCCTCTGTCTGCTTTCATCAACACACCCTCCATGAAGAGTGTCTCAACCACTCTGCAACCCTACTCAACCTCTTGCTTTCCAAATCCAGAAAGGCTTCACTGCAGAAAGGGAGCTGCTTGTATGCCAGTCTTTCCACATGTCACTTCCTGAGTTTCCCTGCTCTGTCCTATTCTCTGCATGGATTCCCCGTTGTCTTAGTGGATAGCTAAACAGTGGATAAACATAAACACTGGAAAAAGAACTTGCATTGATGCTAAGAAGCATTCATGTTCAATAGAAAATAAACTTGTTAATATAATAATCCTAACCCAGAATAAGTCACTTCTCAGAAGTGGCCGTTTTATAAATCAAAGTTGACTTGGAGGCCTGAGGATATTTGAGATGTTAGGTATTTCAAAGGCAAGGAAGATACAAAAGGAGAAGGAAGCTGTGTAGCCAAAACCACACTGAGAGGTCTTAACTCCAACAATTACTTCTAGCAGACAGATCACTTGCCTGTGGGTCTATCTATAATTAAAGTTTCATGTATTTGTAAATAAGATACATTAAAAATACGAAAGAATTAGTAAGAGATGAAATAAATTCTTAGCGGAGTCTGATGTGTCTGCTTCAGAATGTCAGTCTTAATCACACAGGATTCTGATTGCTAACAATTAGAATCCTGATCTTCTTCTCTTTCTAAATGAAAGCCTTTGAGGAAAAAAAAAAATATAAAATTTACCCTGTCATATTAGTGACAAGTGGCACTCATCTGTTAAAGTAGTGTATTAATACTGATTACACTGATTAATAGCACTGTAAAAATTGGTTCAATGGCGCTTTAACATTTTTTTAGAGGAATAGATGAGAGACATTCTGAATAGAATATATAATTGGGTTATCACAGTTTATCACAAAGAAAAATACTAGAAATGTATGAATTATGGTGAAAGCTGAGCTTTTCTAGTTATAATCAATAAACTTATTTCAAAATGAATATGTCAAATGAAATATCTACCTTCTCTTTACTAAAAGAAACATTTAAGAAAATAATGCTAGCAGCTTAAAACCAACCCTATTAAATTCAAGTGCTGTCAATAATCATGCAAATGAGTATGTATTCAGCATTTATACCTGTCAGAAGAGCCAATATTGATTATGTTTACAATACGACTGTTCTCATAAAAATATAGCATATTAAAAAATAAAATCAATGCCACATGTAGTCTGATAAAAGTGAAAGGCTTCTGTACATAAAATTTGCCTATCAACCCAATATTGTTAATACAAGATTAATTCTTCCATACCCACATTTGATAGTTAACATCTCTCCTTTTGGACTTCTGTAGTTCTCACTAGTAAATAGAGATACAGAAAGTCCTACTCAAGTAGCCTTTCTGCCATAGTACCTTATTTAGAGCCATCTCTCAATGATCCCACATAAGCTATAGGCAGGATGAATTAAGGTAGACTGGAGTGCTGCTGTAATGTAAAAACCCACCCGATTGGGTTTCATGTCATGGCTCCGCAGAGGCAATACAACACAATAAACACCAATGTCTCCAACTAGCCAGAAATACATTTGTATTAACGGAGAAAATCAAAAGGAGGTGGTTTCAGGCTTGGAAACACAGACATTCTAAAGCTTAACTCAGAAACAGGCAGATTCCCAAGGAAGCACATCTGCTAACTGGGCTTTAGGGAAGTCACAGGCCTCTCTGAAATACACCATCCTTATCTGAGGGATGGAGATGATAATATTTGGCACCTGATTCTTAAGGAAATTATGAATACTGAAGAAAATATATGTATAGTACTGCTCGGTTAAATGTAAACTTCCTGTTGTTATAAACTCAGGTTGTCCAATCTAAAAACTGTTGTTTGCAAAGTTTTGACCTCTCTAGTTCTGGAAATGTTCTACCAGGCGAGGAAAGGAGGTATCTGTTAAAGAACACCCAGTAAGAAATTCTTGGCATAGGATAGGGGGTTGTTCTATTTGATTTCTAAAGCTGTTAGTATCTTTGAGAATATGTAACTATACCAGAAGATCTCTTCTGCTCCCTGATTAAGTTTAACCAGGATTTACTGAGCTACAATCACCAGACACACAAACATTAACAAGAATCAATCCAGGCCCTTAAGGGCCTTCATACAAATGAAGGAGACAGAAACACAAGTTCAAATCAACATGGGCTGTGATATAAGTTTAAGAAACCTCACATATGGAAAGGCTACCTCACAGACATAATCTCAAACTGAATCATAACAATAGGATAAACAAAAGAACAACATGTTCTTGTTGGACATTATATACCAAACTAAGGACTCCAGCTGAACTGTGGGACCTTGGAAAAGGCAAATACACTGTCCAGCTGCAAGGCCCAGGATAAAATTAAAGTGCATACAGGAAACAAAATGGACACTTCATCACTACAAAATACCTTTTAGAATGACAGAGTACAGTGAAAATAATCCAACAAATTAACTCAATTTTAATTAACGATATTTGAATATTTCATTAATTTTAAGATGAGTTCATAAAATCAGAGCAACTTTAAAGGCCAATTTCCAAATAAAAGGTAAGTATTTCAGGACATTACAATCATGTTTTCACACCATTCAGTGCTGACACTGATTGTTTTACACCCACAGTTCTTGGTCTTCTCGGTGTCTCTATATCCTATGCTTGTGTCCTGTATTCAGTTTAGCTCAGTTAAATATACATTTTAACTGTTCTATTTTTGCAAAGTAAATATGGCAAGTGCACATCCCTACAGCCTTTGCCATCAACACTGGCTATAACTTGTGTGTTTTTTTGTGCAGCATACTGAGAGGTAAAGAAGTGAATTCAGACTGTTACTGAGTTTCCAGCATCATTACAGTATAAATTTTTTTTTTCAAAGTGCTATTCTCTAAAAAAAAAAAATTCCTTACCTTTAAAAAAATAACATAATTATACAGAATACCATTACATGGGGGAAAGTATGCACAAAAGCAACTGTAAAATGTGTTGTATAATCTGTGCTGGGTGAGGACGTTTGCAACACTTAATTTGGTGTACCCCTTTCACAACTGGAGTGCTAACATGACAGAAAAGGCAGCACTCGGTCTGCTCTCACCTCCACGCATGCCTGCCTTCTGCAGGTGCATCTCAAGGACTTCTCTCTCTTATTCTTTGAACCATCTTGCAGACACTAATGAGCATCGCTCTTCAGCTTTAATTATTGGCCCCTGACAAGTCAACATAATAGGAATCAGCTTAACCAAGCATACTCCCCAGCGACATGTTCAATTACTCAGGTTGTGATTCTCAGAGAGAAGGCTGAGCGGCTGCTAATTTAACACTGTCAAAAAAATAAACACGGAGATCACTTACAGTTTATCTTTTGACCTTTATGTCACCAAATCTAACAGGATATCTTTTTATATTTTTTCTCCCCCTGGAAAACATCAGCAAAATAAATACGGTGTAAGCCTGCTCCACAGAAAAATTAAAGTTTCTGCCTGAGTTCCAGAAAATGAATGTGGTTACATAATGCACTCAGAATCTACAAATGGTGAGATGTGTTACGGGATTCTACTTCTGATCTGCTATCAGACCATAACATTTTATTAGCTCATGTCAACAGGAAACAATCGATCCACCACTTAAATATGTAATTAGTTATCATGAATGTAAAATTAAACATAGGAAGAAAGGAACTTTTATTGTCTTATTTATTAAATTTGCAGTGCTTAGGATAAAACCCAAGGCCTAGGGCTTGCTAATTCTCAAATGCTATGTACTGTCTCAGCACCTATAGAAAAGACACTGAAGCATAATTTCAACAGATATTCCAAATTTCAGTATATAGCAAATTATAATAAATATAATAAATAACTATAAAATAAAATAATGTATATTTATAACAATTATGAATAGAGTGGAATGAAGTAGTATTTTTAATTCAGAAGAATTTTCTTAGCTTACTTAATATAGCTAACAACTGTACCCCAATTTAGGCTATGGCATTAATAGTCTTATTTCAATTCTTATAATAATCTGATTGTTGTAATGAATTATTATTATTTGCATGCATACAACTTAAATCTCTCATTTATACAAGTAATTGAAAATAAACTATTTACCAGTACATTTTCCCAAAAATATTCTTACCTTCAAACTTTCATCCTTGAAATGCAGTATGCAAGGTTCATCCAAGAAATGATTGATTAGATCTGACCTGTACAATGGCCACCGGCCACTCATTCCCAGAATCCTGGAGTATAGAAATGCATCACCACCTAGGAGGGAGGTGGGACACCTTGGACACTGGGCTGGGTGACCACAAATGTGTCACCTCAGCCACTAGAAACACTCAAAGCAGGTGATTTAGTGACAATGCACTAACTATGATTTTACACGTGTCTGTGTAAAATATATTTATATAAACATAGCACATACAATTATACACCATATTCTAATAGCATGTTGACTTTTATTTTATCATGACTTTTATTTTGTTTTTACTTTCTTGCCTTAGATGTTTTTGGTATTGAGATTGAAGTTAGACTTTTGTCAATTGCCTCTATGCTATACTTCCAGCTCAGTATGTTTTGTAAAAGTCAATCAACAAACAAGAACAATCTTTTACTGATATTATTGAAATATAATAATATGTAACTTGTTACAGCAACAGAAATTTTGATATTTTACCTTTTATTTGTAATACTCAGAGAAGTACCTGGCTCATTTAAAATAAATGTTTGACAAGCATTCGTTTAAATGAATATGGGAAGAATACTCAAACAAATACTCAATTCATCCTTACTTAAGATATTTTGTTCAGTCTCCAAAATGTAGTTTGTGATTCTTCCATTCTCCCTTAACATACTAATTACTACAACAACATGAATTTTAGACTGCAAGGCTATTAAAAACCTCTGGACTAGCCACGCTACTATTACAATATTAGTGTGATTTGACTCTAATATTGTTGTTTATGATATGTAGTTGTATATCAAAATTTTATTTTCTACTTTAGTGAAGAAATACATTTACATAAATATTAGCAAATAAATAGTAAACTAAGGAAAATAAACATGTCACCACATATATTAAGCCAACTAATTTTTACTCATTAGTTTTCGAGGTAAAAATACTACGAAGACAGGAACACTTTTCAGAAACCTTTAGATCTTCCTTAATTTTGCAGAAGTATACAAGAACATAAACCCATACTAATATTAATTAATTCTTTAATAATAGATACATGTTAGAAAACTCTCTATATATGTGATTTCATCATGCTGGCATTTGCCCCACAATTGATAAAGTACTTCAATGAATTTAGTCATTGCATTAGGAGAAAAGCATCTACTTAACTCGGTTTCTATTTCACAGATTTTACTACGCATTACTTTTTCCTAACATTTTCAAAATTCACCCACATTTTACATTGAGGAAAATGTTTTTTCGTTTTAAAGAAATCATCTAAATATAATAAAGTGAAACATAAAAACAATATGCAACATTAATTAACATTTCTGTGAGACCATTTATATGCTGTTTTCTCGTCTGCTAAATTGGTTCCTGAAAGTATTCTCAAAGTTAATGCAAAAGCAAATAAATGAAGGTAATCTGGAAAACTCATCAACATTTCTCAGCATTAATGCACAGTGTTTTTCTTGTGGATTTTTCTTGTTTTCAAATCTTCAGAGATGAACAAAGGAGTGTTTTATGCGTTTAAAAAGTATGGTATTCTCAAATGAACAAACAAACACAGTATGTTTTAAATCCAGGACAGTTGGGCCTTCCAGCCTACCAGAGTCCAAACACAGATTGAGAACCTGAAATATACAAAAAGATATTTCTACAATCCCCCACCCCCAACCCAATCAATGATCCATCCCTATCTTAGAACGATTCTCACTCTCAAAACCCCATGAAACAATGCACAGTATAAGAATGATTGTATCTGAGTGACAAAACTGAGCTGTTTCCTTTTTTCAAATTTTCAACTGAAATTTCTCCTTAAAATTAAAATGTATAAAATAACACACATTATGGCCAGGGAGAACTATAGCATGGTCTTGGAAACAAGCTTTACACCAACGCAAAAGCACAACACACGAAGTTTGTATGAATGTCAGATTTATCAATGGAATGAATAATAGACTGAAATATTTTTCAGTGTGGAGGCCAAGAAAAAAGAGATAACTTTTCCAGAGAGATTAGTCCAGGAGGCAAGTCAATGGGGCACTGAGATAAGGAGCGAGTGCTCCAGATGGCACAGGTTCAGAGAGGAGACTCTTTGAGAGGTCTGCCAGCGGAAAGAGAGAGACAGGAGGCTCAGGGGTAGGTGACAAGAAGGACAAAGAAAAGAACAAAGAGACTAGACCAGCTTGATAATGACTATGAATGAGGCAGAGCAAATGGGTAAAAACAGTGAACTGTCTCAAATACCCAGAGACTTTCCTTCCTCTTCGTAGTTACAGATATGTTCCTATCTCTTCCCCTGGTACCTTTGGGAGTCTCATTCCCCAAACATCCAACCCCAGGAAGCCACTAACAAGATGTATGAGGCTCTTACTACTCAGTTTTCAAAGGTAAGGCTTGTCTGTACAGATCATTCCTGAAACATGGTAGAATTTAAAAAGACACTTGCATCTTACTCTCCTCTTCTCTAAATTTGGTATTGTGACTTTCAGCAAAATACTAGGTAGGATTTCAAGTAGGTTCTTCACTATAACTTTGTGTTTGCCAAATTCTGGGGTAGACTGGGCAAATGAAACAGATTATTTCAACATTTGTATTTCCCTCTTCTACGTGGAGATTTTGTTTTTTGTTTTTGTTTTTTTTTTTTTGTTTTTTTGTTTTTTTTTTTTTTTATTGAAACACAGAGAGACAGAGAGACAGACAGAGACATAGACAGAGAGGAAGCTAAACAGTCATTTGTAAGATTCCCAATATGTTATCAAGCACCATGACCTTTCCCAGGGATTTTAACAATCAGAGTTGTTTGCAAGGCCTTCTTTTTCCCCAGCTGATCAATTCCCCCCAGACAAGAGCATAGGAAGCAGAAGGAGATAAGGACAGGACAAGGACAGCAGCATATGGCTAGGTGGGCGGAGCATGGACCAGTATATTTCCACTCTGCACACAGTTTACTTTGCCAAGATAAAGCTAAGCTCACCACAGAACTTTACAGAAAAATGGTGATTTCAATAAAATATAACTGCCACAGTGATCACAATCAAATATGATGAAAGATCAACCCATTAAAGGCAAAATGAGGGAAATATCAAAATACAGGTGTCAAAGTTATTAACTCACTCTTAGTCCTAACTTTTGATTTTTTTTAATAATTGAGGCATTTTAAAAGTTACAGAATAATAAAAATAACTTTCCATAACAGAGAAAACTGCTGTAATCTATTTATTACTCCTTCCAAAGGAATCATCTCAAATAAGTAGGTAAGTTCCTAAGCTTTACTATGAACACATATTTAAGATACTATTGATTCTTGGACAGTGCCTCCATATTCAGTCCAGTAGAATTCAGTCCTAATATACTTCAAATTGTAGTCTCCTAATATTCCTACTGTATTCAGTGATCATGTCTATGGGCAGAGTGAACCATCACCAGGTTTTTGTCATTTTGTATGGCTGCTTCTCTTAACAGAGTGCAAGTTTTGTAATATTAGAAATACATCCGATTATAACATGGTACCAATATTTGCAAGGGGGAAGGATGCTCTTTCACACCAATAGGCATTGAGCAAATTAAGATGGGAAATCTTTTAAGATACAGAAGTTCATCTTTTCTAGCAAGTGACATCTACATATTTGTGAAACTAAGTATGACTGCATGCCATATCGCCAAGATACCTATTAAATCTGACCCTGTAATTGTCCCTGAAAATCTGTAAATTAGCCCATGAAAAGAATAGACCCAGTGATGGAGTGTTCAGTACTCAAAGGACTGTTTCAGCCCTCTTGTGTCTCACATTTAAGAGGATAAGTCATGACAGGATCAAGCTTTCTCTTCTTCCTGTATAATGTAAAAGCCTGACCCAGATCCAAGATGAGCAAATGTGATCTGTAAAGGTCATATTCCACTACTATCCTGAATCCCAGAAATCAGAGCACACTGACTATTGTCAGTCTTACACCTCAGACATGGGGAAAGTAGAATGTTTTGTTTGTCTATGGTGTTAAAATACCAGAAAACACCACTATTTCTAACAGAAATGTTGTACAACTTAACTTTATATTTAATTAAAACTAAGAAACCTAATAAATCAGATCAACAGATTTCTAGTTAGGAAACCAATCCCTAATACTTAGCTCCTTTCTAGTCACATTGGCTTGTTTTCCAAACTACTCTGTAGAGCATAGTCTATGGCTATAAATAAACAGATTTGCTGAAAAGAATATTAGAGTGATTTGAC
Source organism: Psammomys obesus (assembly GCF_907164565.1). NCBI lineage: Eukaryota > Metazoa > Chordata > Mammalia > Rodentia > Muridae > Psammomys > Psammomys obesus. The sequence continues at coordinate 26,152,968 of NW_026596079.1, read as the reverse complement.
TGAATACAGTGTTATTACCTATAATGTCTACTTTTTAGAAGAAATGAAAGGTTCTCAGTGACCTTCAACTAAAGTTTTTGAATATCCAAATGAACATAACTGAAATACAAAACGTGTTAGAAAAAGGAGAAGGTGGTGGGTAAGCCTGGCTATTCCAACCTCTGCTTTATAAAGAGACAACTAGGGGCAAGTCAGAGCCTCACATATCAAGACACCCTGCCAATTGTCTTCCATAGACTCCAAAGTTAAAATTTGCCAAAAGAAATCATGTTCCTCACTGCTTCCCAGTGTCATAGCATTTTGCATTTAAGTAAAAAACAAACAAACAAACAGACAAACAAAAACTGACATTTATAATACCATTGGGTTCACATTGTAGATTTGTAGATTTATATAGCCTCTCATTATTAGCCTGTACTTAATCCTGTTTTGTTTATATTTTGTTTTTGCTTTGTTTTATTCACCTACTCCACAGTATTCTGTATAGTCAAAATCAGTAATTTTCATTTCTATAACTATAATTACCCTGCTATTGCACAGGTTTATGATGGGGTACAAATGTTGTTAAGGTCACTGAATGATCTGAAATCAAACCTGCTATACAGACAGCATCAGGGTAATGCTAATGCAGGAGATGTAAGAAGACATGAAAAGAGTCTTTTGAAATCTACCGTGACACGAGGGGAAAAAAAAAAAAAAAACAGTGAAGTGAAATTTAACATCAGTTTCTTAGAAATGCTCACATCTAAAATAGTTCATTTGCCATGATGACTTTGTTTCCAGGGCACCAGTGCTCTCAAGAAGCCTCTAAGATTGTGCAATACTTATTTCAAATGTATCCTATCCATTTTTTAAAAAACCCAATAAAGTAGATAAAATATCAAAATACAACCTGCTATCATTTACCTTTTAGTGTTAATGCACTAGTATCAGCACAAATAATAATATTTATGCATGACAAAATTCATTATAAAATCCTGCAGAGATGTTCTTGTCACTATTTGATCCAATTTATTAATGAGAATAAACATGCTATGTTTATTATCATCTGTGCTTGGTGTCAGCATGTCAGCATGTTGCCCAGAGTCACTTGAAGTATCAAAACAAAGGTGATACTATGCTAATCACTGGCCTAGTGAATCATGCGTGTAGTATTTAGAAATTACATGTAGATTTTTTATATTTTAGTATAATTATTTAGATAACATTGAATTCATAAGGTGTCAATCCGAAGGTTATATAAAAAATAAACTAAGTAGAAGTGAGCTCATTCTAATTTACTCCTGGGTTGCATGCACAAAAACTATTTCATGTTTATTAGCCTTGAGAGCTTAGGAATAAAAAAAAAAAATGTATTACCTAGCTAAGAACAGGGATAGTTCTGTTTGTGTCACTACTGAATAACCAATATTCAGTGTAAGGCTCTCCTCTATTTAGGCACTAATGTGAGTTTAACGAATAAGTGAGCAAATCTAGGCTCAATGTATTTGAGGACATTATAAATTATTCCAATATAGAGTTTATTTGTGAAATAAATGTTGAAGTAAAATTTTCAAACTCTTATAAAATACTATTATGACATTTTAAATTCCCTATCTCTATATCCTTAATAAGTAACTAAATTGTTATATTGTAGTTGTAAAAGCAACCCATGAATGGATAAACTGTCTTTTAGTCTTTTATGCAGTTGTTTGGGGCACACTCTATACATTTATACATGTATTCTGAATGTCAAGTGTATAAATGCTAAGTCTTTTCGCATGGACTGTTTTGGTAAGCACTAGTGGAAACGGAGGTACGCAGAGAATAAGTATTCAGTGACCTCTACTTCAAGAACAGTAAACAATGACTATAGTCAAATCCATCTACTTTAATGTCACTCATTTCCTGGTGTTTTATTTGTAATTAGAATAAAACACCCAATATTATCTCTCCACTCATTTCTGACAGAACAAATAGGGTAAGAGTAAGCCTTCAAAAATTTAAAAAAAAATACTTTCATGAATCATAAAGTAGTTCAGAAAAATCCATATACTATAATCAGCAATCAATGCAGGCTTACCCAGAAAGGGATCTGTGAAGAAACATTTTATTTAGAGTATTTGAGACAGCAGTTACACACAGAAAGCTTTGCAGGCAAGAGCCTGAAGTTAGGAGAAAAGAGAAACAACGTCTGTTTTCTTAAAATCTTAGCAAGCATGTGGCTTAGGTGTAAAGGGCTGGCTATTTAAACATATAGGTTACTTTGTGCCTTGAACTATTTTGAATGTTCCAGAAAATTTCTGTTGAACTCATTTTAGGGCAGTCCCAAATATAAAGGAATATGTACTGAGAGGCAAGTCAGAGAAAACTTTGATAACCACTAGTCTTTAGAAGCATTTGTGTGCTGATTGTTTAATGCCTGTGGGACGGAGAAGACTACCTATGTCAACTCTAAGCACATTTACAGAGTTTCCAAAATGACAAGGGCAAAAGTCCTAAACTCAGTTTCCATCCATGTCCGTTCATGTTTTTTTTTTTTTTTAAATGTCATGTTGACAGTATGTCAATTGTACTGTTTAGTCTGTCAGCTTAATAGGAACCTAAAAATATCTGGGAAAACATCATCTTAATTGAGAATACACCTCCTTCAGACTGGCACGGAGGTAAGCAAAGGCACCCTGATCACTGCAGGAAGTGGGATGTCGAGGTAGGTGGGCCTGCATGATAGAAGAAAGCAGGCTGAGCAAGGTAGAAGGCACAAGCCAGTAAGAAGCTTCTTACCTTCATGGCTTCTGTTTCAGTTTCTGCCTTCAGGTTCCTACCTTGAGTTCCTGCTCTGAAAGCCCTCACTCACTTATAGAGTCTTAGAAGTACAAGTTGAAATAAACCCTTTCCTCCAAAAATGAATGAATGAATGAATGAATGAATGAATGAATGAATGAATGAATAAAATACTACTTATAAGGCTTCAAGGAAAGGAAACCCATCCAGTCCTTATGTTGATGTGTGAAATACTGATGCCCAATAGCTTAGAGTGAAATCATCATACCAGGTAAAACATCAACTTAAATGCAGCAAGTGGAATCGGGAGGTGAGGAATGTGTCTAAAAACACATGTGACCATTTTAATACTAACGTTCCCTACCTCATTATCTTTACCCTATTTGCTGAAAGTCTAAGAACAAAAGCCCCTGTTTTATTATCACAGAGATGAAGGTGACATTGGCATTGGTCATGGATGAGAGCTAGGCTTAGTTTTGGCTAACTCGGCTCTTTCTATCTCAAAACATATTATAAATGAAAACACTGCAGAATGAGTGAGTATGTGTGACTCTTATGCCTGTTTCTGAAAGGGCATACCTTTCTCTTCATACACAGCAAATACTAACTTATTTTCTTGTCACCTAAGTGCATGGCTTATCTTCCTTAACAGACTCCACACACTAGAAGACCAGGGTTGAATCTTGGCCACTGGTGCAAATAATCTGTGATTTTCCCATACATGATGCAAGCACCAGACACTACTACAAGGTGGTGCCATCACACTCCTCAAAATCAGCCCTATCAGGAGAAAGCTGATACTTGATCTCCTTCATTTCCTTAGTAGAATTTTCCCTTGCTCTATGCTTCCCAATTCTACTCTCAAGAAAAGGTACAACTTTGGGATATGTCAAAATCAACAATTAAAAAAAAAATACACTGTGAAATAATACAAAGAAAATGTTACCTTTTGGTGGTCTTTAAATATATTTGATTAGGTGGAACCTGGTATATGGAGAAGGATAAATTGATAAATAAAGTCTAAGGGGCCAAGTTCTTGCTCCCTAAAACAGTACACTGCTCCTAAAGCAAGCAGAATAAACAAAACATAATGAAAAGTATTGCTCATGTGGTCACCCTAATAACACAACACTAAAATAAGCCACAATATTGATAAATATGTTTTATTGTTTTTGTTTAAAATAGATTCCTGTTTCATACACTACATCCCGACCACAGTTTCCCATTATCCTGCTATTCTCAGAGATTGGTGCCTTGTCCAGGCATCATCAGAGAGGCTTCCCCTTGCAGCAAATTGGAACACATGCAGAGACCCACGGCTAGACTTTAGGCAGAGAGAAAGTGTAAATTAAAGGTCTGCATTGGGTCCCTCCTCTTGGCGTTTAGGGAACCCTGTGGAAGAGGGGAAGACATTACTGTAGGAGTAAAAGGAGGAAATATCTGTTTTAAAAGGGAAATTTTTCAATTATTCGTAGAAACAAACACCTAATGATTACTCACTTACACCACAATAGTGAAGGAAAGCAAAGAAGTCATTCACTGGCAAGTACTGCCCAACATAAGCGTATACATTAAAAACCTAATTACAAAGACTTAAATAGCTATGTTGCTGTATAAATGTCCCAAGAGTAACAAGCAATGATAATATGGCAAGCTTGCAATAGTGCCAACACATATAGAAAAATACTGTAGTACTTTAGAGACGCTAAGATGGCAAGCCTGATAAGGTACATCCTGGTCTTTTAAATAGACCCAATGAGGTAAGGTAACACTGATTTAATTTTGTCAATTAAAAGAACATGTATGAAGTAGGAATATAGATTGCTAGATATTAAATATTTTTACTTTAAAAAAATCTGACTATTGCATGGGTTTAAAAGTATGTCTATTGACTGCTGTATATATTTCCTGAATTTTTAAATAATGTTTAAAATTTTCATATAAGATCAAACTTGATAGTTTGGCACAAATCTCTAGTTAGAATTATTGTGATTACTTTGCTTTCTCCAAAATGAATGGTAATTCAAATCTATACAGAGTTCAGTGTGATTACCAGGGGAAAGAAAAAAGAAAAAAAAAACTTTGCCAATGTTTATTAAAAGGAAAAGAATATATTTTTGTCATTATAGAAAAATGACTTGGTTAAAATAATGTACTATCTAATCAAAATAGACTTTACTTAGAATTTTTCCCAATTTTCAAGCAGAGAATAGTGTACTAATATAAAAATACTTGTTATATGTCAAAACAATACAATATTCTTGCTAAGTTCAAGCATGGGTACCAACTATACTCAAGTACAAGGCCATATAAATTTCCTGCTTTCTTAATAACTTGGACATAAGTTAAGAAGAAAATTATATGGTTTGTATGCATGAATGTCATATATGAATATATGAGCCTGGCTGTGAGTATGTGTGCTGTGTGCGGATATATTTTCTTTTTTAGTTTTATTAGATTAGCTAGAGTTTACATGAAAGGTTGCTGATCACTTAAGGCAATGTTATGACAAAATGGATTAAATGAAAAGTATCATCCTCAACAAGCACAATGCAAACACTGGATCCAGCAAAGAAAATCCTTGTCAATTGCATTAACATATGGAACCCACCCTTGTTAACTGGACAATTTCTAATGAACAGACAAAATTCAAAAGCAATGTACCCTCCAAATATCTGTTATTAAAAGAAACAGAAAGAATCTCTTTAAGAGTCACCTCCCCCTGAGGGGGGACAGCCTTACCAGGCCACAGAGGAAGACAATGCAGCCACTCCTGATGAGACCTGATAGACTAGGATCAGAAGGAAGGAAAAGAAAACCTCACCTATCAGTGGACTTGGGGAGGAGCAAACGTGGAGAGGGGAAAAAAAAGGGAGGGAAGAAGGGAGAAAGCTACAGGGGGGATAAAAAGTGAATAAAGTGTAATTAATAAAAAAAAAAAAGAGTCCTTTGGAAGTGCTGGGTGAGGGTGTGCTTTAAAAAAAAAAAATGCCCTCACTTTTCTCTTGGCTGCATTTTCTTATTCACCACTCAGAGCAAAGGCAATTTGATACTAGTTTCTGTAGCCAACCTGGTCCAGCAGGATTTCTCACACACCCTGAACAAAAGGCTACCCCCCCCCCTTACAAAGTACTTAGTTCAGATATACGTCAAGATTGAATGGATTGCAGCCAGAAAACTGAGCTCAAACCATTATTAAAAATCTCTTCTGATCACTAAATCAGTACTTTAGTAAGAAGGAGGAGGGGTGAGGGTAAGAGAGGTTAAACATTTTAATGTTTCATTTCCTTTTATGCAAATGTGAAGATGAGAAGGAGGAGGAACCATATCACAGAAACTTAAAGATAGTAATGTAACTTTTGTGTGTTAATTTGCATGGAAAGTCTTAAAATACCAAATTGGTTGTACAAATTTACTTCAACAACTTAAACTTTCTATGGGAGTGAACCACCTGACTTTTAACTTGTAGTTACAGGCCCTCCTAAGCTTCGACTGTGCTCACTCTCAGTCCCCTGTCATGATACTTAAACTCCAGCTGAGGTCTTAGGAGTTATGATAAGCCACGCAATGGTAAAGGTTATTGCTGGAGTACTCACCACCCCTGGGAAATGGATGCAATCTTGAGCTTATTTAACATTTCCAGAGGTTACACCTACTCGGAAACAATAAAGCAGTTACCAAGAAATCTCTAGATTTGTTCATCACTGGATGGAGAATAAATGTGCACTTTCCTCTTTAGTTACACTTGTTACTGCCCTCAAATACTCCAAAGAAGCAGATGGATCCCAAACGCTGTTCAGTCTCAGAAGAAAGCAGTGGTCACCATTATTGATAAACTGAGCCAACAAATGCCAAGGAAAGGTACAGTGGCCAGTAATTTATGCCGCATTACACACTACACAGTGAATACTAGAGAAAAAACGGAGTGATTAAATGGGATACCATGAGGTGTACCATCTCTTCACTCTGTACACTAGAAACAAAAAGAAGGACTTGAAAGATAGGCCCTTTGGTAAAATGTAGGCCACTCTAGTAAAATCTGATTCAGTTCCCAGCACCCACTTAGCAATTAGGCATGGGTGCACCCACTCGTACTCCTGGCACTGAAGAGTTAGAGACACATAGAAACCTATGTGTGCACAGACAGCTAGAATGCTCTACTGTTTGCTGTAGGCTAGATATCTGTGTCAAAAAAAAAAAGTAAGAGGTGAACAGAGACTTAGGAACAAACAGGACCTGGGTTTAATGCCAGGATTCCATAAGCAGGTGCTCGGGCACACATGTATGTATATAAATACAGATACACTGTTGCTTTCACTGAGCATTTTGATCCTACATTAAGTACCTCTATGCTATTCAAGCTTTTCTCTTTCTTTCTTTCTTTTCTTTCTTTCTTTCTTTCTTTCTTTCTTTCTTTCTTTCTTTCTTTCTTTCTTTCTTTCTCCCTCCCTCCCTCCCTCCCTCCTTTCCTTCCTCCTTCCTTCCTTCCTTCCTTCCTTCCTTCCTTCCTTCCTTCCTTCCTTCCTTCCTTCCTTCCTTCCTTTTATGATGTAGATATTTTGCTATGTCTGGTTGGTGTCATTGATTTTCCAAATTAAAAAATGCATATTTACTAAAGTATTGGTAGGCGAAACAATCACAAGGACAAAAATAAGGCCTGATGATAGAGATCTATTGAAACTGAATTTTGGAACAAAACCAGTGAGTATTGTTTTACTTTATGTAGAGACAAATGACAATTTTATTTCATGTAAGTGGACAACATGATGACAGATGGCTTTGGAAAGCCTGAAAAAAAATCGATGTATGTTTAAACAGCTGATAGTGCCCATTACACATACTGAATGAACAACCAATTAATTCATTTCAGTTCTTGGTGCCAAAATACTGACTACAACCTATCCTCTAACAGTGTTAGAACCCCAGGTTTGCTACTCATTCCTGCAGCAGACTTGAGTGAGGGAAATATGCCTATTGACAACACGTTATAAAAATATACAAGTCCACTGCATTTGTCCTTCTTCTGAGGAAACATACTTCTCTGATCAACATGGGACCCACTGATAAAGACAAACTCCAATGGATTGGGCTTCTAAGTAAATAATCTTGATGTTAAAAGAAGATCAGAGAATTTCAAATATATGTATTAATAACCTGTATCGACGACAGGGGTCTCCAGTTAACGTGAGGGTTTATAAGAAAAACTTAAGTAGATGACACTAGTTACTTTACAAAGTCTTTTGCCCTGGGGACAATTGACCACAGGGCACATAGGGGCCCCTAATTTGGCTTTATAATATAAGAAGATCTTGAACTTGAAGAACTTGAAGCTAAGACTTTGAATCTCTATACAGACTTCTGACCCTCAGGTGTGAAACACGGACTCCTGCTGACAAAGGGAAAGCAGTTAAGCAATGCAGACCAGTGTGAATTGTTGGCTGGGGGAGTGCTGACAGCCACAGGTGGCAGGTGTGGTTTTTTTTTTTTTTTTTTTTTTTTTTTTTTTAGTTCAAAAGGCTCTCACAAGTCCTTGTTTTCCAACACCAGCACTTGGCCAGCTAGCTGCCAAGGAAATTCAAAGTTATTAGAAAAATCCCAACTGCATGTTCTGTTGGTAAAGGCTGACAGCATACATAGCCCCTAAACTGATGAAATCAGCACCACAAGTGTCTCCTCCTGCAGAGACACCAGTCGTAAATACACGAGTGTTGGGTGGATATCTTGTTCGAATGCTTTGGGAAAAGTGGCCATACTTCTTTCTAATCAGTAAGACACAGGAGTTTCCTGTTTTATTTTATTTTTTTTCTATTTGCTGAGCCTGTATATCTGCATACATATTAGTGTGCTCCTTGACGTACTACATAGGAACTATGTTTAATCTACCAGATAAATTCAGTGTCTACAATTTGGTGAAAATATAAAGGTCTGTGTTTCCAAAGTGCCCAGGTTGCAAAAGTGATCCTATGAGCAGGAGCAGTGTAACTCCAACAGAACTTTTATGAATTGTTCTAGCAACTGAAACAACTTGACAATGATACTAAAATAAATATTAGGTACATTAAAAATAACAGCATCAAGAAATAAGAAACATCATGTGTCATAATTCTAGTTTTACTTAGTCTTATCTCACTGAACTATAAGAATTCCTAACCATTTACTTAAAGCCTTAAGGTAAAAAGAATTTCCACATTCCCATATGAAGTATGCTACCTACATAATCATGAACTGTTACTTTTTAAATGTTATTTTAAAGCCTGGCATAACTGAACTGTGGATATATGTATTTACCCAAAGCATCATTTATGGTTAGAATATGTGTATGTGTGTCTACCTGGGGCAGGAGCTACAATTGTGAAGAACATGAGATTCTGTCCAGTGGTGCTCATTGACTTAAGGGCTTAGAAGATGATGGGCAAACTTGCATCTAACTGGGAATACTTGACAACCACCAAGCCAGACAAACTGGCTTGGTTATATCATGAAGTCACCAATCTGACCAGCCATCAACCCTGGAACAAACCCAGGCTACATGCTGCTTAACAAAGGGGCAGTGCCAGCAGGTCTTACACATTAGTGTTTTAAGTTTCTGTTTGTGTTACTTTTTTCCTCTTTTTTAAATGGACCAGTGGCACTTTTAAGACCACAAGGATGGCAGTGTTCCCAAAATCAGGGAGCTATGGAGAGAAAAACAGAATGCCACCACTTTAGTACTCATTCTTTAACAAACAGACAATAAGTACAGTAAGCAGTGGCACTCGGATCCCCTCCCTCTCTGTAAAGCTCTGTGGTCTATGAAAGGGTCAGTAAATCTGGGATCACCAGATGGTTCTGCTTTTCATAAATGTCTTGTCATAAGTATTTTCCAAAATTTAAATAATTAAAATTCAACCAGTGTCTATAGCTTCATCAAAAGTTTTGTTAATGAAAATAAGATGAAAACAAAAAAGAAATTGATTCAAGATGCTAAGACAATGCTGCTTCAACTGTGGGTGACTCACTCTTCTACCACTGGTAACACTGCCACACTATGTGACAGCTTCATCTTACGCCACCCAGGATGGCTTACTCATCTGACATTTTTTTAATATTTTCTTCTGAATATTTTTAATGGTTATATCAGTTAAGTCTACTGAAAAAAAAAAAAAGGCTGGTTGTCACTACCAAGTTGCATGTATCAGTGACTGCCAAGATGTACTGGCTCAAAATACAAAGATAGATGGACAAAAGATCCCCCACATGATGAAAATAAACGGTTCTAATAACTGTTCTCAAGGGAATAATACATCAATTGGACAGTGATACTCAGCAAAACAATGTCTAGTTACAGTCATATTTTTTCCACATGTTGTTTTCCTCTCTCTACCTTCCTTGCTTAGCTACTGTAACTAACAAACGTCTGAATGGACACCTTGGCTTTCTAATCATTTCCTGACATTAGACATGGGAGAGTGACCTGACATTACACACCCATATGTTCAGGTACACACATTTACCACAGACATTCCCCTTCTAGGAAGTAGGCCAAGACGCTTCTAGGAACAAGACATTTTTGACAGCACAATTTGTAATGAAAGGTTGCACAGTTACACGTATAAGAATGAGTTATAACTTCTGCACCAAACTTTCCTATATATCTAAAACACATTGAAGGGAATGCAGGAACTCATATTTGGAATAAACATGGGAAAGTGACTTAAAACCTCTAAGTGGCTTGCTAACATAAAGTCTTCCAAAGCTCTGAAACAAGCAGCACTACCAATGACCAAGAGGTCACACTTCCTGAGCTGTGTGGAGGAGCAACAGTTATGCCACAGTCTGCAAAGCGGGTGTGAGTTCCTGTACTTCCTGTTGCTGGCTTGGAGAGCAGCAGAATCATCCTGGTCCTCTGTCAGCTTTCATGTTGCCGCAAGTACTCAGAGCAGACACGATAACGAGTTCAAGTGTGTGGAGTTTTAACTCTTGGCATGGAGACTTTTCAACCAGCTGTATTCCCTTTTGAGAACTTAAACTTAGTTCCAGATATAACTAAGCTGCAAATACCTAGCTTCATGATGTAGCTCAAAGGATTAACTACAATGATGTTTCCAATGATTCCAGCCTTCCTTTTCTTCATTACATATCAGCATTTAGTCACCCTAAGGTTGAATGTCCTTTACTCTTTTCTAAACTCCACAAAGCTGTTGCATTTTCAAACTAAAATATTCAATAAATGAACACCATGGAAAAGGACACTTTTGCTTTAATTTTAGTTCATTTACCTGAAAAGTTGACTTTTCATGTTTTATTTCCTGGAAAAAGAAAATGTGTCATTGCTTTAAGAAATACTACAGAAAAAAATTAAAACAACCCTATAGTTAATTGGAATTAAAATTTCATAAAGCCCCAAAGCTCTATGCAGACATAAGAACCTTATGATCCTACAACTTCAACTATACCAAGTACTATATTAGTTGTATTAACACTCATCAATATAATCCCAATTAAAGTACTCCAAAAGACTGGCTACAGTATTACAGATTGAAACAGCATCTACTGAAATAGATTTTCCTGCCACTCTGATTTAGCATCTCACTTTCCCTTATCAGCAGATGGTAACACACCATTTAAATCCATATGCCTTCCATAAGCATAGTTCAAGTGCAAAATAAAAACAATAGATATTTTAAAGCTAATCATATTAGCCTTTAAGTGAAGTAACAAAGTGGAGTTTCATTTCCTGTAAATGACTTTTACTACATCATGTTTAAATGATTGAAGGAATTACCATCCCTGTAAACCACACAGAAGAAAATAACCCTAGTAAGATAAATTTCAGCATAAGACTTTCCTGAGCTGGATAGTTTTTCATAAATCTAGATTCCCTACACAGATACAACTAATAATAGGAAACAAACAGAACACCAGAGAAAGACCACAAATAGACCCAGGGTACAACATGATGGGTAAAAAGCAGAATAATTTGCTAATGTTATTTCCGTGTATCTAATTCCTTTCCTTTTACTGTTTTCAGAATTTGGTCAGGTAAACAAAGAAGAACAACACTGGAAGAATGTAGCCTTTAAGATTTCCAAACTGCAAACATAACATATTTCTTTATTCATCTCATCCAGGCAAAGACATCAGGATGATGAGGTGAGTTTTGCAGTACAGATGCATTCCAGGTTCACGAAAGCTTTAAAATCTTTCTAGGTTTGTCTCAAGCAAACTGGGCATAACATGAGTTTCAAGCTCAAGCAATATTTACGATGATCCTTACATATTTTACTTTCTTTACTATTAGTCTTTGATTCTGATTTATCTCTCAGTGATTAGGATAAATGATCCCATGCAGATCTCTGCTTACCTTGACACTAGCACTGTAACAGCCTTCCTTTCTTCGTAGGAAAGGAATGGAAGGATGGTGACTCTTCCTGCACATTTTAGTCTCAACATAGGCATGTGTTTGATAAAATAATAATATGGCTGTGTTACATATTGATTAAATTCAAACTTGAAATCTAAAGTTTAGTATGTATGTGTGTGTGCACACGCATGTTCATGTGTGGATATAATATGAATATAGTATATTTGTACGTGTATGTATATGTGCATGTGTACATATGTGTATGTATATGGATCCATGTATGTATATGTATGGGAGTATTAAAGGACCAGAGTTGACATCTAATTTCTTCACCTGTCACTTTCCACCTTATTTCTTCTTGAGATAGACTCTCACTGTATCTTAGGTTCACCTTTCAATTTGATGACATTGGATCGACAGTGAGCCCCAAAGGATGGTTTCATCTCTAAATGGAAATACAAGCCCTGCCATTATACTGGCATTTCAGGTTGGTGATGTGGCTCAAACTCAGGTCCTCACACTTGAGCTACTTGCTCTTTAACAATAAATTCACCTCCCAGTCGCCTAGAGTGACTTTGTAAACCAGAAGTTACAGAGTATGAAGAAAAGGAATTTTGATTCGTTATTTTTCAAAAAGACAAACGATTTAAAATTCATTGTAACATTTTAAAGTCTAAAGATGCATTGGAGTATTGCTTCTTTACATTCTTATAACAAAATTCTGGGAGCACTTCTACTTTACCAGACAAGAAAAAAAAAAATTCCAACCTAAAGTCTTCTGTTAAGCCCAAATAATCTATGCTTTTATGTGATCTCAGAACTGCTACAATAATCTTTTTGTTCCTTATTTCTTACTAACCTATTAAAGTGGTGGTAATACTAAAAAGAATGCATGTATGTATTTTGTGAACCATTCAGTCTGAAAGAAAATTGAAATATAAATCAATTTATAATTGATTATACAAGTAGTAGAAAATCACAATGGCAGTATGGTCACTTGCACACAGTAAACTGTGGTCCACTGTGGTGGCTCAGTGGACAAGGTAACTTACTTTCAATGTTGTTCACCTGAGTTTGATCCTAGATTTAAATGTGCATAGGGAACTTGGAGTGTTTTGTTTTGTTTTAATCCTCCATACAAGCAGCATGGGTTCAGTTACACACACACACACTTGCAAACAAATAAAATTAGAAACTCTTCTTCTACATTTTAAATATGCACATGGAGTTATCAGATTTGTTTAGTTAAATATGCATTTTTCCTACACTTCTTAAGGGAGGAGCAAGGATAGCAGAGATAGTTATGAAACACAAATATGAAACAATGCAGCACTTGAATGCTTAAGTGCTCACAGGCCATGAAAGGAGGAAAATTTAAAAATGTCTACTCTGTCAGAGCTACTGTTTGTTCTTTTTGTAACCTTGCGCCACTGTCTCAAATTTGTGGAAATAAAAAAGCCCCTTGCTTTCAGAATGAAACCCTCCATCACATACACACACACACACACACACACACACACACACACACACACAACCACCACATGTACAACACACATACATGCTTACATAAATGAGCTTTCACTTCAAGTCCAAAAAAAACCTGATTCTTTGATCACCTCCCCCTGAGGGGGGAAGAGCCTTACCAGGCCACAGAGGAGGACAAGCAGGATAATCCTGGTAAGACCTGATAGGCTAGGGTCAGAGGGAAGGGGAGGAGGACCTCCCCTATAAGTGGGGGGAGGGCAAGGGAGAAAGAGAGAAAAGGAAGTTGGGATTTGGAGAGGACAAGGGAGGAGGCTACAGCTGCGATACAAAGTGAATAAATTGTAATTAATAAAAAAATAGAATGAAAATAAGAATAAAAACCTGAGACAAGTCCCAACATTGAAATGAAACATAACATTGCTAAAGATCAGACAGTACAGGGAGCTCTTTTACTCCACTACATAATTAAAACCTCTATGTTTGTTAATTAAAACCAGAAAAGCCAGAAGTTTGAAGTGCATCTCAAAATACCATGTGGCAGGAGGCAGCCCTAGAAAGGTAGACTGTATTTGGATTGCTTGTAGCATGTAAGCTGCTGAACCCAAATGTAAACCTTGAATCCATGTCAGCCATCATGTATGTAAAAGGATGTTTGTCTACTTATACTTATGAAGCAAGTATAGACGGAATACAACAACGTGTAGGGTTCATAGTTTCGCATATTTTGAAAGAACCACTTGAAAGGAGTGTAGATATAAAACTTACAAGAACTATTGTAAATCATGGAAAATTGGTATGCCCAAGGCAGCTCAGTTTGTTTTAAAATAATTATAATATGTCCTCAGAGAATTTTTAAAGAAATACCATAATTTCTGTGATCATCACACAATAGAGGGTGGTGGATTTTTTTAAAGGCATTAATTTGTATTTATTACAACAAAACTAAAGGAAAGAAAAAAAATGACATTTTTTTTGTTAACATTAAATGGGTAAATAGACTAATAAAAAGACATAATGAGCCCAATGCCTCAGATCCTTATTGTTTACAAGAACTGAAAGCCTTAAAGCTTGGAAGATTTTAATCAAGACTTCCATTAACCACCCTGTGAATATCCTAGGGATTGCAGGAATTTAAACAAAGAAGGAAGTAGAATGCTTTTAAAATGACTTAATGTAATTCAGTATTATGATATGTAACAGTTTTAGCCATTAAACAACAGGTGACATGTCACAGCCAAGCATTTGTCTTTCTTCTCAATGACAGTACATCAAATAAGACATACAATCAGCCACCAGGACAAAGCTAAGAGAAATTATGGGTAAATAAAAATAATAATCTAGGAAAGTAATTATGACCTTTTTTTTATACAGTGCTTCGATCCCAAAGGCAGAGTACATATGGTAGACATTTTAAATGACTATATGTAAGATTGTATGTGTATTTTCTAATATTTATTCACAGAATTAAATACATTATTTTTGTTTATTTCATTCTTTAATACCCCCTTTCTTCTCAATAGTCCCTTACTTAAACTTTTCCTTTGGCTTGGCATGTATTAATAAGACACGTGAAGCATACATGTTTGTGTGGTGTTTCTGATCCCTATCAGCTGGGAAGAAACTTAGACATACACAGAGGAGTTTGAACTCAGAAATGTCAAGACAGTCTCCTTCTCTGAAGAGGGGGCTCACCCATTAGTTTTGGTTTGTGTCATGAATCACGGATTGTATTTAATTGCTGTTTAGATTTGTTTTCTTTGATTGAATTTCATATTTCTCAAAGACTACTACTCTACTCTTAATGGATAAATAGCCAATTCCTGGATTCTTCATTTAATGAGTGGATTAAGAAGAGACAATTAAAAGTAGCCCTAAAATAATATAGCCATATACATATAAGTAACATTAAATTGACTGTGCAATTGTATTTATGTATTTAAATGTGCACCCATTCACACATGTAACATTAACAAAGAAAAATCCCATGTTTTCATGAAGTACAAAAGAGTGGAGCATAGAGCAAAGATTGCAGGGAGGAAAGGGAAGGGGGAAAATTATATAATTGTATTTTAATTAAGAAAAGAATTTAAAGGTCCTTTAAACAATGTTTTACTCCAGGAGACCTGATATCTGCCTTCTGTGATGAAATCAACCTTTTGAACATTATCTCTGCTGTTAGTCTACAAACAAGTCCGAGCCTTAGTTTCTATATCTTGTCTGTGTTGACAGTGTTTGTAAAACATTTTGTACAAACTAGGCTTGCAAGTACTCAACAATTAAGTGAAAGTTGACTCATTTCAAGGCCCTTCAACCGAAAGTACTCTAAAAGAGATGACACTTTCAATTACTCCTTATATATTTTTTCTTTCCTTTTTTGTTTTGAAGCACTCAAATATTTTATTGTGGTTATTGTACTGTATAGGATTAGAGGGGAAGGTTTTTCATATTTACTCTTTTCCTCGTAGTTTTTCCTTTGTTGAGAATAGTTTTTTACTTAATTTTCTTTCATAGTATATCCTGATTATGATTTTCCCTCCCTGATTCTCCCACTTCTTCACATCTCCCCTCCATCTGGATCAGCCCTTTTCAACAGCTCACTAAAAAACAAATCAAACATCAAATAAATAATAATAAAATATTTTCTCTCTCAGTTATTTTAACATACTTCTATTACTTCTTTGAGAATTTCATAACTTTTGATCATATTCACCCCAACACCTCCCTACTTTCTCCCATATTCATACTCTACCCTACATTAGCAACTTAATCTGAAAAATAAAAAAAAAAGGAAGGAAACTTAATCTGCAATCTGATAGGTTTAAAATCAGCCATGTCATCCTCACTTGGCTCTAGAGTTTGCTAATAAGGCTAGCATACACTGACAATTAAGTACATCATCACAGCTAACAACGCTCTGTTCATGACTGTCCATTGCTGGCTATTATTGTTCATCATCTCTTCCAGCCATACAAATAATGAAACTAACTTTTGGTCACTCACATATATAATAAGCTTTCCTGACTTGAAGCTTCTATATGCACGCATGCCTATAGACATTATTTCTATTTTCAGTGTCTCAATGAAGGCTTCATATTATAACTGAAGAGTAAAGGATTAAACAACTTATTAACTATCCTCATTCCAACATCACCATCTATATTCCTGACCAACCATCATATGTAAAACATCTCAATGATGCAATTAAAAGTTTACTCATTATCTTTAGGCTCCGAAAAATTATACACTGTTTTCTTTTGAAACTTTCTAAGTACGCATTTAAAGAAAATCTCTATAGACCATGTGTTAGTTCCTTATACTATACCCAAGTAATTTCTAGTAAGTTTTTCCAGATCTAGAAAACAAATGTGCTGGACTAAGTTTTCCTTATAACTTGTCTTCCATGTCTTCAGATTCACCTACTAAAAGCCACTCCTGTTCTCTTTTGACATATATATATATGTATGTGTGTGTGTGTATATATATAAATATATATATATATATATATATATATATATATATAAATTATATGTCTGTATTTACGTAATAGGAGTTCCGGTGCCCAGAGCATTCAAAAGGGGGTGTTACACAACTATGATCAGGAGTTACAGGTAATTGAGCAGTACAATAAGGATGCTGAGAACCAAATGTAGGTTCTCTGCAAGAGCAATCAATACATGATTCTAATTGGTGAGCCATCTCTCCCCAACACCTCCCTACTTTCTCCTACACTCATACTCTACCCTACATTAGCAACTTAATCTGAAAAAATAAAAACACTTGCATAGAGTGTTCTTGTTGATTGATTGGTTGGCAACAAGTAAGAAAGTTATTTCTAAATACTGTTTTTCCGTCCTATGAATGTGAGCTACTACACTTTTGATAAAGCCATGTTCTACTTTTTCTACCTATTATGAAAATGTTCTTTGCATTATAGTTGTCTATACATATGAGCGTTACATGTTACTTTAAGGAAGGAAAGTTTTTTTCTGACCTTTTTGCCTTTTAAGGAACTGCATTTGTATTTATTGGGCAATAAGAAATCCCTCCTGAAGAAGGGATTCTACAGTTCTACTTAAATTTTGTAGCTTTTTTAAGTGTAGGACAATTTAGTCTACTGTATTTTGGTTTTTTGAAAATAAATTTTTGACCTAGGTGAGTCTTTAAGATACACATTTGTATATGTGCAGCATGCACTCTAATTTCATGAATAGAAATTAATTCTAAGAGTACTTCTTACACAGCAATATAATTAGAATAAAAATAAATTGAGGTGGGATACAGAATGGTTTTCTAAGCTTTCCTTTAATACGTGATTTATATATATATATATATAGCGCCTGTAAATGACCCAGAAGAAGTTCAGAATTGATTTATATATACAAACTATGGTTGAGTTGCCAAAGTCTGCATTGAGAGTTCCAAACAACTTTTTGTGTGCACACATACATGATACATTTATTTTCTTTCAGAAACATTTTAGGAAACAGCCAGATGCCTGAGTTTTTATAACACTAGGTCTCATTTTGGTATAACTCCCTATTAAACTAAATGTCAAGGTGAGTAAGACATCTACCTTTCAACTATAGAAGTGAGATCGGTACATAAAAGATTCTCTGCTGGTGCTACACAAATGTATCTTTTCCAAACCCTCACAGTTATGAACTTTCTCCCTATAATAATATATAAAGAAAATGTCAGGGTTTCTATTCCTTAACTACCAGTGTGGGACAATTCTAACTAATGAAAGTCCAAAAATGATAAATTTCTTCAATTTCCCAGGAGTATATATGCATAGCCTGGTAAAGTGACCTATACTTGCCAATAACTGCCTTTACTAGGTCATCCCACAAACAAGCCTAATTATAGGGATACCAAATCAAACCATTTGAAATAGCAAGTAAGATGCAATTATTTAACTACAAATATATCTGATGCTTGCCTACTGAAAGTAGCAAAATCTGGAAGTAAATGCCCGATTACAGGGAATAGGTCATTTTCTCTAGAACAAAATACACGGAATTACTGTAAGAGGTATAAATACGATGTGGCAGAATATATGCTGACATTCGAAAAGGTTTCTATTTTATTCTAAAGTTAAATCACATGGTGTTTTAATAATAAACATAAAAATCCAAATTTGTAATGATATGTCTTAAGTCATTGTGCACATGTGTGTATCCACAAAAGGATATACTGAATATGATGAATATCTGTGTTCTTTCATTCGTGTCTATGCTGCAAGAAATCTATAGTGAATATATATCTTTTATTGGTGTCATTATGGGTATCTTGTACCCATAATGAATATATATTTTCATTTGGAAGGAAAAAATTCTATAAAATACTAATTTAAATTTTGTTCTGTTTGCTTGTTGCTGTTGTTTTTGCTTTTCCTAGGCTCATTCTAATCTCTTTTTCAACTCTATCCATTCCCTCAACCTAGAGGCTACCGCCAATGCTGAAAACCACAGTGTCTACTTAGAAATATGACCCGTTTCATTATGACCACCCATACTTCAAATAGCTCATCTCTGAATAATGAGATATAAACTCTGAAAGAACATAAAAAACTAAGATAGGTTTATAGTTTTAAGATTTCAGCGGGATGAAACTGAATTATTCACACCCATTAAACAGAGTTTGAATGATTCACAGCCAATTTTATTTTTATAATTGTAATGAAACAGCTGGGATTACAGTCTATTCATGGATTCCTAAGAAATTTGCACCCCACCTACTAAAATTAGGTTCCTCATCCAAAATTCTGATCAGCACATCTGACGAAGAACAAAACAGGCATCGGTGCTCAATGCCAGCAAAGTTAAATCACAGACTTTTTTCTGTCATTTTGCCACCACGGTCACTTCTCATTGTGAATATTTCTCTTTCCCTCAATCATAAGAGGGTCTCTAATTCTCTGACTTTTTTGTAATATAGTTATTTATAAAGAATGAGAATTCTCTCGTCTTTCATGTTAAGCAAACAGTGTAATGTTTTTAATGTTTCAGATTGTTTGTGACAGTTATTTATACCTTACTAATTTGTAGCGACAAAATGAAAGTCACATTTAAATTTGTAATTGAGATAGATTTTTCTGTCTTTGGATTAGATTTATCAAGCTTAAACTCTAAGGTTTGTGTCATATAGAAACTTCACCCATTTTCATAAATCAGAATGTTTTAAGTGGCAACAAGAAATTGACAAGGTACTTATATTTACCGTTTGCGTGAAATTTAAACAACTGCGTATTCCACTATCTAGAATTTTCCACTGCAAGGGAAAAGGGGTGCATAAGGGTAAGATGAATTCACCAAGGCCATATTAACTACTTATTTACAAATTACATTTATAACACAAAACCTACTTTCTTCCAGTCCAATGTATTTTTCACTGTAAAAGCAGGTGGAACAAAAAGGTAAGCTCTCTGATCACCTCTGCCTGGGGGGTGCAGCTTTGCCAGGCCACAGAGGAAAACAATGCAACCAGTCCTGATGAGACCTGATAGATTAGGGTCAAATAGAAGGGGAGGAGGACCTCCCCTATCATTGGACTAGAGGAGGGACATAGGGGCAGAAGGGGGGGGGGGGGGGGGATTGGGTGGAGACAAGGGAGGAGGCCACAGCTGAGACACAAATTGAATAAATTGTAATAAATGATAATAATAAAAAAGGAAAAAAAACCATTAAGTTGAAGATTATTATTAGTTACTAGACCAATTTTCTCATATAAATTATGAATTATATTATAGGAAAATATATCAAAGAAATAAAAAAGCACTGGAATGATAGATACAGGGGGATTACGAACATGTTCTTTTTTGACATTTTTGTTTGTTTGGTTGCTTAGTTAATGATAAAGAATCTCACCACCTTGTAGCCCAGGCTAGCCTGGAACTTACTATGTCGACCAAGCTGTCCTTGAAATAGCAGTAATTCATCTGTCTCAATATTTTAAGTGCTGGAATAATTGGTATGAACTTTCAGGTCTAGTTTTAAAGTGTTCTTTGTAATGAAAATTGGAACTAGTCTAAATGTTTATCAGTAAATTCATTAAACATATGTGAGTAACCATAATATCAAGGTCTTAAAATAAATGTTGTGACATACCATTATGAGCAAGGAAAATCATACACATCATATTGTTAAGCTTTAAAAGCAAATTACTGAGTGATAAGGAACATAGTCCTATGTTTCAATAAAACAGATATGTAGATATACCTAAAAGATACACTGTTCCCCAAATATGAACAGAAAATTACCTGTGCATTGGAATGTACCCATAGTTTTTATTTTCTGTGTAATTATCTTCTTCGTAATAGCCATGTGGCTTTTGCATGGCTTCAGAACGCTGCTATTCACTGTCATTCATACACACCTAAGATGTTGGGTGGGCAGCAGCATCCACATTCTGAATGTGTAGGTTGTCCCCACACACTTATTAGCAATCCTAGTAGCCTGTCATTTCTGCCTTGACATTTCTGGCAAGCTATTTAATCTCATTTATTGCCTATGTTTCTTAATCTCGATAAGGTATGAGCATCAAAGATTTTGGATTAATTAATATGATGGCATTAATGCCTTAATAAAATAATGGAAAGGCAACAGATATTGAAATGTTAAAGTTTCAATTGCATAGCCATCAATTATAAATAGCCATCTATGTTTTAATAGTTCCTTCATATTTAATGTCTTCCTGTGCAAGATTTTCTTTTTCCTGAAGTGGCTTTGCAGGTTTTTGTCTTCTTCAGTGAAAATTCCAATTAGACAACTACAGAGTTGCTCTCGTGATATATTGGATTATAAGCTAAGCTCATAAAGTTAATTCTCTGAGAAGAGATTATTTTATGGGTCATTTATCTGCCAAGACCTTTTTTAAAAGCATGGTCAAGAATAAGTCTTGAATGTAAAAACTTAAATGAAACATAACATTGCAGATAAATGCAATTCAGTACACCATACTGTCATGGATCTTATGATTTCTCCACATAAATTATTGATTTTGCCAAAAAGCCACAGTAAAAGCAGACCACCTGCATCTACATACTCATTAAATCTTGAGAAACAATCAGTATCCATGACTTTTTAAATGTAGGAAAATTAAGCATATTTTATTTCAAAAAAATGTGTGTGTGTGTGTGTGTGTGTATGTGTGTTTTACATTCTCCGGTTAACCTTGATTTTACAAATAAGTAAATTTCCATAATAACCTCTTTCCTAATTAAGATCCCTAGGTTAAATTTATAAAATTGAGAAACTTCTACTTTAAAGAGGTAAGCTAACTTGAGATACTTACTACTGTAACTTGAACAAAAATATGAAAAACTCAATTTAGTTTATTTGTCCTAGAGTTAGAAAAACAGAATTAAGACTCCTTTTCCTCACTTCTAAGCACTGACAACACAGACAGAATATACTCCAAAAAATAGTGTTATAGAATTTTTCCCAAAATAAAATTTATCTATTTAGAAATTATTGCTAATAATGAACATTCATAAATGCTTCTCCCAAATGAAGGAAAAGGTGTTTAAAATTCACTGGAACACTTCTCATCCTAATACCACATCCAGATGTAGGAACCCCAGCTTGCCAAGCTTTCCTGAATAACTGATAGACCAGTCACATGACCATTGTCCTTGCCTAGCAATCTTTAAAAGCCCTTAAGCAAAGTCTATGAAGAGAGAAAATAATAAAGAAAATAAAATGTTTACTTTCTGGGGTGAAAACAACAATAAAAACCAAAATGATTACATATTATTTAAAGTAAGGTATTTTAATGTAAACTCTACTCATTAGATTAGTCAGCACACTATATATATATATATATATATATATATATATATATATATATATATTATATAAGTATATATATTATATATAAGTATATATATTATATATAAGTATATATATCATATAGTATATATATATGCTAGATTCATATTGGGATAAGTTTGATGGCTAATACGATTTCAAATCACTGTGCACCTCTCTGTATGCCCAAAATGTGGGCCACCTGTATACTCTTCCCCCCCTCCAACATCTAAACCAACTCAACAATGGTTCCCTTTGGGACTGCTGGTATCTACTGCTTCAGAAAGTTGGGGGAAGGAGACAGAAGCCAAGCAAAAGGTAGTCGTACAGGAAATAACAAACAGATATTGAAGTAAATGATACCTCTTCGTATTGACTACCAACCTACACAGTGCACCTAGATATATCTGCTTCCCCTGTCTTAGAGTGCATGCCAGACTTCACAATCAGTCTAGTTCACAACAAAGCATGTTTTTAAATGTGAGGAAATACTTTTACAAAAACCTAGTTGAGCCAATGTAGCTAAGTCACAAAATAAAATTAAGTTACTAGAAACCTCACTAGTAAAACTATAAAGCCAAAATTGTATATGTGTCATTCTATTATTTTCAACCATCAAAACTATATTTTGCTATAAAATATTTACAACTAGTGATAATGGGGAAAAGCTACCTAAATTTTACTTAGCAAAAACATTTAAAATGGCATGGTCATTTCTATTAATACTAAATTTAATTTGCAGGTTTTATTTTTGAAAATACCAAAATATATTTGCATTTAGAGCATAAATTTTCCTAACCGATGCCAACAACAACAACAAAATCACAACACAAGGGACAGACAGAAAGAACTGTACAGGAAGTATACACTATCAGGATAGAACAAATAATGTTTACTGTGTTTTCTTTTTCCTTTAGGCAAATAGTATATCAATGGAGTTTCATCCCATTTGTGTTGGATTGTACACATGTAAAAAGCTCAGAGGTGATCAGGAAAATGGTTATTTACATAGAGATTAAGCCAATGTTCTCTGTACGATGACAGATTCTGACTTTGTTTTCATTAAATATGAAGCAAAGCAATAAAAATCTCTTTTCTCTTGAGATTATCTCTAAAAAGGTGGCTGAGGTCTTGTGTCAGCTGTAAAGGTATTCATCTCAGGGGCTTGTTTGCATGGCTGCCGGTAGACTGTCCCCAAAAGAACATTCTTTGCATCTGAAAGGACTGCCCTGTATCAGCAGCCTTTAGACGATAAATTTAACACTACTACAGAAGGCAAGAAATAAGGTTTGCTTTGTGCTGCCGTGGTATCACATTCACAGGACGAACAAATAATCAGACTACTTTCACTTATCAGCCACTCTGAATCTGAGGACCTCGAATGAGCTGACAAACATTAATTAACTAAGCCACACAGCCCTGCTGTGAGGAAGGCAGTAAGTAGATCCTGGGTCAGAGATAGATGTTTGGATTTCCTGCAGGCTTGCCTTTGACAGGCAGTGGCCTACCACGGAACTCAACAACTCCCAGGGGCCCACATCCGAAAGTCTCCACTAATGCCAAAAAGCAGGGCAGAATGGAGATGTTAAAACCAACAAACTCTGAGAAGGGCACTGAAGCAAAAGACCAAAATCAGTCTCACCGTGACTCAGTTTCCCCTAGGTGTGCTGAAGAAAGTTCCTAATGATGCGACTGTTAAAACCTAAGATAAAATTTGTGTCTACCTATGCAACTAGGGCACTGTCTCAGCAAATGATTTGCTGAGGCCTGGCTGGAAAAGTGTCCTACTTCCTCCTACCGACTCACCCACTCCACTTACCTATGCTACAGCATTTGCTTAAATGAAAATTCCATTTGATATTTTCAAGAATATCCATAATACTTAAGAACCAATATTTTTCTCCCTAATTGCTTGCTTCTCTGATGAAAAATTTCCATCACAAAAATAATTTAAAAATTCTATTGTGCAAACAAAATCCAGAAAGATAAAACAGGAATTAATAAAAAGTCTATAGAATTATATTTGTTATGTGTTTACCTACAAGTAAATACACATATACACAATTTTTAGAACTACATTATAAATTGTATTTACAAATATAATTAATAAATATAACTACACTTAATAAACTTTGTTGACCACTGCAGAAATAAGGTTTTTAAAAGGGAAAATTTGTATGTAAGTATAAATGATTTTAGCAAATATATAGCAAAAGTTTTATTTAACAATAAAGCCTCAATATTCGTTCAAATTCACAAAGTACTCAAATGTTTTATAATAATATTGATTACAAAAAAGTCTAACCTTTAAAAAGCAATTTCCAAGAAAAAACTTAGATCAATGTGTCCTGTGTCATCATCTAATCCTAGTTATACACACAGGTGGCGTCAAGAATCTAAAGCTTTTTATATATCTTTACTATTCATAACTAAGGAAAAGTAAAAGAGCATAAACTACATACAGCTCTAGACCCAGACATAACAAAAGGGAAAAAAACAAAAAGAAGAAGCAAAGAAACAGAAAAAGGGACTAATGCTAATGAAAGGAATATTGTGAAACGGAAGCTCTTCTTCAGACGCTTCCTTCTACTCTTTTAGGAACAGAGCAAACTGTTACCACTAGACCCAGGGAAAATACATTAGTTAATTAATTTTTTTTAAAATGTGTCACCAGAAGACGAATATCCTGAAAGAGGCATTATAGCCACAAGCTTCATGAAAGAAGCATATATACATTTGGCCTACTCATTTAAAATGTTTTCGTTTCTTAGAAGTTCAGAAATGCTTAAGTCAATACCTACTAGGTCCTAAAATCAAGGAAACTGTTCTGCACTTGGTTTTATCAGTCTATGCATCATGCCACCATGGTGTCAAGTTTTCCTTCAGCAACAACAATCTATATAAAAGCATTTGCTATCTTACTGTCCTGCATGCTGTACTGAATAAACCAATGAAAAACTCATGTTCATGTCCTATGTGAGTTTCTGTAAGTAAACAAACATACCAGACAGCAGCTCATTTCATGTTCCATTCAAAAGTTAATATTCCGTCCTATACACAGTTAGAACATTGTATTTCATTCCAGGCATCTCTACACTTGAATTGTGTATTTATAAACATAATCATAGTTTGGAGTTTGACAACTGCCCAATTGAGCTGCATTGCTATTGCCTTCTGTGAACATGACAAGGATACCCTGCTGGGCACTTCCTTCTGGAGTAAACAGATAGTACATTTGCTATGCTAACACAGCATCCCATATTCCACCACCAAGAATAGGAATGCCCTCAACTTCTCAACCAGATCTACTCTACTTGTTGATGTGACTAGATTGCTTTCAAAACTCATTAAGATATTAGAGATCAAAAATTTGAAACTCAGTTAAGAAATCAAACCATACATTTCACAATAAGCCAAACTGGCCACCCTTTCTACTCTGAATATCCAATAGACTTAAAGATTCCTCAAAGAATTACTAAAATACCAAGTATAAATCTTAAAGGTTCAAATTTTATTAAAGTCACAGAAGAATGAATCTGGCTTTTAATAGGTATGTGTGCAGCGTACCTTGACATTAAGTAGAAGGCAGACTTTAAAGATCATAAATCGCAAGGTTAGGGATTGAGCCCTTCTCTGAGGAGTTAGCTGTACTGAAGATCTCCTACACCAGCAGCTAATGCAGAGGAAGTGAAAGAGCAGTTGAAATGGTGCAATAGAAACTTGAAGTCAGGGAATTAAGGAAGTAAAGGAGCTGAAAAGAACCAATTGTTTTTAGAAGTTTTATCATCCTCATCCTCATCACAATACTGGTAGGGTTTTCACTCTGCTGCTTAATCAACTAGTTATCATTCCAAATTCTTGGAGGGAGGCAAGAAAGTTAACAGACTGGAAATATTTTAAGAAAATACTAGAATAACTCGTAGCCAAGTAGAAATGTGAGTGACATGGAAGAGGAAGACAGGATGAGGCTCTATTGATCTGAAGGAAAGCATCCAAGTGTACACTGTTCTCATGATGTCACTGGACACTGACAACACATATAATATTCATTCCTCATCTCAACCAGAAGTCAGAGAAGGACTATGAGACCAGAATTCTTGGAGCATATAGAAAAGGCTATTTAAAATCATACTGGTGCATCTCTCTACAGTCAGAAGACAGCGCCCGAAGTGAGTCAGCTCCTGGAGGGTACAGAACTTTTTGTTTTCTTTCCAAAGTTACTCAGAGAACATTTGTTCTCGCCAGACAACAGGGAAAAATCTTTGCTTCTTGGGGTTCAAGGCAACCCGTCTTCTATATTCAAGGTTTGGCTATAGGTCTTAATTTCAGGCAAGAGAAGCAGGGGCTTGTATAATTAACTGTGTCATCTCTGAAGAACGCTCTTTAACTCCACTGAATAATACCTGAGACACAAAGAGAGGCTTCAGAGAATCTGAAGGA
The DNA here is from genome assembly GCF_907164565.1 of Psammomys obesus. Classification (NCBI taxonomy): domain Eukaryota; kingdom Metazoa; phylum Chordata; class Mammalia; order Rodentia; family Muridae; genus Psammomys; species Psammomys obesus. The sequence goes on along the minus strand of NW_026596079.1, from coordinate 26,126,130 downwards.
AGCAAGAACACAGCAGCTAAGCCTATTCACAGAAAAGCACTTTTTCACTGACCTGCACAGTAGTCTCTGACCTGCAGGGCAACGCCCTGAGCAGACTGAACTCCATCTCCTAACCATATGTTTTTGTAAAGTGAGCTAGTTTCTGATCCTGCCTTCTGTGCAAGAACATAGTTTCAAGACCATCCAGACATCTCTAAACTTTCTCAGCACTGAGATGAATGCTGAAGGTACTCACTGCCTTGGGAAAAAAAGAAAACACACAGACAGCATGCCAGGAGTTCATAAAGTTTTAAAAACTAAAATACCTCCTGAGAGCATTATCTACATTGTAAGAACACAGGAATGAAGTCTGTCCTTAGTTGTCATTTTCCCACTTGTTTCCCTCCCTAAAAGGCTCTGAGGCTATGAAACACAAGGAAGTCTTCTTTCAGCCAAATTTGCACCATCCATTTCTAGATTTTGTTCATCCTTTTCATCTTTTCTGACAACTGAACTACAGGCATTGGGGTGTGTGTGTGTGTGTGTGTGTGTGTGTGTGTGTGTGTGTGTGTTAAGAAATGCTGCTTTCGGACTTCCTTGCCTGGCCTTGGTGATAAGGATATGCTCAGTCCTGATGTGACTTGATGTACATGGAGGGCTGATATGGGTTGAGGGGCGTTCTGCCTTCTGGGAATAAAGGAAGAGGAGAAGAGGAAAGGAGGGAGATGGGGGACTAGGAGGAGAGAAAACTGGGGCACCCTTGGGATGTAAAGTAAATAAACTTAAGATAAAAATTAAAGAAATGCTGCTTTATGTATTAACATCTTGCCACTGAGTTTACATTCTCAGTGGTTTTTATCTCTCCTAAACTCCCTTATTACCTGAGTACTGTATCACAGAACCTTAAAGTTTTGAAGTTAGATCATTATTTGTATACAGCTGAACATCTTTATGGGATTAGAAAGCTCCCTCCTCCGAAGGCAGTTTTGTTGTTCTGCATAATCACCAAGAATGATTAACCAACATTCAACTGGAGCTGAAAGCAAAGACAAATAGGCAATTGCCTACTGGGACTGGATATGTGTATAAGGCACAAGCTCCTATAAGCTACTTTCTGCTCCTTTGGCCTCCATGCATACAAAATATCCCTACATCAATACAGATCATTTGATTTCACTACACAACACATTAAACTAAATATATAAAACGTGTATGTTCCTTTCAAAAGATGTAAATTATTTTTAAAAAGGAAACCTTCCTACCCGTAACAGCGACTGGGATTCATCCTTGGTCTTGCTTTCTCCAGAAGCAGGATACTGCTGCGTGAGGGATGCAGACTTCTCACCGCCAGCAGGCGCCCCTTGCAGGAAGCCCTTGGTATCGACTGCCAAGCCATACATGGGTCGTGCCAGGTGCGCAGCTTCAACGTTGGGGCTGTCCCTCAGAGTCTTCGTCTGCTCTTGGGAGGTGGACACCGGTGTCAAGAGCCCTAAGCTTGCTTGAGTGTAGGACGGACTGCCCCGTAGGATGTCAGCTCCTCTCCAAGCCACACCACGAAGGTCATCGGTGGCACTCTCGGTCCAGACTTTATCTTTCAGCCCTTCCTTGTCGTCAAGTTTCTCCCTCTTGACTATGCTCTCGGGAACTGTCTCTCCCATTTTAGAGTCTGGATTTAGCAGACTGTAGACCTTGAGGTCAATTTTGGGCTCTTCTTTGATGGTGGGTATGGCGTGGCCTTCCTCTTCGCCATTAGCGGTAGTGATTTCCTGTTCCTGGCAGTGAACCGTGTTGAAGTGCTCCAATAGTGACTGAGTGTCAGCAGCTATGAAACTGCACTGGCGACATTTGTAGCAGCTGTGTGCTCTCCTGAAAGGAGGAAAAAAGTCAGTGGAATGCCTGAATTCTGAAGGGAATGCTCCATGCCAAAAGAGTCCTCAAGCACCTGACTCCTCTCATGCAATGTTAGCAGGTTGAAAGAAAAACAATATTCTCAAACACACAGTATATAAAGTTTCCGCTATCACTAACACACACACACACACACACACACACACACACACACACACACACACA
>NW_026596079.1:26053161-26124068 GCF_907164565.1 Psammomys obesus | reverse complement strand
CACACACACACACACACACACACACACACACACACACACACACACACTGGGGAGGCAGTCAATTACCATCAGAACTGGGTGCTCTGCCTCATTATCACCTGCTCTGTTCATTTTATCTTGATTCATAATCATCAGTTCAGTACTGGTTAAGTTGATACTCAGTTTTTTACAACTGATTTCCCCAATGGCCTGCCCACGTTTTGTTTATCTGAGCTGAAACAAGGCTTCTTTTTTCACTATAAATACATTAACATTTTTAAATGTCAACTTCCTCTTTATACCTTTTCTGCATATTAGAATATTCTGTGATTAAAATAGTCCTTTCTAACATATATTTAAATAAGTTTAGCCAATGAAATAAGGCTATCTTGTGTATATAAATTGTATAATCGGTGGGTAGATACAGAAACTGAGAACACTGAATGTATGCTAGGTGTCACAAAGCATGGCTATACAGATATATGTGTTAAGGGAGCCTGTATATGTGTTCATGTGTGTACTTTCTTTTTAAAGATCATAAAACAAAGAGATCTTATTGCCAGATTTTATAACATTTCCAATAACTACTATATTAAGGCAAATATCTGATTAAAAGAAAAAAAACAAAGGTATGTAACTGCAAAAAGCATATCAAAAAGTACCCAAATTTTTACAATGAGGCATTCAATTCTTTGATTAAAAAGCCTTATTTAACTCTGTAAATATCATATGAAGCAGTTTCTACTTAGCACATATTTTACTAAAACGAAATAACACAGTAAGTTCTATGAACTATCACTTGAAGTTATTTTACCAGCTGCTGGCTACATACTGGTCAAAGGGGAACTCACAGTCCTTGCTTCCTTGGCTCTTGCAAGCTACTCAGGATGACAAACCTTCACAGTGTATAAATAAGTAGCTACAAAGAATGATGTGTGGAAAGAATGGCATGAAAAAGACAGTGTAAGCCATATGAGGGTTACTTGGGAAACTCAAGCAACCACCTCAGCTTATAAATCAAAGGGATAAGAAGGAGCTATTTTTTTTTTTTTTTTTTTTTGTGGGGGAGAGAAAGAGGTGTCCTAATTAGGCTTATTACTGCCGCAATGAAACTCCATGACCAAAGCAACTTAGGGAGGAAAGCATCATTCAGTTTATGTTTCATCACCAAGGGAAGTCAGGACAGGAACTCAAACAGGGTAGAAACCTGGAGGCAGGAGCTGATGCAGTGGCCACTGAGGGGTACTGCTTACTGGTTTACTCCTCACAACTTGCTCAGCCTGATATCTTACAGAAATCAGACCACAGCTAAGAGGTGGGTCCATATCCACAATGGGCTGGGCTGTCACCCATCAATCACTAATTTAAAAATGCCCTACACATTTGCTTACAGCCAGATCTTATGGAGACATTTTCTCAGTTGAAGTTCTTTCCTCTCAAATGCCTCTAGTTTCTGTCAAGTTCACATAAAACTAGCTGGTACTGGAGAAAAGTCCACATTTTAGCAAGTTTGAGATGTGGAAGACGCCGCTGTAGGCAGAAATAAAAAAGAGGAAACAGTCTGACCATCCATTAAAGGGTCACTAATACACTGATGGTTGTGATAGGGAGGGTAGATTATATTCAAGCATAAGGAGACCACAGGCAGGGTGGAACATGATAAACATATGGTCTAATTAGGAGAGGAGGGGTTATAAGGGTTTCTGGATTAATATATCTGTCTTGTTATGAGGCATATCCAATGATGAAATGCCAAAACAGCAAGGCTCCCAAGTCCAGGGTTTATTGATGGACAATAAGGTGGAGAAACGAGGCCTCACCCATTTAGTCTACACAATGTTGATGTCACAAAACTTCTAACTCCCAGATCAACACTCTGCCTTTAAATATGCTGAAGCATAAATGTCGCACAATATGTTAAAATAAATGAAATTATTGACAAAGTTAAAAATGAATCAATGAAGGAAGAGATTACAAAAGGTCTTGTGATAGAAAATAGAATGAAGACAAATAATCATTTACAAATCATGTCATGCTATTCCATTCGAAGGCTGCCCCATCTTCCTGAAACCCTATGTCCAACCATGACTTATAAACATAAATGTTTAATGAGTGCCAATAGAGAGACAAGTATCTAGCTAAAAGGCACGATGTTCCAGATATATCATGATTCTAAACGACTTAACAAACTCATAAGCTCTCCTTGTTCCTTTTAACTTTAATGAAAATCAGGTAAAGCCCTTACCCTCCTTCAGAATATAAAATACACACTGACTACCATTCAAGAAGAGTAAAAATGGACAGTGCAGAGAAGCAGTAAATCAGCCACTAAGCTGCTCATGCTTTCAGACCACGGAACACCACTAGGGCAAGGCAGAAATGACAAGTAGCTACAAAGTTCTCTTGAGACCCAAAGGACTCTTCCCTCCTTGAATAAAGCCTAAATGTATGATAGAGGACTAATTAAAAATATAATACTACTTTAAAAAGGTTTTGTTGGTTCTGTTGCTCTCCTTGTGGAGCTCCTGTCCCCTCCAGGTCTTTCTATCTCCCCCTTCTTTTATAAGATTCTCTGGACTCAGCCCAGAATTTGGCTATGAATCTCAGCATCTGCTTTAATACCCTGCTGGGTTGAGTCTTTCAGAGGCCTTCTGTGGTAGGCTCCTGTCCTGTTCCCTGTTTTCTTCCTCTTTCGACATTTAACCCATTTGCCTTTCTTAATGAGGATTGATTTTACCCAGGGTCCTCCTTTTTCATTAGCTTATTTAGGTGTACAGATTTCTTTTCTGAGACTGATACACCAACCAAGGAACATGCATGGAGATAACCTCGAACTCCTGCACAGATGTACCCCACAGCAGCTCAGTGTCCAAATGAGTTCCCTACTAAGGGAAACAGGGGCTGTCTCTGACATGAACTCAGTGGCTGGCTCTTTGATCACCTCCCCCTTAGGGAAAAACAACCTTACCACGCCACAGAGAAAGCAGGCCACATACAATGCAGCCAGTCCTGATGAGACCTGATAGACTAGGGTCAGATGGAATGGGAAGAGGACCTTCCCTATCAGTGGACTGGAGAAGGGCATGAGAGAAGAGGGAGGAAGGTGGGAGTGGGAGGGGCTGAGGGAGGGAGCTACAGCTGGGATACAAAGTGAATACAGTGTAATAAACAATAAATAAATTTTTAAAAAATTAAAAAGAAAAAAAGAGTTTGGAATGATATGAACACCGCAAAACCCTTTACCAACACCGAGGGGAGCTTCTCAAACTCCAACATATACAGTCATCATCTGGATACATGGAAAAACCCAGACTATAACTCTCAACATTGGTCAGAATGCCTTGGTTTTATGAAAATTTCATAAGCTTTAAGATAACACTGATAATGTTGGTCCACAGACCGTATCTCAGTGACAGGAACCAAGTGGCTATGGCCAGAGAGACCACAAGATACATATAAATCAGCTTGCCAGCAACTCAGCAGATAACTGAGAATTCTTACAGAAACTTCTTAATAATGAGCAAGATATATTCTCATCACTCCCATCAGAGATTCAACTTATCAGCCACACATATTACAACAGCAAACATCAAATGTTGAAAGAACTAAAGCTAGGCACATTCATACTGCTGATGTAACCTAGGAGTCAAGAAGCAGAGGAGAGAAATTCAGAGGTATATACATGGTACATTTTCAGAGGTGCTCTGAGTAAACACTTCATTATTTAATTGGATTTTCTGACTGTATTAAGCCAAAATAATTTAAAAAGCACTACAAATGGAGCTTATACTTTGTATTTATTTAAATTCTGTACATTTCACCCAAGTAAAGAGCAAATGTTCTCCTAGCACTACCAGAGGAGACAGGATGACAATGTTTCTGTAGGGCTCCTTCCATGATAGAACACTATTAGATAAGACTATTTTGGTGTGTCTCTTGCAATGTTTGGATCCTTCTACTATGAAGACTCAACATGACTTGTGTACCAACAGCCTAAATATGAAAAAAGAGAGGATTTTAATGAAAACCTAAATCATCATATATTTCCAGGAGAAAAAGAACAATATGTATAGAAAAGTAACTTGTACTTCATTTTAAACAACTTTGAATTTTCCTGAGAATGTTTATTCAGAGATAATTGCACCTTGCAATTAGCTTTCATCTTAAGAGTAGCATTTATCCATTACTATTTAAAGATTTTTCATGATTTTCATAACTCATAAAATTATCAGAACTGTTTATAGAAAAAAGTAGCTAGAAGATGTTCTTTTAAAGACAAAACTCTGATGATATGGGGATTTGAATGAAAATGACCTCCCTAGGCTCATTTGTTTGAATATTTTGTCTGTAGTTGGTGGAACTGGTTGGGAAGGATTAGGAGGTATGGCCTTGTTAAAGGAGGTATGTCACTGTTGTTAGACTTGGAGGTTTTAAAAGACATCCCCAATATCTTGTTCTCTCTACCTCATGCATCTGATTCAAGATGTAAGCTCCCAAACACTGATTTAACACCAAGCTTTCTGACTGCTGACATGGTCCCTATAACAATGGTCATGTACTCTAAATCTCTGAAGTGATAAGCCCATTATAAACCCTTCTGTAAGTTGTCTTAGTTGTTGTGCCTTAACACAGCAATAGAAAAGGAAGTAAGACAGATGGTAACTGTGTGTGTACAGTAAGCCAGTCTTGGTATACACTAAAAACAGCAATAATAATGTTTTACATTACATTTCAAGAGAGGAAAACTAAACACCCCCTAAGAGGCTCTTTTTTACTGAATAATAATATTCAATCTGAGGAAATTGAAACACAGTTTTTCTTCATTGGTGCGTAAAAGAGGAACCAAAGGAAATGAAAAAATATCAAAACTGCTAATCAATAAGACTTTACAGAATCGAACAATTAGAGACAAATTATGACACAGGTAGGGTAAATGAAGATGAGTAAATATTGTAATTTAAACATAGTGGGACTGATGTCCAGTAGCACTGGTCATGTTTCAGTATCTAATTTGTTAATATAAAAATCTACACTATTGATAATACTGACACCTTAGAAGGGTGAAGTAAAAGACAAGCTATAAGAGAGTTCTTGAAAGCTAGATACAAAAGCAGAAAATAGATAATCAACTTTCATTTTTTGGTGTGGTCTCAATGACAGGGTCTCATGTACCCCAAGCTGGTCACAAACTTACTATGTAAGATGATGTGAGAATAACGTTTATACTCCTGACCACCTACCAAATCTTGGAATTATAGACATGCGCCACAATACTTTCAAAGCAAGACATATTTGTTCTTACTGGAGAAACAGTCCACAAAATATTGATCTATTTCTTAAGTTTGAATAGCCTGATTAATATTTAATTTGTAGTAATTGCCTTTGATGAAGAGGGCACTTCATCTCCAAATAGGTTAAACCATTTATTCCTTTCAGTATTAAAAGAAAACGTGTCATGCCTAAAAAATTTCTAGTTTGTAATTCATTTTGAAATAAGTATTCAAAACAGAAATACGTCTTCCAATAAAATAGAAAGCAAACAACAAATAGGAAATGACATAAAACCTAGCAAAACTGAAAACCAAGACTCAAATTCCTCTTATTCCAAGGCTAGATAGCTACTTTCTTTTCCTTTTTTGTTTGATTATTTGTTTGGTCGAACAAGTAACTGAAACCATAGCCTTGCACATACAAGCACTCTCCCACTGAGAAACATGTCCTGCCCAGATAACTTTTTGCATAATTAATGTTTACAAATAAAGGGAAAAACATTGCACTTTTTTTTTCTCTATGGTCTATAGTGTCCTTGTATTGTTCTGTTTCGCAGTGGCAGTTTTTGTGTTAAAATATGTCTGCATCTGTGTATTCCAGGCATTGATTTACTAGGCACTGTTTAAAAAATATAAAATCAACATTGATCTCACTATTAGCACCATGGTTTCACCATTTTTACAAACTGAACTGATGTTCAGGAGACTTGGCATTTCCAGATTTCTTGATAATTAAGTGCTTAGCCTAAATATCAGTATCAATAGAACACATTATCCATATTCTTTCATTGGCACATTTTCAGGACAAATACTCAGCCACGGCCACATTACTCTGACAATCTACTGCATCCAATGTCAACTATTCAAACAGAAACATATAATCAATCTTTAAAAATCATTCCTAAATACCACAATGGACATGTACGTGTGGCAGAAATGTTTTCCAGGTCTTATCTGAACATGTCTTTACTTTCATATTCTTAGAGGACAGTCTGGGTGGTTGGTAAGCAACACTGGTTTGATTTCATTTGGCAATATTCCTCCTGCTTCCGGTTTTCAGCTTTGCTAATGAGAGCATATAAGACAACTTCTCTTTTCTAAGTACCTCATTTTTTTGGTCGTCTGCAGCTACTCTAAAAGATCTTAGCTTTTTTACTTTTGTAAGAATATATTTATGGGTAAGTTTATTTGTATATATTTTGCTTAGTGTGTTTTATGTTTCTTTGCATCTATGTTTTTATATCTTTCATCAGTGAGTCCTAAAAAAAAATGTTGCTCCCTATTTTTTTCCTCAAACATTGGCTGTATACCATTCATGCCATTCTCTTTATTCTTTTCTTCCTCTAAGATCCTGATTAGTTGTATAACTATAAAGATCTCGATTTATTTCCACATCGTGTTACCTGATTTTATATTGTCTAATTCCTTGCTGTCTCTTCAAAACATTTTCTCTGGTCTTGAAAAGATGGCCTAGCAGTTAAGAGCACCGGCTGCTTTTCCAAAAGACCCAGGTCTGTTTTCTAGCATCCCCACAGAGTTTCACAGCTGTCTGTAACTCCAGACACAGGAAATCTCACACCCTTTTCTGGCCTCTGAGGTCATCAAGCAAACCAGCGGTACACAGACAAACATGCAGACAAAACACTCACATACTTCAAATCATTAAGCTAATTAAATATTTAAATAAATTAATGTTTATTCAGAAAATATTGTTCTAATGCCTCATTGTGATTAACCCGTAGGCTCTTTATCATTACCTAATCTGCCAGTTCTTCTATTTTTCTTATTTTCAATGACTATGCTTTTTTAATTAGTAATGGTATATATTCATTGGCTCCCCTCAGTAATTAATAGTTTCACATTGCATGACCAATTTTAAATAGTAACTTTTGTTCTTTAAACACACGAAAATAATGTTATAACTGAAAAGTATCTAATCTAGGATAAATTCAGATACCAAGGATTCTGATTTATCATTTTTGCTTTCTGCTTTTGTCACATACAGTGTTATCGATACCCAGCAAAAATTTTAACAGTAGGCATATTTAAAACATACAAAACTTACCTAAACCCATAGCTACATAATAATAATAATAATAATAATAATAATAATAATAATAAAGTACTTTTCTATAGAAATATTTATGTTTATTCCTGAGGGCAATAGTTGAGCACTGAATGAGGAAATGATTTCAGCAGCAGCAGCATTAAAATGGAACTCCTCTTTTCACCTTCTCTCTTCAGAGGACCCAATGCCTTAGTCTTGGCCAAATCCAGCAGACATATTGGCATTTGTCCTCTGCGCAACCTCACATGCCACACTTACTTTTCACTTCTCCCTCACGATGGTTTACGCAGTCTTAGTGAAGAATAAGCTTTGGAAATTCCCCTTAATTTGGGGAAGTCTGGCAATGCATTAAAACTATATTTTAACTATAATAGTTACTTACAATTGCTTTGTAAGAAGGCTTTTGTCCTACTTAGGTTTGAAGCATAAATGATAACACTAAACATGTAGATAAAATGTTAACCAATAGCAAATGGTGCACTATCTATTTAGAAATAATTAATAAAAGGCATGAAGTAAGAAAAACGGAGTCATGCACAGAATATAATGACAGAGACAAGGTGAGTTAGGGGACATTAGAAGTCTGCATAAACACTAAGAAAGGATGCTAACTGACCCATTTTCACTAAGTTCTTATGGAATCCACAATGAGATTTCTCGGGGTTTCGCATCAATTCTGTTTCAGGTGGAAATGACTCCACACAGATTGTACAATCATGCTGACTTTTGTTGCAGTCTCCCTCATTCTTGGACATAAAGCACTCAAAGCCTAGAATGTTCCCTAACAATAACATAGAATGATAGTAGAAATTCTCTAGAGGACTACTAAAAATAAATGTAGAATAATCTAAAAAGACAAAATTGAGATAAGATGAAATGACCTCTTATTCTATTTTTTAAAAGTGGCATTTGAAGAAAATACTTTCATAGCTGACTGAGTTTTAAGCACCTTCATAACTATTTTATTTTACATTCCTAAGGCATCCAATGTGACCAGCATTTAGCATTGTTTCCTTATACTTTCTAGTAGGGAATTATGACTCTTGAAATAATAAGGCTCTAAATTTCAAACAATTCTATAAAGATGCTCAGATTGTAAATAAATAACCTAAAATGTAAAAGGTCCTTAGATCAACAAAATCATGCAGTATTTAAAAACTATTAGTTAAGTACTCAATGCCCTAAAAACACATTCTATTTAATTTCTTAGCTAATAAAATTCTGAGAGCTTGCCTGAGATTCAAAGCCAACATGCAACTGTCTTTGTCATATACCCTTAGCTCCTCAAAATCCTCTAAAACTCTGTAATGAAACATTAAAATGTAACTCACCTTGGAGATGTCAGTATTGAAAACTATTGTGGAGGCAAATGCTCCTGGGAATTCCATTTGCATAAAGATATTTGTCCAGATATATGCATGCTCATGTGTTAAACTGTGCAGCTACCATGTGAGCGAGGGAAGAATAGTATCTTTCTGGTAAGGGGTTACTTTCATTACTAAGAATTAACTAAATCTGGACATTATTAAAAAATCTCCTTTATTCATGTTGTTCATTTCCTCAAAGATTATTTCCTTTATATGAAGAGCATAAATACTCTGCTTATTTCAGACAAAGCTTTTAGTAATGGATTAGACTCCTGGAGAAAATGCATTTGCCCAAATCACCCAGTTGTTAGGTATACCAGTTAGCTGTGTGTGTGTGTGTGTGTGTGTGTGTGTGTGTGTGTGTGTGTGTGTCTGCCTGGCGGGTATACGTATGCACACACAGACATACATATGCATATTGTATATGTATTCCATTACCCTCATGATTGAAGAAAGTAATAAGAATCTCTTCAAATTTTTATAGCACTTTCCCACCATATGTACAATATGCACAAACTCATCCATGCTTGTGCATCCACACTAATAAGAAGCGAGGAGAAGCTAGTGTTTGTTACCCAAAAAGGAATTAACATGCAGCTATCATCAGAGAAGACAGAAGCACTCATTGCAAGTGTGAACACATATTTGATTGCAGCACTGTCTTTCCTAGGACTGACCTTATAAATTAAACAGTGTAAATCTCAACTAAGTGTTTTCTGAACATTTTGATTCACAGCGAACATTAGGATGCCCTTCAAATTAACATCTAACATTATTGGCCTATTGTTGGACATGAACTGCTTCATTACTGATGACTCAGAAGATACACATACAATGCCACTAACATAGAACTTGCAAAAAGAACAAAAGGCATAGTTGAATGTCTTGTGATATAAAAACTGAAATAAGCAGACTTTTTTTTTTAATCTAGGGTATTGAACCTACAAATAAAAAGCATTTCAAATAATAAGTAAAAGCTGAATCCAATGGCTCACCCCTCTAATCTCAACAGGTGGAAAACACTGAAGCAGGAACATTGCCCAGGAGTTTGAGGTCAACATGGGGTCTACAGTGAGCTGTATTCCAGCTTGGGCTATGGTAAGACCATGCCAAAATAAGTAAATATATAAAAGGAGAAAGTAAATAAAAACTTTACTTTGGTGGTTAGAGGTAGAATAATAATAAAGCACCAATAAATTCTCAGCTCTGCACACCTTGCTTCTTTGAGGCTTAAGCATAATAATCCCAGTTTATCATAAGATCTCAGCCTAAAGCCTTCTTCCTTGGGGCGGCACTTCCTGACTTGCCATTGTTCAGTTGTGCTCTCACGATGTTCATCTCAAGCATAGTCTTCCGTTTCTCAGCTCCCCACTCCTAATGATCTGTAGGTACCTTGTCCTCCCTAGTAAAATGTCAGTTCCATATGGCCACTGACTGTGCCTATCTGATTTACTCCTCTACACACAATGCCTGGTAAAATATATAGTGCTAAAAATAAGTAGCAAACACGTATGTTAAAGGAATATTTAATGTAAAATCATCTCTAGAAAGGATGGACAGTAAGCTGGAGGGGAAAAAAAAACTTATAGGGAGAATCAACTAAGTAAAAGAGTGTGTGTGTGTGTGTGTGTGTGTGTGTGTGTGTGTGTGTGTGGTGTTGTCTAGGTTAATGAATTTGAAATAACATGTTTTATCTGCCTCCAAGGAGTGACAATACAACCAAATTCAGGTGCATTACAAAATATCAGGTCAATATTCTTGTTTGTACACCAATGAGTCAAAAATTCTGCACAACTATGAAAAGTGAGAAGAACATCCAATCTCATTAAAAAAAAATGGACATGTTTTCAGACTGATTGTTTCTAGAGAATAAAATGTATTCTAGAGAACAAAATGCTCCCCAAGGGGGAGCAGCCTTACTAGGCCACAGAGGAAGACAATGTAGCCAGTCCTGATGAGACATGATAAGCTAGGGTCAGAGGGAAGGGAAGGAGGACCTCCCCTATAAGTGGACTGGGGAAGGGCATGAGAGAAGAAGAGGGAGGGAGGGTAAGGTTGGGAGGGAATGGCGGAGGGGGCTACAGCTGAGATACAAAGTGAATAAACTGTAATTAATATATATATATATATAAATAAAAATTTTATTAAAAATAAAAATAAACCTCCTCTAAATACACACACACACACACACACACATTCTAAAAGAATCTTTAATTTGGGAGCTGTCCCTTCAATAATTATAGGATGCAGCATCATACTAGCTTTGCGAAATTATTAAATTCATCCATCATCATCATCACTGAGAACTTGAAAATGCACTCTACACCCAGGGAGCGAGAACACGTGAGTAAATTAAAATCTGAAGTCACCACATCAACCAACTTATCATCTGCAAATCTATACATCCAGCCCCACCACATGCAGCCCCATCAACTCCTGCCTCCACTCTCCGGGTTCTAAGATTCTCCTGGTATCTTCGGTCCCCAGAAAACTTACCTGTAGTGTCTCGAAATCTCTTCTTCCACCTGGGTTATAAAATCGCATTTAGTGCACGAGTGTTCCTTGCTTTCCTTGACAGCCTGCTGCCCATCAGATCCTAACAGGTGGTTTGCCTCTTGTTTGACCTCCGAAGCTTGGGACTCATGCATGGTCTCATAGTGAAAGAGTAGCACATCTACATCGGGGGTAGAGAAGGAACACTGGTGGCATTGGTGTTTGACTCTGGAACTGCCGGCCACCCCGGGAGACAAGTGCAACAGCAAGAGCGCACAGTGGGAACAATTACTCTTTCTACAAGCAAATGGATAAGTAATTTCGCCAAGGTGCTTTTCTGGGCTGCAAAGACCTCTGGGACAGAATGGACAGTGCTTAATGGTACACTTGTGGATGTTATGGAGCTGTTGGTAATGACGGAGAAGTGGACCCACTACAATCACATCAGGGCCATGGCTTTTGGAATATCTAAAGTCACAGAACTGACAGTTATAGCTTGTTACCATATTATCCTCTGCTCCCTTGCTGGGGAAGTCCTTCTTTTTAGCCCCACCCAAGCCCTTTTCTGGCTTGGTCAATGGCTCTCCTTCTACACTTTTGCCTAGATCATTCTGATTAATGACAGTGCCCCTGGGAAGCTTGTCATTCAACTCTGGATTAAGGCCGCTTGACTGCAATGCTCCATGCTGCTTGCCATAATGTTCTAGCAGCTTAAGTGAACTAGATGACTCGCAGCTGAAACTACAAAATTTGCACCAGTAATAACTGGTGGACTCTGTACCATTTTGTCTTGAGGAATCGAGAGGCTTGATGGGCACTGAGTAGCCGACAGGGGTGTCATCTCCCGCTTTGACTGTGATCCTGTCCTGCCACTTTCCTACGTCTCCAGAGTCACTGGCTCGAAGCGCAGGGATGGATTTGTTAGAGTTCTTCTCTGAGGTCTTCGCACCCTCGGAGGAGGGGAGAGACACTTTTATTTTATTCGGATGAGTCTGAAGAAAGTGTTGTTCTAGTTCAGTTGATGAGTTGCCCATATAAGTAAAATTGCAGAATTTGCAGCGGAAATACTTGGTGTTGCCTTGACAATCTGGAGTTTTCCGCCCAATGCCAATGAATGTTCCACCTGACGTGACCTGGAGTGTAAAAGAGATGGAAATTATTTTAGACATACCATAAATTTAGTCATTTTTCTGCAAGAGACTGTTATTGTCAAGTATTCAACATTTTTATAAACTGACAGTACTTTTCCTGCTTCTTGGGGAAACAATTGAACTATGGGGGAGGCATCTTCACTTCTCAATAGTGATTTTTTGACAGCTTCATTTTAGGACAAAGGATGAGGACATGTAATGAAAGTACTATAACCAATTCAAAGATCTGTATTACTGTATTTATACATATATATATGTATATATGTATATGTATATACATATATATATATATGAAAGAAATGTATTTTCAACCGAGTGGGGTTATTCTACATGACAGAAGAAGCACCCTAATAACAAGGATTTTTCCTTCTGAAGAGCTAAGGGTTGCAACGAAGACCCTTAGCTCTTAGGCAGTGGCTTTGAGATCACTCAATGAAGGGATTCTCCAAGAAAATGTGAGTCTCCGGCAAAGGTTGCAGGTAAATGTGAGGTTGCAGGCAAAGAGGAGTTTATTTGTTTTTTTTTTTATTCTTTTTTTTTTATTTCTTACAATTTATTCACTTTGTAGCCCAGCTGTAGTCCCTCTCTCTTCCCTCCCAATCTCACCCTCCCTCCCTCTTCTCCTCCCATGCTCCTCCCCTAGTCCACTGATAGGGGAGGTCCTCCTCCCATTCCATGTGACCCTAGTCTATCAAGTCTCATCAGGAGTGGTTGCATTGTTTCCTCGTGGCCTGGTAAGGTTGCTCCCTCTTTCGAGGGAGGTGATCAAAGATCCAGCCACTGAGTTCATGAACAAGACAGGGGCCTACCACAGAAAGCCTCAAAGACTCTACTGAGCATGGTATTAAAGCAGATGCTGAGAGTCATAGCCAAACTTAGGGGCAGAGTGCAAGGAATCTTATAAAAGAAGGGTGAGATAGAAAGACCTGGAGGGGACAGGAGCTTCACAAGGAGAGCAACAGAACCAAAAGTCTGGGACCAGGGGACCGAGACTGATACTCCAACCAAGGACCATGCATGGAGATAACTTAGAACCCTTGCACAGATGTAGCCCATGGCAGCTCAGTCTCCAAGTAGGTTCCCTAGTAAGAGGAGGGTTTTGTTTTAGGTAAAACAATGGTCCTAAAACAAACACACAAAGGGTTTCTAACAGAAGTTTAATGGTGTACAATGAAACCAAAATAAGATGAAGCAGTAAAGAATACTGGTACCATACAGAGAATTTCTAATGTCTCTCAGCCAAAGAATGGAGAGAAACCTCTCAGGGCTCTACTTGGTTAAGACTTTACCTAATAGATAAGACTCACCATCTCTGGGTCATGGGATGGTCAAAGATTAAAGTAAGTCAATCACCCATGAAACTCTCTACAGTTCTACTGTCGCTGCTAAACTCGAGTTGCATAGTAAGACAGGCATGTTAGCACACAATATAAATTCAACACTCAGAAGACAGGTACAACTACAGAGTTCACGGCAGACTCTATCTCAAAAAGAGAAAAATAAAAGAGGAAAGATTACATTTTATTGATGATATGTAGGTTTTATAAGGTACTTTATAAGAAAGACATCCTCCCTTCCCAACTACACTTAAACAGTTAGTTAAGATTCATCCTGAGCCAAAAGTCATGGATTGAAATTGAAAAAATAAAATAAAAAAGAAAAGGAAATAAGGAAGAAAGGAAGAAGAAAGAAATGGAAAGAAAAGCACTTCCTTCAAACATCAGTGATTTTTTTTTCTTTCAAATTTTTCCGGGAACCAGATGTAATATATAAAGCAAATGGCAAAATCATGCTCTGCCTGCTTCAACAGCTGCTCAGCAAATGACATGTGTGATCGCTGCTCATATCCAAATCATTCCATGAGAAAAGTCTCAGGCTTCTCAAAATCACTTGATGGCTCTACTTAAAATGTAAATTATATTCTGTAGTGCATTCCACAATGCTTACATCTCTCCTGTATAGAACTATAATGGAAGCTTTCATTGGCTTCCTAAAAGGGCAGGATCTTGATCAAGTAATTTTACCTCTCTAGCCAACAGCTTCCTCAATCTGGGTAACTTCTAAATTCATACCCAGCGTTACAGTTCTAGGAAGGCAACACCAGCACATAGACAACTTGATACTGACTGTACATTAAGATGATTTGATTGTTTCCTCATTCTTAATCAGAAGATGATGATTAAATACACATATAATCATTTAACTCACACACACAGTTTTCAGGCTATCAAGGACAGGATCAGAGCCATGAAAACTAATAATGGAGTACCCTCCCAGCCAGAAATCTGAGAGCCAGCAGTTTGAAAGATGAACAATGTCAAATCCTTGAGAAAAACTATCTAGAAAAACATTATTACACTGATCAAAAAGAGCCAAAAGTTGCAGTAAACAGATTATATTGCAAAACTTCTACATGGACTTCCCAATTCACTAGAATGTATTTTAAAAAAATACATTAAGTGGGATGTACTCAAGCACTTTGAGGATTTAAACTTGGATCAATGTGATATAGAAATAGTACTGGTTCATAATAACAATAAATACAAAGTGTAAAACCCTAGAGATGAATATTTTAGTTCTTTTAGCTACTACATTGCTTCAATATTCTAAGATACCTAATGAAAACGCTTCAAACTTCTGCTTAAACAAGTGAGATTCCTGAGAATCTGCCAAAGATCATCGCTATTAAAACAAAGCTAGATTTAAAAATGACATGTTTTTAACAACTTGAATATTTTCTTAATTTTCATCAATTTAATTTAATTAAAATAAATTTTAAAAATCTAAAGAATTACAGGTGGGCATGAAATACTGTATTAGGGAATGCACTACAGTGTAATAGTCACAAGAATGAAATAGTATTTAATAAAGTGAGCTATCCAGTAAAAATCTCTTGTCAACATGAGGAATAGATCAAATAGATGGGAGCTGGTGACATCAGTGGCAAATTCAAAACACTTTGTTCAAACAGTACTCTTAGCATAAGTGAAAGGTTCCATTTGCTGTTACTAGGCTAATGATCTATTTATATTATTTTAGGTTACGAGAAGACTGTTTTACTAATATTTGAAGCATGTAAGGGCTCCCTGCATTTGAGCTGAAGGAATAAATGTGATTAAGCACA
The DNA here is from genome assembly GCF_907164565.1 of Psammomys obesus. Classification (NCBI taxonomy): domain Eukaryota; kingdom Metazoa; phylum Chordata; class Mammalia; order Rodentia; family Muridae; genus Psammomys; species Psammomys obesus. Next base: position 26,108,616 of record NW_026596079.1, on the reverse strand, counting down.
AACAGTAAGTGCTCTCCCACACCAGAGTCACCTGGAATAAGAAACCATAACAATTCATGGCAACTCTATCACTGTATTGACCTTCAAAAAACCACTTAGCTGTGCCATTTCATACAACAGTGAATGAGTATAACCTCCAATGGCAAATTAACATTATACATAAAAAACAGCTCAAGTAACACACACACATACACACACACAGGCATGCACACACAGGCATGCACACACACACGCATGCACACACACAGGCATGCACACACACAGGCATGCACACATGCAAACACATGCACACACACAGGCATGCACACATGCAAACACATGCACACACACACATACACACACAGGCATGCACACATGCAAACACATGCACACACACAGGCATGCACACACACAGGCATGCACACACACAGGCATGCACACATGCAAACACATGCACAGACACAGGCATGCACACACACATACACACACACAGGCATGCACACACACAGGCATGCACACATGCAAACACATGCACACACACATGAATGCACGTAACCAAAAGCAAAAGACAAAAACCAGATTTTAACAGCATTATTATGTCTTATCCCCAATTTTAAAGTTCAGCAGTATAAAAAAAAAATCTATTCATTCTGCGTAGTTTTTTTTTTTTTATAATTTAATGCATATAGTTTAACAGAAGTATCTCAAAAGAGAATTGAAGAACATGAAAAGACAGTTTCTTCATGGTCTATATGAATTCATTTGTTTCCTCCTGACAACATGCACTAAAATGCTATAAAAATAGTATCTAAAGGAGTATGTCAAAGAAAAATATTTTAAAACCTCAGAATTCTTAAAAAGGACATTTTAGAACACGTACTCATTTTCAATGCAGCAGAAAAAGGAGTTGTTTGAACTACACACAAACTCTTTCTCAGATGTGGTTCATTTTCAAGCACTATAATTGATGGCAACACGGAGAAGTATGAGGGTGCTAATTTGAGAGGACTTGAGGTTATGGGCTGATAGTCAAAAAGGTAACACCTTAAAGTAAAAAGCTAAGTCATTAAATGAAAACCATTGTTAAAATAATGGACTTTCGTATTACTTGAAGAAATCTGTAAAGGATGGACGGGGCTAAGAATAGCTGTGCCCAAAATTAACCTGCTAATAGACATGAGGAATGCTGCTGCATGTATAGAGCATCAAAAGCACATTCCAGAATACCAAGCGCACTGCAGTGATGTGCTTCTGATGGAGAATGAGTGCTGAAATTTTTCAGTAATGAATCTAATTATATGGCAATCTCTCCACTCTCCACATGGCTTATTCATGCAGCCTGTTCTTATCAGTGTCACTACAATAATTCCAGTGAATCCTTTTCACATTTATATTCAAAAGAACCAACTAAATAGAAGGAGTGGTCAAATTTTAAGGTATTCAGAAGGACACATTTAAAAGAAACATAATACCTATTCTTCACAGATTTAGAGTTTACTTAAAATTTATATTGTCATTTCACTCAATGTAACTGGTTTTCTTACGGTTATCTGGTAGCTGGAATGACAGAATACCAATATGATATGAACCTAATCTCAATAAGAATCTGAATGCCAAGCTGAGGAGATGGCTCTCCGCGGGTCAGAGTGTCTGCCACCTAAGCATGAACTCACTTTAAAGAGCCAGGCACAGCTGGTTTTGTTCCTATAAAGCTACGGCTCTGAGAGACACACAGAAAAGGCTCTCTATGACCTGCAGGCCACCAACCTAACTGCAGTTTCAATGAGAGACGCTGTTTCAAGGGTATAAGGTAAAGAGAGATGGTCTTCTAGCATGCATCTGTAAAACTCCATACCCTTACATGCCTAGACAACACCATGTCACATGCATACATACAAAAATAAATGTTAAAAATAATTTGGAACTCAGCCTTTTATGGAAAATGAAAAAATGAAGTGCAAGTACATTGTACTTGCATTGTAGGCAGGGTGTTCGCCACAGGACACTTCTACCTCCAGGCTGCTTCTCACTGGAGATGAAAAGAGAAGTGTGTGTGTGGTGCAAGAGAATATAGAGGCTGGAGAGTTGCTTGCCTTATATGTACAAGCCTTTTGCTGGGTACACTGCACTGACAAAGGAAATGAAAACATAGGGGAAATGAAAAAGGAAAGGAACAGAAATGGACTTTAGTAGGAAACTGAGTGTAATCCCTGAAGGAACAGAATCTATTTCCTCCAAAGAGGTTGCTGTGGCACTCCTACTGGCTGAGAAGCACCAGCAATCAACGAGAAATGATTGTCAAGAATTCACAAACACATGCAACTTCACATAACAATCTCACGCGTGGGGCTAGAGAGATAGTTCAGCACTTAAGAACACATGCTGCTCTTTAGAGGATCTGAGTTCAGCTTCCAGAATCTATGTCGGGTACATGCAGCTCCAGTAAGATCTGGTACCCCCTCAGGCATCTGCACTCACATACACATGCACATAGACATACACATAAATAATTTAAAGTGGTTTTAGAAAAGCTGCATTTATGAGAACAATGGAGTATGTGCTGTTTCTGCTGAGTTCGTAGTTCCATGATTACAAAAGAAGAACACCTAACCTAAATTGAAAAAAACAGAAAAGGGTTCCAGAGGCAATGTGGGATCTGGGAACAGGCAAGCTGATATCTGCAGAACAGCCTCAATGCAGCACTCATGTAAAAGGCTACTCAGGTGGAAGGACCCTAAGTGAAGTCAGATATGAGAATGAACAATGAAGGGCCTCTCAGGAAATACCGAGGGATTTCCAAAGGAAAGAGGAGCACAGGAAAAGAAAGAGAAAAGAAGGAGGAAAACCAGAACAAGAGTGAACTAAACAAAATGAGGGGAGAAAGGGTTGAGGTGAAGAAGGCAAATAACAAGGAAGAGCTGTAAGAAAAGGATAGAAAGAAAACATGAGTAGAAAGAAAGCAACACGGGGCAGGGGAGACATGCACCTAGTAGAAGCCCACACAGCACAAGCCTGATGCAGCAAGTTTCAGCCTATCACAAGTGAGATGTGATGACGTGCACCGGCAATCCCAGCACTCCTACTGTGAGACGGGAGGCTGAGAGAGGAGAATTGCCCAGACACTCTGGTCAGCTAGTCTGTAGTAGATAGTACAGGAGCAGAAACCACAGGCCCTGCCTGAACAAGCTGGACAGTGAAAAGCAACCTCTGTAAGTTGTCCTCTTATCTACATCACCTACATACCACATCTCACACACACAAACACACACACACACACTACACCACACATACACACACACACACATCCACCACATATACATACCACACACAAACACATAACACACACACACAGACACACACCACAAAATACGACAAACACACACCACACCACATATACACATATACACTCACATTTATGACACATACACACCACATACAAACACACACACACATACATACACACCACATATACTACACATCACAAAAACAGAGTAAATTAAAATTTTAAAAAAGAAATTATTCTGAATTTACTAAATGAAAATAATTAATTTTCACAGTACAAGAATAAAGAAGAGTGGAATGAGCCCTCAACTGTTCAGAATAAGAAACAGAAATCCAAAGCAGTGCCAAGATCCCAGCCTTGACTTTCTAAACTGTGCACATAAAATGGTAAAAGAATTTCTGATAACTTTGCTTTCACATATGTTGGCGCAGAGTGGCAATGGGATCTCCAGCTGCCCAATAGCTGGAAAACAGGACTTAGAACAAACTTCTTATAGGTTTCCTATGCTCTTGAAGACATGAAAGAGTCCAGGTGATCTTTACATTTACATCTTCAGGTTATCTCAAAGTGAAAGTGGGGATGTCGGACAGGCAGGATATCTCAGTCCTTAAGTTCCTCATTGCACCCCACACTTTTCTCATTTTCAGAATGAGTGAAACCCAAGGCTCCTAGCATAGCGAGGATGTGCCGCGTACTCAAATTAAACAGTCTAAACATTTTTCCCATTCGTTTTTCTGCATCCCTGCTCTCAGTGTAGGCCAAAGACAGGTGTAATTACACAGCCTTGTAGATCACAAAAGGCTCCGCATGCCTTTAATGTTAGTCTTCATGGACATACCAACTGAAGATGACAATTCTCACGCCACCCATCAGATCATCAATTCTTAAAACAAAGACCTGTGAATGAAGACACTATGAAAGAAATCAAATGCATGCAAGAAACATCCCTTAATTTGAGAAGAACAATGCATTCTTAATTGAATAAGGCAAAATTTGTCCTGTACTCACTCCATCAGAACTAGTTTCTGTAGCAAGAGAAGCTGTGAAAATGAATTACAGTAATTAAAAAGAGACAAATCAACACATTTAATTTTCTTTTCAGTGATTTCAATTATAAGCCTAGTAAATTCCAATAAGGCAGCATCATACTGCCTAGATTAGATAACAGATAGTCTCAAGGAGATCACAAATTTCTGCACATTTAAAATGATTCAGCATGGGGATCGAATGGCTCACGAGCTACTGGGTTTGTCTCCCACTTTCTTCTATTTGCGTTACGTGCAATTTCCATTTGAAAAAGCAGTGTGCTACAGTATTATGAAGCCAGGCTTCTGGAGCCTGTCCATCACTGTTTACATCCTATAGACCCTAGTTATGCAACTCTCTGCTCCTGGGCACAGTGCTTTAATCCCTCCAACCTGTGTCCTCTTTCCGTCTAATGGATATAATGGTAGTGTCTACTTCAAGGGTTTTTATGAAGATGAGTTGATTAATCCACATAAAGAACTCAGGAACACATCAGCACAGAAGTCCTTAAAAAATGCTAGCTATTTTTAAATATAAATCTAAAACTGGGAGGGAAAGCTATGTGCAATATTTGTTATGTAAACTTAAAGATGATGAAAGATCACTAGATCACCTTAAAAATGCTGAAAACATACATGCTGCATTAGCTGTTCAATAAAAACCCAACAAGTTACAGGGCCTGAAAATTCATAAATATTTGTTAAGATGTGAAGTCACGGGATTAATAAGAAGTCAATACATGTTTGGTTGAATGATCCTCGGAACAAAGAAAATCAGAAAATTAAATGATATTGCTCTTTCTCTCGAAACTTTCTTGCAATGGGGCACTCACTGTATATCTGTGCTTTCAACAGCTGCAAGTTTGCTGTAATTACAGTGACCCAAAGAATGAAAAGCACTCAATAATCTGCAGGCTTGATACACTTAGCAGAGCAGGCCATTGGAAAGATAAAACTTTTATTAAGAGTTGAATGAGTCTAAATTTGATTGGATGCACTGATAATTATGGTTTTTATTCTAAACATTCTGCCTTGAGAGAAACACTGATATTTTAGAAAATGACACACATTCTTTAAATGATAACAAACAAACCAAATATCAAAGAGGGATGGACATTTATCATTCCACTCTCAGCCAAATGGAGATTTAACTGCCATGCAGGTAAATGGATTAGTTAGGATGGTCAAACTTCTCCTCCTGGGGTGGGGGGGGCCTTTACATTATCCAGCTTAGCCATCTCCACTGATGAAAATAACCTGGTAAATGCCAGAATTTTGCTTTGCTTTATGGCCTTGGGGTGAGCATATGTTTTATTTTGCACACTTTATTACTTGTTAAAGAGATACAGCCCTGAAAATAATTCTGGATTCATATGCCAAACATTCTGTATTCTATAGACAGTCTGAATTGATTAAAGTCTCATTCACCAGTTTTTCTAAAATGAAATAGTTCTTAACTTGGAAAACAAAGAAACAGAACCTGCTAAGATCTACAACTTCCCTTATACTCCAGATCAAAGGAAACTGCAAGGCAAAAAAATAAATATTTGGAAGTAAAATCCAAGATAAGGCAAAATAAACCACAATGAGATTAATGTTCACAGGTGTTTTGCTTTTGTTTGTCTGGGGTTTTTTTGTTCTAATATTTTAATCAAAACTGCAATTCCCATGTTTAACTGAATACACTATATGTTAAGGACATATAGCATTCCTATAGTTAAATGTGTTCAAAGTCTAAAAAACAATGGATAGTTTCCTATCACTAAAATATGTTCTTCCTGTTTCTAACATTACAAATTGTACAACTGTGATAACTTAACAAAGGGGTCCTTCCCGTAAACTTAAGATTTCACTAAAGGTCAAAATGAAGCTCCCAGATGGAATCCAGTAGCTCCTTTCCTGGAGTCCTGAATAATGTAGAACAACTGAAAAGATCTGCTAATATGGAAAGGTTTGTGTGCATCTTGAGCTTTTATCAGCTCAGGATAGTGTAAACACTTTCCCGTGGGAAGCACAACTTGACAGGACTCCTAATTTTATAACCTGATCTGAAAGCTAAAAGCTCCCCCATAAAGATGATGCAAACGCCCTAATGCACAGCACATTAAGCCCTAATGAAACAGCAGAGTCGGCGTTGTTAATGCAAGCCTCCATTCAGAGAAGGTTTAAATATAAGCATAATAAAGCAGATTAAAAAGAAAAAGGCTGTAATTACTTTTTAAAGAACTCAATCTCTTGTCCTATTATTGGTCTACTTGCGAGCCTCAAAGGCTGAATGCAGATAGTAAAAATGACATGAGGCTTGACAATCATGCCATATCCATTATCTTCAACTATGTAAGAAAAAAAATGATAAAACAGAGAGGGGATGAAACATTGGGAAACCAGCATCCTTAGTCAATCAAGTAGTTCAGAGCTAGTCATTATCTTCTCCTCCTTTTCATGTTGTTTATTATTTTCTTTTGGATGTTTGCATTTCATTGTTTTTAGTGTGTATTTGAGGAGGTCATTTCTTTTCTTAAGAAGATGATCTCTTTTCTGTTCTCAGGTCTGTGCAAACCACTACAAGATTTACACCAGAGGACCTCATGAATTCTTCATACCAAAATATGACAGTTGTGGTTCCAAAGTGGTTGTTGTGGTTAGTCTTCACCTATTCTCAGTTCTATTTCTACAAGGCAAGTAGTTTGGAATATCATTTGCATAGATGTGAATATTGTCATACAATATCTGTGCTATTGAATTTTCAAATGTTCCTCCAAATAGCATATATTTTCAGTTTATAATGTATATTTCAAAATCTAAGAATCTGTTTAAATTATTCCATCTTCAAAATTATCTATCTTATATATGCAGTCAAGTTGGTTCCATTTATATAAACTATTCATGTCAAACCAAACTATAGATCAAAGCCACAAAGTCCTCTCAGTTCTTTCCCCTGTTCCTTTTTTGTTTGTTTTTTTGGTCTAAAGTGTCATAAATCTAGCATTAACTGCCAACTGCTCCAAATGTTCAGAAAAAGATTAATTATAAGATTAATGAATGGTTCTTCCATTTCTGCCATTGACTTAAATTTGTGTAGTTCAGTAAATGATCCCTGAAATTGTTCACAATACTGGTATCTAGAGAAATATTTCATTAGAGTATATACAAGCCATTAACTTATAACCACCATTATACGTATGTATGTATGTATGTATGTATGTATGTATGGATGGATGGATGGATGGATGGATGGATGGACGGATGGACAGATGGATGGATTGATATACATATTTCTTGTAAAACTCTTCATTAAGGAAATTTTGTAGTCAGTATTTTACCTCAGGCAGTTTTTTGTCAAAACAGTTCAAGTGCCCAAAGAAAGAACTAGTCAAACAGAATTTCTGCAGCATAAATATTTGAGGGGAAAAAGAGATTTCAAACATGTCTTTATTGTTGAATATATGTAGAGTTTGTTTGGTTTGTGGTTCAGCATGGAAACTAAAAGGTTACTTATCTTGGGACATGTTTCTGCATCAGTATCAGGGAAGTATGCAGCATATGTTCAAAATCAGCATTGATCCATAGTGTATTGAGTGTTCTCTTCATGAAAATAAAAATTTTCTCTAGATTTGGCACCTATATCCATCCACTTCCTTGAGAGAAACACCTCCTTTCCTCTCGGACTGGTTTTAGTCAGCTAATCGCAGGGTTAGTTCTCTTCAACTAAAGATGAGAATAAACACTAACAAGATCACCCTCCAGGCTGTGGTTTCCTATCACTTTTCTTCTTTAATGTATGTGCTGTAGAGATTTAGTACATAGCAAAATCTATGATCAGCTGCTTTACTTCCAAACTCAGATAGCTCACACATCTGTTTCATTTCTAAAATCACTGCCCAGGAAAAGTGTTCCACCCAAACATAAACTTTACTATAAATAACAAGAACTTAACAAATAACTATTTGGGGGAAATGGAAGTGTGTTTAAAATCTGAATTCTTCCAAACCCTCGGCCTTAGTAATCTTTTTAGAGCCTTCCTGACAGCCGGGATCAGCTTCCCTCAGAAGTCGTCCCCAGAGTGAACAAGCTGAAACTGCCGGAAATCCAGGTATTAACATCATATTACTTGCTAATTATAAAACACCGTTTCACATACTGACATTATGCACTTCCAACCCTTTTATCTAAAGCACGTATTTGCTTTCCAAATCAGAGTTTGACAGCAGAGTGTATCTGACACAAGACAGTGAAATGATCTTTAATAAGACAGGAGTTCAAAGCATGCAGCTTTCATGCATAATAACTATGTTGCCTTAATTCGCTGCTCCATGGAAATCATTCTATTTGTAGAAATTTACTGAGAAGCTGGAAAATTTAAAGATGAAACTGGCTTTTTAAGTTTTCTTCATATCTCCTTTCAAATGGTGATGGTCATTCCATACTGAAAGAACTGAAAATTTTTATCCTGATCGTTCCTACAAATATTGCAAAATAGCTTACACTTGTCCGCTGTAACCATTCTCTATATCTTTCTTAATTGATGCTGGTTAGTAGAAAGGTGTAGAAATGAGGTGCTGTGGCTAGGAAGCTGATGAAAATGACTACCAAGGGGCTTAAGGTAGTCAAGAAGTGCCATGGGAACTCCTCATGAGTTTTATGGTACTTCTAATAATTCATACATAAGGTTAATATTAATCACCACATACTTTGTGATCTCCCTGGTCTGGTAATACAATAACAATTTATATAATGTAACAGATCCTAATGCTCTTTGTTTGACTGGACATCAGCTTGAATTGTACTAAAATCACCAAACTTAAAACTAAATACTGAATTTCTTTATATACACTTCCGTGTTTCTTTCTAATTGAAATTATTATACTTTAGGGTTTTTCATATTATTTATGCTTTCAACTGAGGGCAAAAAAAAAAACAAAAACAGATAAAAACAGTAGTGTGTGGGGCTGGAGAGTGGAATGCTTTATTGGCTTACATCAAAATTATTCTCTGCATCCTATTACTTCAAGTCTCATTGAGGTTTTTAGTCAATGTAAAATGTTGTTTTCAATTTTCATTTGTAATTATCTTGATATTTCAAGTCAATGTCTCTGTCACTGTCAATATGACCCAACTCTACTTAGATTAACTATAAAATCAAATGCTAATTTAAGATATTCAAAAGACTGTCCCAGGAGAAAGATTAGAGGAGAAGCCTCATAGTGTGAAGTAGAACAGGCAATGAGATATCATGATGAGCAATCAGAGATCTCTACCATCATTAGAAGGCTGATATATCTAACTACCATGAAGTAGATCAAGAAATATGATTCTTAGTTAATTCCATGAAAAGACATTTCCAAGTCAAATGAAAATTATATATGTTTTTTCCACAATGAGAAGTTAAAGTCTACTATGAATACACATTTGAATGAAGCAGAAATGCAATATACACATCTTTTCTATAGGATCTAAAAATTATATATCTGTTCTTGGGCTCTCGCTCTGAATATGATACATGAATCACATTTCATCACTAGTTACTTTTTTTCTCCTCCTAGAAATCACAAGAGAAAACACAAACCTGTACGTCATAGGTCCCGTTTAGTAAAGCAGGCCGTGAAGAGCTGATATCCTGCAGCACGCCAGAAAGCACAGAGCGGTTGACCTTCTGGAAGTCTTTGGAATGGCTGAACTGCACCATGTTATGAAGGGCCAGGATTTTGCTGTCCAGCTCAGCATCCTGCCTGGTGCGATTATGCAGTCCTAAGTGATACTTTCTGAAGTGCTTAATCAGATCTGTGGGGTCATTGCCATAGTAACCGTATCCACAGATATTGCATTTAAAATCCTGAAGCTCTGGAGACAGAGGTGCCGGGTCTGGGTTGTCATTCACCAGTAAGTCAGTTTTGGGTTTACTCAGTCTGACACCCCCATCTGAAGGCACTTGTGGGTTTTTTGAGGCCACGGAAACTGGACTCAAACCTTGACAATTGGCTTGACCACTCTGCACTGGCCCTGTTTCCTCAGTAGCCTTTGGTGACATTTTATGTTCTTCCTTTGTCTCTAATGAATCCCCTGATGGGGTGTAGGCCATATCTTGAGGGTCATCTGCCTCTGCTCTTTGAGGAGACTTCAAGGGCTCGCAGACTCCCCCAGCAGCTGGAGATGAGAAAGCCAACATATTTCTGTCTGTTACCTCATCATGTGGGAAGGAGGCAAGGTTTCCTCCCTTACTGGGGCTTTCATAATTGAAGCCAGCCTTCTCACTCAGGCCTGAGATTTGCAAGTCCTTCTTACTGCTGGAAGATGGCTCTTGGCCATGCACGCTGTGTTCCTCTTTCGTGTTCAGTTCTGCAGCATCACTCTGATCTGTATTTTCTGACATCTGATCTGCAGAAAATTCTTTGTTCTTTCCAGATACCTTGCTTTCTGTAGCTATTGGCTCCAGGGTTTGACCCTCGCCTTCACTAGCAACGTTTCTCAGAGGGGGGTTCTTTTTCCGGACCATATCTGTGAACACACAGGCAAAAGTAGGTACATGGTTATTTGAAGATTATGCACAGGTAATCTAATCTGGAATATTTTATTTAGTCAAGTCAAGGTTTTTTAAGGTGCACAATAAAATAGTTCCTCTAAAAGGAGTAAAAATAGCTTCAAACGGGAAAAGACAAATAAAAAAGAGGCAAACAGACAAAAGCAAATCATTGATATTTGGAACTGTTGAACACAGAGCCTGGCTGACCTAATCTTTTAAAGTGTGCTCTGAATATTAAAAGACTCATATCCCTAACATTAATCATTCTTACCCTTCCTATTTTTGCTTTATTTTATTTATTTTCAATATGGGCAAAGAGAATAACACATATTTAAACAGGTTATAGATTAGATAGATAGATACATAGATACACAGATAGGTGAATTTACTATGCTTATAGAACATACATGTACATGTTTAACTTTACAAAACACATACTGAATACTTACTTCCATGAAAATCATACTTTCATGATATTTTAATATTGTTACACTGATATGGTAATAATTTCAAAAAAAGATTCATGTCAAAAATACAGACAGCCGTGTTATGAACTGAGAGAAAACTGTCCACTTACTACCAAAAAAAGAGGAAAATGAACATTTCTGCTCTGCACCACCAAAAATTTATTTAAAACATATAGGTACCATACTGGAGGTGGGAAGTATGGCTCAGCATTCACCACAGTGACAAGTCGGACTTCACTGGGATTCCGCAGCAGGATGTGGAAATAAGTTAAGCCTGTGGTTTCTCACCTAGAGAACAGTGTGGAAGTTGATGCAGGTCACTGTCATCCTAAGGCTGGAATGATAAGATCTTAGCAATTTTTGGTGGGTTTCTTTTCATGCCAGCTCTACTAACTGTGCCGTAGGCCTTAATAACACAGTGACTAAAGTGAAATTTAGACCCAAATGATAAATCCCTATACAGGGATGTATAGACCAGAACTATAATAATACTGAAAAATAAATAGTCTACAAACTAAAGATCATATTAAGTTGACAATGGGGCTCTATGGCCTTTGTTCTCTAAGCTCTAGATAAAATAAATAAATAGATAAATAAATAAATAAATAAATAAATAAATAAATAAATAAATAAATAAATAAATTTTAAAAAAAACTTCAAATGTTGCCTAAGCCACTACTCAAAAAATGTCTCTATGTAAATTCTACCTACTTCTTAAAGAAGTTTTCTTTACTTTCAGCAGGTTCTGCTGTGAGGTCCAGTTTAGTAGAGGAAGTTACACCACAACTATTCAAAAATCTAAATTAATAGCATAACATAGCTGGTGTCCTCTGCAACTCTTCAGTGAGCTGCAGGACCGCACTAGCCAGAAAGGCATAGGTGGATCTTTGTTTCTGAATACCCCTAGTCAAACAAACTGTCGTGATATGAATCACTGAACAAGATAATGTGTTAGAGGTGTAAGCGATTCTTGATATGGTGATATTTCACTTAAGCACTACAGTGTTCTCCTTATTTAAAAATAATATCATTTTATCATAGTTCCATATAATCTCCCTCATGGAGCAACTAAAATTGGATAAAAGAGTGAAGGTTCAAGACAAAATGTTAGTCAGGCGGCAACATTGGCCTGTGGGAACGAGGAGGAATGTGTACCTTTCCTTGTGGGTCCAGGAAAGCCTCAAGACACAGGCTAACTATGTTTTTATTCAATGTTTGAACGTCAATGTTCCTTTTATTGACAACTTTTTAAGATACCTACATTTGTCTGCCAGATGAGACTCTAGTAACCTTGGGAGGACATGTGAAAGAATACAAGGAAATTGTAGTGGTAACTATCCAAGAGAAAAACTTGAAGGAAAAAAAAAAAAAAGAAGAACCTAAGAAATCAATCATTGTTTAAACTATAAATGAAAAACAAAAAAAAAAAAAAAAACCAAAAAACAAAACTGTTCCAAGTCAGACATGATGGCATGCACTTGCAGTCGCAACAATTCAGGGTAGTGAAAGAGGATCAGCTGAGCCCAGGAGTTCTGGGCCAGACTATAAAGAGAAGGGGGGGTTAGGGGAAAGGGGAGCTTTTACGTATATTTATAAATTCACAAGCATATCATAAGTATGTATACTTTTATATGTGTGCTCATATTCATGCACTTATATTGAAACTTGACCTAGAAGACAGGGTGCTCGAGTTCATAACATCAGGTGTTCCTGCATGTAAAACAGATATTAGTTTGGAGACACCTCTTGGCTCTCCTTCTGGAATTCTGAAGTTTCTTCTACATTATACATCATCTCATCGATATCTTTTACAATTTAGTCCTTCTTTGGTCAAGTTCTTAAAACCCTAAAATTTCCTGTCACCTTTTCTACTCAACTAACCTACATTTTAATAATGACTAACTGAAATTACATGAATGAGGTTGCCCAAATCTGCAGAAAAAATTCTGTATGAAAAGCAGAATGTCTGTAGAAATCACAATCTGATTCATTAAGCTTACCCATCTATCAAAACGAAAAGTGAATGGTTTATGCCCATATATTAATGTCAAAGTGATTGGAAAAATGACAAGGGAACTAAGCTAAAATACTTAAAAGTGAATTGATCTAAATATATTCATATTAAAAAATAGTCATTCTTCAGAAGAAACATTTTAGATCTCTGCTGATTTATCATTATCATGAAAAATGTAGTGGGTCAAAGGTTAAAAATGACTCCACCAGCATCATTGTCAGTTTCTAAGGAAAAAAAAGTAGAATTTAATTAAATTATTATCTTCCCAAATTTTACTTCCTTTTTCCACCCAGGAGCAGACCATCAGAAAGCATATGACTCACGGATGCCTTTTCCTCAACAGAGTCCTTAATAATATACATCGCAAAGAAAGTTGAACTGCTAAAACTTCAAAGAAGAATCAGAGAGGTCATTTGGGTTTTATATTGTGCTGTGGGGGGTAGGGGCATGTTCTTTTTGGTCGCTGCTTTAAAAAAAATCTGGTTAATTTATTTAAGTACACTTTGAAGTAGCTATAGAAAAAATATTTTTGCTGGAATTATATCATCGTAATTTTTCAGAGTGACATATTATGTAAATATAAGCACATTTGCAATACTTCTGAGTGGAAGAAACTCCCCCCTCAAGTCATAAGTTAGAGAGCACAAGACCATAGCCACCAGCTATCATCTCTAAGACAAATAACAGATTGCACGGTGTTTCACTGTGTGCCAAGAACTTTTCTAGGAAACATTTTCCCTTGAAAAAATACATCACATACTTGTTAAATCATACCCAGCATTGACTTCATAGGGCATGTGGGTGGCTTTAGAGTGCTTTTTACAGGTATTGATTCTATTTGTCAACTATCAGGAAGCTAATTGTCTTAGAAGATGCTTGGAGAACATGGAAGACATTTTGAGAGCTGATCTGTATATTTGTAAAGCAAACGACACAGGAAAAAAAATAGATTCCCTTCCTAAATAATGTACACATGATTGTGCGTGTCACACCTAAAATACATCTACATTATAGCACCTTGGACTGGTAAAAATATCTGATAAAATCCCAGGCAGATGTGAGACAGAATCTTTCCTTTCTGGGCTTTAAAAATACAGCAAGACTGAATCTTTTTCTCAAGGTGGCTCTTTCTCAGAAACAGGAAACTTAAGTCTTTCGTTTATCTGGGCAATGTGAATGCACAAGTCATGATGTAGTTCTATTTCATATATCTGCATACACATTTAAATACATACATGCAAACATATCTACATGCCCACACATATGTACACAAATATATGCACTTCTGCGCTTATGGTTCGTAGTCCAACTATCCCTGCCTGCAATCAATAATCAAATTGCCTGACCAGACAAATCAATTTTTAGAGAAATGTGAAAGAAACTAAATTCACATTCAGTGCAATAAAAATTCAGATTGGTTTCCATTGAATGTTTAAAGTAAGTAATGTAAAGTATATGTTCTTTGTACTAGCTTGGCCTCAAACAAACCAAAGAATGAAAACAAGAGAAGGGAGGATAGGAAGTCACATATCCAGTTTTCAATGTGATTGACAGCACTGATAGGTTTAAGATAAACCCCTCCTCTTTTCTGAACCTTTTATCTGTACAATGAAAGAATTTAATTAATTTTTTCTGTTTTCTCTGGCTGTGACTATAATGACCATGGTAACCATGTTTTAATTTCATCATTGTCCAATTTCTTTTAAACATGATGAAATATAAAACCACTAACAACTATTGATGTCCTAAACCACCACACACCGCACACACACACACACACATGCGCACACACACACGCACACACATGAATGTTCTTCACTCAGTGATTGACTTCCTTCACCATTCAGCATCAGCGTGAGAGAAACACAAGTATGGTTTAATTATATTCTTTCTCCTTAACTTCAAAGAGAAAAACATGTTTAAAAAATCAAGTGAAATGATTATAAAGGATCCTCACTTTGAATAGCTTTCTAAACGTCTTCTCATGCATGAACCTGCATACATATAAATATATATAAATACATATATATGCACATATTCATCCTCAACAACACTGCAAAAATTAGGAAGGTTACATTGTGTAATCTGACCCCACCCTGGAATCTTGTTGAGTATGAGTAGTAAGGAGCAGTACTGATTTTCATAATATATAATACCAGATGACTTGTTCCTTTTTTTTCAGATAATAAAACTTTCAAGTACTTGAAATCAAAGTTAAACATAAAAAAAGAAGTCATCATGGTCTAATCATTAATAAGAAGATGTTTTATACTATGCTTGCTTATATCACTAGCATAAAGTACAAAGTTATTAATTACACATTTCTTGTAGCTTTTATGAAAAAATGAAAGGATAAAAAGAATAAAATGTTCCTTTTGATCAAAAGTCTCCCACAAAGAATCTAAAGAATTAAGCAACTGATAGCAAAATAAAAGGGAGGTCAAGTCTTAGACCTATAGCAAACTAGATAGCTTCCATATGAACACAGGAAGTTTCTTCTTCAAGGAACATATGTGTCTGCTCATTGGATTGGGGGGGGTGGAAACCACTTGAATCCTGTCTACTCCATATATACAGATCAAAATCAGACTGCTTAAGTGAACTATAAAATGCAAGAGACACTGTTTATCCAATTCACAAACCCAAGCATTACTGAAGAAGTTTAAATGTTTTCTATTCCTTCAGATTCTAGGGCAAGACTTCAAGGGTAGATCACGCTTTTTTGTTGTTAAAAAAAAAAAAAAAAACACTCTTCCAACTCCATAAGCTCTATGTCAAACCTTTTCCTTTGTTAGCCATTTCTATTAAATTTTAATTTTGAAACTTTAACATCCTAAATCTTTAAAGGTATTTTTGGACAATTTAAATGTTTTCCATATTTAAATGTCATCATTTTTGAACATCTCCATTAAATAAATCTCTTATTAATTCAGACCAAAATCATCTAAAATGATTACTTCTAATAACATATTTCCAAACACAAAGTCTGTTAATAATCATCTGGGCACTAGAACTCAGGTAAACTCCTCTGAGAGAGAAAATGCACACCCTTTCAATAAGTGTTAAGGTTAGATCAAATAAATATATTAGGCTATTATGTAATCATACTTTCTTCTCTATATTTTAAATATATATTTCCAAATAGAGTAGTCTATATTAAAAAAGATCATGTATACATATTAAAAATGTTCACTGATTATTTTATTTTAAAAAAAATTATGAAAAAATATTTTGTCTTCAAAGGCTTTACGCTCTGTCTGACTATATATCTGAGAACACTAAGACATGCATTGTTTTCTCTAAGTGGAATAACTAAAGAACAAATACATACATTGTAGTGTCAAAATCAGAGAGGAATGATTCTCATTTCAAAAACAAATGAGAGTGAAATTCATTAGCACACACACATACACAGTTTTCCTTATTTTTCTCAAAGAAAACAACAGTTTCTACAATAAAAACTGCTGATTTAATCCAACTAATGTGAATGACCCACAAACTATGCTGGTTCACTAATTTGCATCCGAGCAGCCTTCACTTTATCCTTTACTTCTTGCTTAACTTAACATAACACTAGTTCTTGGGCAAATGACCAATCACAGTGTCAAGTTAAAAAAGAACAGCTTATAGCAACATATGAGTGAATCTATTTAACAAGATGGCTATAGAGTGAATCAGCATACAATGCAGGAAAGCTAGATATCCACTGATAACAAAAATAGCAGTCTGGCTTTGTGGGTTTGACTTTTGTTCTACAATTTACCCCCAAAATATCTTTGTTTATTAAAGGCAGTTTAATTGTGATATATTTCAGTTACTATATTTCCAATCTGGCATTGAAAAAATAAGGGACATTTCAATTATTATTGCAATTCACCAATGTAATTGGTTATTGACAGTTGTTTCCTATAAGAAATCAATGCCATGGAGTTCTAAACCACTTGATAAACTGATGCACAAGCACAGAATACAGTGTGCAGCCTGGTGACGCTAATGGATGCATAACATGAGCACAGCATGTTCAGTGAGAATGCTAACTTTTCAATGCACCATGAAGCCAAGGCAAGCACTTTGTTATTGTGGCTAATTACTTGTTTTGTTTTCAAAGAGTACCAAGCTGAACATAACATTTAAAGACACACTGACAATTTATATTACAATATACTGTGTGTCTGGTGTTACATGTAAAAGAGAGGTGGAAAACACCACTCTCTCCTCGATGAAGGGAAGTAATCTTGTGCCTACATGTGCAATGGTTCTTCCTCATGAAACTAAGAAGTAACTTAGAAACCACTGACCTCATCCTTACCATATAATGGGAAGTAGTTTAAAAGGCCTGCACCCTTCTAAGGACAGATGGTCTAAGGATAGAGCCACAGAAGTGTTCAACAGTTAAAGGCACAGCATCATAAAGATTTGATGATACATCCACACAACAGAATGGAAATATTTTTTTTTCATTCAATGTTTTCTAAAGCCTAAGTGTGTACTTTGCCCAATTTATTTCCTCTAATTTACAGTATTTACAGTAGACTTTCATGAAGTTAATAAACACACGTAAATAACACAAAATTTGTTTTGTTTTACATACAGTGGCCCTGTTTAGTGTCACCGTAATCATTCACAAGAATTTATAACCGAACTATATAGATAGCTGGTAGAAATTACAGGACTTGGAGCTTCATGATAAGAATTAAGTCAATGAGGGCTTGCCTGTGAAGGAATGTCTTTTCAAGTTGCATTCCCTCTTTGTTTCTGCTTTTTGTCTGGCACAAAGAAGATAGCTTAGCCTCACGATGCCTATGAGGCCAAGGAATTATAGACTAAAACCTCTGACATTAATAGCAAAGATAAAGCTTCCCTCCTTTTAGTTTTCTCTAGGTATTTTGTTACAGCAATAGAAAGTTCAAAAACTTAGCTAGCATCACTTTACTTTTAATAAAACAATAGGAGGGACAGGACAGGAGGATGTCTTTTCTCTTTTTAAGTACATTTATATTTTGAATGACAATTACCATTTTAAATATTCCTATGTGGATCAGGAGACATGGTTCAGAAGGTTAAGGTTACATGCTACTCTTGCAGAGGACCTGTGTTTGGTTCCCAGCACCCACATGGCAGCACACAACTATCAGTAACTTCAGTTTCTAAATATTTAGTGTCCTCTTGTGGCCTCTGGTCCACAAACATGCAAACTAAGCATGCATACATACAAAATAAATAAATAAATCTTTCAAAAGCAGGTCTATTTATGAAAGCAATGTAGGAGAGTGAAGTATAACAAAACACAGCTGTCTGTCTTCTAGGATGATAAATTTCTCTGCATAAATTATAAAATTACACATGAAATCTAGACATAAATTGTGTACTAGGCTTAGAAAGGGTCCACTATGTCAATCACTTTTGAAAAGTCATTATTTGAGATTATTCTGCCTGTGTTCAGCCAGGTTCAACTAAGCTCTCTCCGGGATTTTGAGATGGTGACTGTTTAAACAGAGATGACACGAAACGCAATAACTTCTCTTATGTTCTTCTCATGATACTAATTTCTTGAAGAGAAATGAAACACAAGTCCCTGATTGAATTAAGCTGGGTAGGAACTGTATACTCTCTTGCCCCTCCCAGACATCCACAATGTATATTAGCAATTATAGTATAAGAAGTTTTATGCATTAAAGAAGAGGGAATATATTCCATTTAGACTAAATTTCCAAATTTCATTTGGCTTCACATCACAGAATTCCACTACCCCACTAAAGTTTCAGTGAACACAAAGGAGGCACTGCTTCAAGACAGCATGGCTCAAGGAAATTCATAAGCAAGATATCAAAGAATGCATAAAGCAATGTCTTTAATTTGGCAGGGAACCTATGATGTTTTGAATTTGTTTACTGTTTTAAAGAGGTGTTTTTTTTTTTTTTTCAGTACAGGTATCAGTATTAAAGGAAGTCCAAAACACAATATAATATACATAATACTCTAACAGAATCAATCTCTACAATGATGAATAACAGCAAAGGTTTACACTGAATGGAAAAAGCAAAAGATAAAATATCAATGTAAATTAGATAACAAATCATAGATTTCGAAGTCATATACTCTTAATAATATAAGATATACAAGCCAATGTTAACTCTGAGCTCAATACTAATACTCACCACACACAGGGGCTCTAACTTTTCTGTTATTACAGTTTTTAAAGCTATTCTATAACAACAATCTGTTTAAAACATTCTTCCTAAATTTGTCTCATTTTACCATTTTTTATTTCTATGATCGTATGTATATATATGGAGTGCGTATGCATAAATATGTGCATAAGCACACACAGTATATGTGTAGATGTCAAAGGGTAACAATTCCATGTCTTCTACTGTGGGTACTGAGAATCTCAACCAGGTTATCAGGCTTGTTTGTCAAGGGCTTCTACTAGCTGAACTATCTTATGAACCACTCTCTCATTCTTTTACAGAAGATTTAAATTCATTCTATTAAAATCAACAAAATATGGCCAAATGTTTGACAAAATGTGCAAGATATTAGAGGAAGACTTAAGGTTGCATCAAAGGGTATCAAGCTCTGAGATTTACATTCTGTAGTTCTCAACTACTTGAAAGAATGTACATAGTCTCTGGACTCCTCCATGTTTATTATCCTGCTTCTACAAGACCAAGAATAAAGGACAAACAGCAATGCCTGGGACCATCGTTGGAAAACCAGCCTTTAGAGAGTGCATGCTTTTAAAGCATGAATTAATATTATCCTAGCTGATGATTCTGAGTGATAGAGAGTAACATAAATTGTGTGTCCTCAAGTAGACTCCTTATCCTATGCTTGGGTAGCTTGAACAAATCCCATGAAATAAAGAGCTTTAGTATTCTGCCTTACTGTTAGAATATCCTCTAAGGATTCAAACAGCAGAGAAAATGAGATATGGGGAGAGAGAAGAGAAGTAGAGTAGAATGGATTCAAGAGGAACTAGAATAAAGGAGGGAGAAGAAAGAGGGCAAGAGGAGTGAGAAGTGAGAGAGAGGGAGAAGGAAAGAGAGAAAGAGAAAGGGAGTTAAGGAGGGAAGGGAGGGATCACACTGAAGTGCTACAAAGATGCTGAATTGATTGAAACAGTGAACAAAATGTCTAAAGCAGTTTTAAACACAAAGCTTGAATTGGGGCTAAAGTCCCACTGAGAGCCAAAATTGAAAAAAAAAAAAAAATAACCAAAAATGTAGATTCTTCAGGGACTCAACACTTTTTACTTTACCCATTCACATATAAAAGAACAGCACTTTCCTTGCATGTGGGTGAGAAGACAGAATTAGCCACGGCAGAAATTAGCTCACTCATGAAATATTTCACATAGGTAATGTAATTAATCTTCCATTTCAAGTCCAATGTAAACTTACACCTTCTATCTACACACCGTACACACACAAACACACACACACAAGCGCACACACACACACACACACACACACACACCCTTAGAAAGGATTTTCTCCATCTGTACCCCAATTAGTCATTTCCTTCCTTCATCCATCTTCATGGGGACACCTGTCATAACAGAGTAAAGGAAAAAACACTTACATAATCCTAGATTCAGGTGTTTCACAATTTGTTTCTTCAAAATCTAACTATCTGAAGAAAACAAAAATTTAGAACTAGATTCGCTTCAGGCTTATGACCCTGAATATCCACAGAAATTGAAAGAAAATTTGTAGTGACAAAATATGTCATGTTAATGCTGTCTATAATGAGCCAGGAACTGGAGCAAAAGTAGATCATCTCTCACCCAGTTTAATTTTGATTGGCTGTCCTGGATAAAATAATATTGTACACCCGTTTTACAAATGAAGCAATAGTTTAAGCCCTTCCTTAGCCATAGGTTGAGCACTGGGCTTACCTGGTTGCTAGTGCCCTAGCAATATGCAATATGCAATATTGCTAGGGCACTAGCATAGTTGTTGGGCTCCTATCTCAGGTCAATGAATGCATAATGACTACTAAATTATTCTAGCCTTTGAACTTGCCTCAAAGCATCCAGCACTAGGGGCTCCAGACTACTATTAAAGTCTATGAGATGTTCTGACTTCTAGGAAGTCTTCTATTGTAGGCACAAAAGAAATTGTTCTTCTGCACTGGCACACTGTACTTCATACACATGACCTTCAATAGCATTTTCCATACTGAACAATGGTGACTCATTTGTTTTAGGCTGTTCTACCAGACTGTGAATTTCCTAGACCAGAAAATGTCATTACTAACATTACTGCTAATTAAAAATATTAGCATATCTCCATTCATTTGTGCAATATATTAGTCAGATTATTAATATATACTCATTAATATCTGTAAGTATCTACATGCCCACAATCTTCCAGATTCCTACAGGTTGAACAGATCTAAAACTGGGACACATTCCCACAATTGGCAATGTCACACTATGACAGTGATTATTGGAGAGACAGACCAAGGGACATGTGAATTTTTTTAAAGCTTCATGATATACAAACCTCATGGTATAGGACCCTCACAGAGACAAGCCTGAGGTAAAATGCATACTCACATATATTCTTATTGGGTGAACACTCATTAATTCTCTTAAATTTTTCTACATATGACTTATCTTTTCAAGGAAGCCTTAAGTCTCTCAACATGAAATGGACCCTGGAGACTGCAAGCCCTGAAATTCTAAAGCTGTCTCATCAACATAATACATTCTAATCAAGACAGACATGTTTAAAGAATTTGTCTTTATTTATGCTGGGTAAAGAACCAACTATCACAACTCAAGATCCATGTGCAGGCAGTAAATGCTCACATAGTGAGAAATAAGAACACTTTAACTTCCTTTTTAAAATTATGAGTCAGAAGCTGGGAAGACTGCTTAGTGTTGATAAACTGTTTGCCATGCAAGTTTGTGATATGGAGTCAAAATCCCCAGCACTGACGTAAAAGCTGGCAGGCAAGGGAGCCCACCTGTAAACCCAGCTCTTGAGAAATGAGCACAAATCTGTGAAGCAAACTGTTGAGGTAGAGTTCCCAAATCAGTGAGCTCCAGGTTCAGTCAGAGACACTTTCTTAGTAATAAAGTGTGTGCACGTTGAAGGAGGCACCTGATGTTAAGCGTTGTCCTTCATCCACATGTGCAGAGAACTGCAAATATATTTAAATGCCTAGATGCCCACAGAGATGAAAACAAGAACAAATACAAAAATTAAATATATGTAAAAAAGATACCTTAAAAATATAACACCTGGGGTACAAAAATGATTCAGAAAACATCAAACGTTTACATCAGGCCCCTTAAAACTTAAAACATCTGGCAGGACACAACACCATGTTTAATTTCAAAGACATACAAACACATACCATGCGCAGACACACGCATCATTACTCACAGAATGAGTCTTTGCACTGTCAAAGTACAAACAACCCAAGTATACATGAATAATATAAGAATAAACAGTGAAGTATGTGGTTCTATTATACAATATTATATTGAAAAATAGATGAAGAAACTACACACAATATATTCCTTACAAACACAAGATGCCCAGCACCAGTGAAAGCATATAATACTCAAAAATGCTGCCCGTTATTGCTTGCAGGGTTCCAAACCAAGTAAATTATAGTGTTAACAGTCAGGAAAAATTGATTTTTAGGGGAAGAAATCAAGGTCAAGTTGGAACATGGGAGCTTAAACTACAAATACTGTGCCTCTTGACCCAAAAGGCAGTTGCACAGGTGAATGCATTTTGTCATAATTCTTATGATTCTTGTGCTTTTTGGGTTACATTACTAGGGCTCATGTAATTTTTTTTAATTTTTATTTTATGTGCATTAGTATGAAGGTGTCAGATCCCTTAGAATTGGGGTATAGACAGTTGTGAGCTTCCATGTGGGTGCTGGGAATTGAACCCAGGTACTCTGGAAGAGCAGACAGTGCTATTAACCACTGAGTCATCTCTTCAGCCCCTCTTGTAATTTTTTTGAGAAAACATCAATGTCTCTGTAGAAAGCATAGGCAGATATGCTGAGATGAAATATTGCCGTGGCTACATTCTGATGACCCACCTACAAGACCTCACTGACTAGAGTCACCATTGGTGCCTCAGGCCCATGCTCAGACAAAGAGCTGCTGTGTACTAAAGCAGATGATGGGTTGAGAGAAGGAACAAAATGAGAAATTTAAAGAAAAAAAAGTTGATTTGAGAAAAAGGGTTGAAACAAGAGATAAAAGCTAAAAATAAGAGCAGAAAACAACAGACCAACAGAGAGAAAGATGATCAGGGACCTTGAAACAGGGAGAAGAAGGAAAATTTTTAATCCAGGACTGTTAACAAGGGTGTCAGGAGGAGTCAAGGGAAGACACGTCTGTAGTTATTAAATGCAAATCATCATGATAATATGATATGCAATTATACAAATATACAATTACATATACAATTATATCTCAGAGACAAGCTAAGTTAAAGTGGATGAGAATCACTTACTAAACATGTACTATTTCCTGCTTATTTATTCATTAGCTTACAGAATTTTCCAACTTACCTCTCAGCAAAATCATACAAGTTATGTATTAACCCCACTTTACAGATGAGAAAACTCGACAGAAAAGAGATTACAGCTGCCTGCTTATCTTAGAAGTCTAGACTGTTCTGTGGCATACAGCCTATTCAAGCCTTGTGGGGTTTCTCCTTGAATTCACCATCTAAATTCTTTATAAGCTTGAATAAGGACTGCCATTTATAAGGAAGAAATGTGTAAGGTGCTAACCCCACCTAATGGACTTATCATAAATCTGTGTAAAACAGGAAATCAAGATATTCCATCTCTCAACTCAATACTGATGAGTGACTGTTCAATTTGCATGAAAAAAAAGTTAATAGGTAAAATTCTATTACTGTCAACCTTCTACTTGGTTAATATTTTCTATAGACTTTGGCTTCTATTTTCAATTAAATGGTTTCTAAAGTGCACTAGTAACTATCAAAAATAAAAAATAAAAAACCCACAAAATTTAAATAGGCATTGCTGAAATCATTCTTAAAACTACTTCACTTGTTTTGCGAGTACTATACAATATACAATGAAATTACATTTTTATATAGACTTTCTTCCAAGTTTTAAAATATAATTTAGCATTCATGAGGTTCTGTAAAGAAAAAGAAATGGTAAAAGACTAGAGTCAGCTAAACAATAATCTGAACAACTCATCCATATGAACCAGTTGAGGTGAAAGAATAGCTGTACCAGGTAGGCAACCACCATAGCCTAGTGCATGAATGGAAGGAAAACATCAACTATGTTAAAGAGTGCGAACAAGTTGTAACAAAATTATCCGGGAATGTCTTCTAATGACTAGAAATACTACTTAAGAGAATAGTGTTTCAAACTTTGCTTCTGTAACTTAAATACTGAAATAGTCAAACAGGTCAAAATGTCCAAGATTGTGCACATTTGTGAAAAAAATGCACATGATTCAACTGTGTAATATTTGGATTTTTTTTTCTAGTAACCAACGTCAACAGTATCTTTTGATATGGTACTCACTTAATTTTCACTGCTATGTCTCATGTAAATATTAGCAAGCTGACCAGATATACTGATAACTGAGCTCAAGATCACTGTCAAATTAATATCACACATATTCAGATAACACGGTGCTTCAGGGACATCAAGAAATCTCTCACTGAGCTTATAGGCTGGGGGAAAAAAACAACAAGAACAACAACTAAGAGGGTACCAGATCCATGTTTGCTCTCCCAAGACAGAGTTCCTGGGATAAAAGTGCCTGTAAGCTGAAAAACAGCAGAGGCTGTCCAATTAAAAGACGGGACAGGAGGATTCAGGGAGAGCAGCGGGAAATGCCACGTGAAAAAAGATAAATATGCTTCTTAAAGATTCATTCGAGAAGGTCTGTGGTATTAACAGTCGCCGTGTTTAGGTTAAAATTCTTCACCAAGATAAAACAATTTCTGTCAAAAAAATAAAATAAAATAACTATTTCTGAAAAGTATTATTGAGAAGTAATTTATCATGTATGTTCACAAAATGTTATGTGAACATTCCATACTAATTGTTTACTTGCTTGGTTACGAATACTACAGTGCCTACACAATTATCATGGCAAACATTTGAAATGAAAAAAAAATAGCAACTTATAAATATGTGTGTTTGTATGTGACTGTTTTGAATTGATCTTTCTGAAAACTTAATATTCTTGTCCTGAAGAACAAAATAACATATTAAATTTCTAATAAAGCTTCTTTTGTTCCATGTCATGAGTTAAGATGTATTAATGGTTCAAAAATGAAAGAAAACAAAGAAGGAGGGAGAAAGAGGGGAGGAGGAAGAGGGCTGGACTGTGCAGCATCAAATGTCTTATCTACAGTCTATTCATAGGCAAAGACACTTTACACTTTAAATTTACCAATGAGTTAATTCACCTACAAATGATACAATTATAAGATCGATGATATACTTAAATTCTAAGATAAAAGTTTGCCTGTCTAAGAGAGCTGGTTAGCCTGATCAGAGAAACAAGGCCCACAGTAAATACTAAAGCTTCAGTGCAGCACAAGATATGATGGAAGCAAAGTGAGCAAGACAAACAGCAAGTCTCTTTGTACAAAAACTGAGCACTAACACTTTACTATTATTAATCTCAGCTCTATTCCTTCAACATAAAATAGAATTCCATGTGGAGGATAGAATTAGATATACTTGTGATTGAATATTATCTTCACATAAGTTCATGCAGTTTACTGGCAGAGGACAGAAAATGTAACCAGAGACATAGAAGTGAAACAGAGGGCACCTGCCTACTATAAACATATACCGAGAAACCCTGAAAGGTCAGAGCTTAAAAAAAAATAGCTGCGTTGAACTGTGTGCTTCCTAAGGCAACTAATGTAGTTTACCTTTCAGTAAGGCTGGGACACTCCAGAAGCACACTTAAGGGTTCTAAAAAGAAGAGAGTAGCAAACAAGAACAACAACAAAAAAGGCAACACACACACACACACATATACATATATATATATATATATATATATATATACACACACACACACACACTGAAGAAAAGAAAGGTAAAATGTGAAGGAAAGTTCTAGATTCCAAAAGGAACTCAATTCAATTCTAATCATAAATCTAGTAGAAAAACCTAAGCAAGATATTCTGGGCTCAAAAGAAAATGTCAAATTCCTGACACAAGTTTATGAATGATTAATGACACTCGATCATTGGGATATTGGCATGTACTCCAAGACTTTAGTTAAATTAGAAATCAGTATCACTATTTTTAGATTCATTACCATATATAACTGCCTAATTGATATCACTCTATTGCCATTCAGATACTACTCTTGGGACCTACAGTCAGTGAAAGGGTGTGTAACAAACATTTGTTGGCTGAATTTATCAAAATTACTAGAATTGATGAAAGTTGACGAAACCACACCAATAGCATGATTAAAGTACATAACATGCCTTACTTGACTTTCCTGTAGAACTCTAATGGAACATTCTATTTCTGTCTAACCAGAAAGTCCATCTGGACTCTCATGTTCTTACACTGGAAAGATTCTATAGTTTTCCAAAAGTAAACTGAAAAATAAATGTAAACCTTCCAAAATGAGTCCACATCCAACCAGGGCCCATGGGAGCTCACTTAGGACACTGTTAAAATCTCAGTGATGATCCTACAAATAAGTTGTGGTCTATGAAAATAAGCATCTACCATAAGGGCCAGAGGCCCCTTCCAGCCATGTCTATACAGATGGAACTATGGAAGACTCCACACTGAAGAACCAAAGGTTCATCTGAACTTTTGCTTTACACCAACGCAGAAACCTCCCATTGCTAGCCAACAGGGGCACTCCCTTTTCAAACAGGAGCATTCCCAAGTCAGGTTACTTTTAGCAGGTGTTACTTTTCTGTGTCTACCACAAATTAATTCTTCTAAGCCCCTGGAGTATAACACCAAAGACATAGGCAAAAAGACATGTTGGCTTGTGAATATCTTGTGATATTGCAAATATCATGAAGGCATCTTCACATGTAAGACACTGCCTGTCATGCCAAAAACATTTGACATTGTTCTCAAGCTTGAGGTAAAGGGTCTTTCAATAATAACTCTGGAATAATGGGTTCTTCTTATAGTTGAGTAGATTAAAGATGAAAGAGAGAAAGGAAGGAAGGGAGGGAGGGAGGGAGGGAGGGAGGGAAGGAGGGAGGAAGGGAGGAATGAAGGAAGGATAGAAAGAAGGAAGGAGGGCACTTACAGGATGCTCATGGACACAAAGAATTATGCACACATATTAAGCAAAAACAATGTGGTTTTGTTCAAGATTTTCTTTTCTTTTTTTATACTTATCTTTGTACATACATGTCCTTAAACTCAGGGTGTGCATACATGTGTCATGGGGCATGTGCAGATCAGAGGACAATCTCTGGAATAGGTCCTAAACCTCTACCTTTCTTGAGGCAGTATCTCTTGTTCAAGGCTGTGCTCACTGGTTATTTATTTGGCTTTGGAGGATTCTCTTGTCTTAATCTACATATTTTGTAGAAGTGCAAGGAACACAGATGAGGGCACTACCACATCCAGCTTTCCAGGGACTCTGGCAACTTAAATTCAGGTGCTGATGGTTACACATGAAACTTTGCTGATTGAGCCCCTTATTCCGCACTTTCCCTTTTGAGTTTATCTTAGTTTCTACAATAGCACATGTAATTTGCCTGTTTAACAAAGTTATCCTTAAAGGAACAGTGGCAGAAGAGGGCATAAACTAACAATGTGCATTGAAACAGACTAGTACAGACAGATGCTCTAATTCCCAATACATCATTCCTCTGTAGGATAAGGTTCCATTAGGCATCCAGTAAGCACACAGTAGGCATCCTGTGAAGTAAAATAGAAGGGCAACAGAATATCAACATGCATTGGCAGTAAGGGGTATTTTGTGGGGCACTAAACTCAGTTATTTCCCTAAACAACAACAACAACAACAACAACAACAAAATGTGATCAAACAATTTTGAGAAGAGAAAAGCAAATTTGAACAGATTTCTCATTGTCACTTTTTGGGGAAAAAAAAAGTCAGTGATGCTTTGCTTAAATCAATGTTACTGTTGAAGAGTTCTACACTGACAGTACAGTACAGATCAAACAGCAGTGAAGTGATTGTAGCCCACGCCACTCTTTAACTCCTCACACCAGCAAGTTCTCTGTGGTGTCATTTACCATACACTAAACATGAAGCATATGATGGCAGTTAGTGCATACAAATCAATATCAGAACTGTTTGAATCCACATCGCTCCTAAAGAATGTCTTAAGCAATACAAAGACTGGGAAGTAACTTAATTATCGATTTCTTTGCTTTTGAAGAAAAAGAATATGGCTTATAAAAGGGATTCCACAGTAATTCTTTATGGACTGTTAATTTTATGTATCTCCTACTCTCTGAATCAGTTAAATAGACAAGTGTATTACTAAATATTTAAATGATAATGTCTGAATTTGAAAAAGGTTGTTTTATATGATGATTATCTATCTATCTATCTTCCCAAAAACTAGTAATGGGGCTAGCATACCTTCTTTGCTCCAGGATGCTACCTAAGGTAAGAGGAAACATGGAGTTTCCAGCAGCCAAGAGACAGTCAAGTCTTCAATTAAAAATTAAATCTTCCCACCAGCAGACATAGCAGCACAAGCCTATAGATCTAGTACTCCAGGGGCTGAGTTGAAAGGACTAGCACAAATTTCAAGGCCAGCCTGGTCTACAACATGGATTTCAGGATATCTCAGGATGCTTAAGCAACACCCTGTGTCAAAAATAAAAAAAATAAATAAATAAAAAAAAAAAACAGAAAATTCTTCAGCAGGGCCTGATGGCACAGGTCTAGAATCCCAACTTCTGAGGGCAGAAGCAGGAAAAGTAAAAATTCAAGGCCAGCCTGTGCTACACAGTAAAACTCATTTCAAAAAAGAAAATTTTATAGAAAAAAAGAAGTGGGTTTGGAGATACAGTTCAGTAATCGAGCACTTGCCTATCATGCATTAGACTCTAGGTTCAGTCCTCAGCACTACAAATAATAGTAGCAATGAGTTAAATTTAACCCT
Organism: Psammomys obesus; assembly: GCF_907164565.1. Lineage (NCBI taxonomy): Eukaryota > Metazoa > Chordata > Mammalia > Rodentia > Muridae > Psammomys > Psammomys obesus. Next base: position 26,079,198 of record NW_026596079.1, on the reverse strand, counting down.
CCAATTTCTCTAGATTTCATGTAGGCAAAGAAACTAAAGTGTTAACATGAATCAGGGCTTCTTGGGAAAAAGTTGCTAATATCTAAGAAACTACCTTGCCTATCTCTTCTGTTTATGTAGGACTGAAAATGACTTTATCTTTGTGACTGATAACACACCCACTGATGATGAAAAAAAAATGAACCTAATATTTGAATTGGGATAAGCTCTCGGTGAAAAGAAAACCCCTGTATTATTGAAAATGACACCCTAGAATCTCAGATTTGGAAGGTAGCACTCATTTGTGCCTTCTTTCACATACAGGAAATAAACCTTGATGTTGAGTCTGACAAAGAGAATTATGAATTTTCCAAGCATTCGGGATCACGCAATCATACTGGAACAACTGCACTGTTTAGAGAAACTCAGTATGCCTCTGACTCTGGGTTGGGAGATACAGTGTGGTAGAGCCTGCATTCATCCGTAGCAAGTATTTTTGTTTTGTAATATAACTTCAAATATTTTTGAAGAAATATGGTAAAGTGATTATCCTTCTGGAACCAGATCCTTTGACACTGTCGCATTAACTCACAGCTTGTTAAATACTCTGCCATCTTTCTATAACATTCTTTATTATGAGACTAGAATCAGCATATGGGAATTGCTCTTTTCCTGCTACACTGAAGTCATTACTAGCTACTCATCTGTGACATGTACTCTTTTTTGTAACCAGGAAGTTTAGCTTCACAAAATTTAGAAGTGCCACATTGTTTCTTGGCATCTTTTCAAATACGACATTATTTAAATTTTGGAAAACTCTATCTTAGCAAACACATTAGAGGGTGCCAGGTTAAAGACTGCCCAAAAGGAGCAGCCAGGTCTCTGTGGGAGCCAACCACAGACATTTCTTCTAATATATAGGGTCACATGCCTTTCATTAGAGGCACATGGAATTATACTAAGCTCAACAAATGCATTTCAAAACAGTTTATCAAATTACCAGCATATAGAAAGAAATTCCAGTTACTGAAGATAAGTATTAGAAAACAACTGTGATGTGGACATGAAAAGCTCCTGGTACTGTCTCTAATTTCCAAAGTCTGTATGAGTAGGTCTCGTCTTTGATGCATAGATATTGATATTATCAAACACACACCATACACATGAGTAAAATAAAATAAACATAAATATGAATAAAATATATGAAGGTTTATCCTATATTATATGTCTAGTATCCACTTATAACTGAGTATATACCATGTGTGTCTTTGTAGGACAAAAACAATAAAATCTGTACACGGAAACAACCTAAGCAAGAAGGAGAACCCTGGGAAAGATGATCAAACCTCACTCAGAAAGACAAATGGGATGGACACTGAAAGAAGGAGAAACAGGAAACAAGACAGGAGCCTACCACAGAGGGCCTCTAAACAACTCTATCCAGCATGGTATAAAAGCAGATGCTGAGACTCATAACCAAACTTTGGGCAGAGTGCAGGGAATCTTATGAAAGAAGAGAGAAAGGGAGAGAGTAAGACATGGAGGGGACAGGAGCTCTGTAAGGAAAGCAACAGAACCAAAATATCTGGTCACAGAGGTCTTTTCTGAGACTGATACTCCAACCAAGGACCATGCATGGATACAACCTAGAACTCTTGCTCAAATGTAGCCCATGACAGCTCAGTCTCCAAGTGAGTGTCCTAGTAAGGGGAACAAGGTGTGTCACTGACATGAACTCAGTGGCTGGTTCCTTGACCAGCGGATCCCCTGCGGAGGGGAGCAGCCTTGCCAGGCCACAGAGGAGGACAATGCAGCCAGTCCTGATGAGACCTGATTAGCTAGGGTCAGATGGAAGGGAAGAAGGACCTCCCCTATCAGTGGACCTGGAGAGGGGAATGGGAGGAGATGAGGGAAGGGAGGGTAGGATTGGGAGGAAATGAGGAAGGGTGGAACAGCTGAGATACCAAGTGAATAAACTGTAATTAATATAAAAAATTTAATTAAAAATATATGTAAGAATTTTCTGGCTCATTCATTTCTGAGCAAAAAGGTAAATAAGAGATAGTATCTAAATAGCAGTTTTCATCACTTCTCGGCCTTTTGGCTAAGATCAAGTGTAAATAGCAGTTTTCAGACCCTTTGAAAGTCTCGTTTTTGCCCTGCTCAGAGGAAGCCCATAGGCTGCTCAGTTTCCAAGTGGGTTTCCTAGTAAGGGGACCGGGAGCTGTCTCTGACATGAACTCAATGGCTGACTCTTTGTTCACCTCCCCCTGGAAGGGGGACCCCTTGCCAGGCCACAGAGGAAGATGTTGCAGCCAGCCTTGATGAGACCTGATAAGCTAGGGTCAGATAAAAGGGGAGGAGGTCCTCCCCTACCAGGGTACTAGGGAAAGGGCATAGGAAGAGGGAAGATGGGGGTGGGGGGGACTAGGAGACAGTGCAGATACAAAGTGAATAAATTTAAATAAATAAATGAATGAATAAGGAAAAAAAGAGAGTCTCATTTTTTTTTAAATTCTTAAATGGTTTCCAGAAATTCATCCATAAAACTTACATAGGGAAAAGAGAAGTTCTAATCATCTATTTCATCAGTACTTTTTCCAAGCACCTATATAAGGGACTTGTAAATTGTATGATCCACACACAGTTTTAATATCAGCACCTGCCAGCAAACATTCAGAATTAGCACTCTTGGCTAGGAACAGCTCTGCTAACAAATTAAATAACAATTCTAATGGTTTGCTGTAGCTTCCTCTAGAAAATCCCAAGAAACATCTGTAGCATTTCTTGTATCACTACTAGGAAGTATTGTGTACATCTCTTTGTTTGTTTGTTTTTTAAAGCCTTGATAGTTTTCATGATCTCACGGCTTTTTAAGCAGAGGGTACTTCAGAGTTCCTCCATTGTGTAGATGCTACAGTGACTGAGAATCAAGTAACTTCTCTTTATCGTTTTCCTTAAGAAACACTGAGGACATCAGTGTAAGCAAGTCATTTTATTAACAAAATGCTATGACAACTTTGTATTTACTTCATATAGGGAAACAAAGTCAATTCTAAAGTATCCAGGGAGAACACAAGACATAACAGCTGAAACACCAGCCTTCAGGAGAGAGCAGGGTGTATTCTGACAGGGCGACTGTACCTATTGACAAATAAGACAGTGATTAATTCTGAGGAGGACCTGGGTAAGACTGTTGAGAAGAGGAAGAAGTGTCATGAAATCACCACAGAAAGTAAGTCATGACAGTAAAAGCCTGCTTATCAAGAAGTCATGTGACCTTTTAAAGAAATTTGTAGTAAGCCAGGAGCTGTGATGCGTGCCTGTAATCCCAGTACTCAGAGAGGCAGAGGCAGGCAGATCTCTGTGAGTTTGAGGCCAACCTGGTCTACAAAAATGAGTCCAGGATGGCCACGGCAACACAGAGAAACCTTGCCTCAAAATAAATAAATAATTAAAGTAATCCCAAAGGAAAAACTAACTACCTCCCCAAAACAACTAGAATGATTGCAGTGATCATCCCAAAACACAAAACACCCCCAAATCATTCTGTAAATGCTATAAATGTGCATTCTAAATTAAAATAAGGCCTTAAAACAGCAGTTCTCAACTTGTGGGTCGCAACTCCTTTGGGGGTTGCATATTGACTATTTCACATATCATATATTTACATTGCAATTTATAACATTAGCACAATTACAGTTATGAAGTAGCAATGAAGTAATTTTATGATTCGGGGTCACCATGACATAAAGGAACAGTATTAAAGGGTCCCAGCATTAGGAAGGTTGAGAACCATAGTCTTAGAAGCACTATTTTAAATAGTCTAATGAGCACTTAGATAGTTAATGACACACAGAAATTAAAAAGATTAGGAACAGAACAATCATTATAATTATTATTATCATAATAAATATTCACACAGCCCTTTAGCATTCAGTGTGCCTGTTTAGATAGGTTATCTAAATTGTTCCTTCCCGAAAACCTATGTATTATTAGTCAAGCCCACAGGTGGGAAAATTACAAACTGGAACAGTTAAAGATTTACTCTAAATCTGACTTTATTCTAAAACAGTCACAAAACAGAAATAAACACAGAGCCACAACCTGCTGGATTTCTAAACAACGCCTATTATAGACAACAGAACATCCCAAAGGCACCAGGGTAGCTTAATCTTCTATAGTTTAATTTGCACCATGCCTGTCCAGATAGCAAATAAGACTAGAAACAGGTCAAGTGCTCAAATTGCAGAAAATGCAAAACAAGGCAAAAAGTTAAAAACACTGTCGTGGACCCTGGAAATTATGAGTAGGTACCTAACGCTATGACTGGCTCCTTCAACAGAGAAGAAATGTGGACTCAAGACTTTCTTCTTTGTATGCTAGACTAGGTGCTTCTGGTGCTGGCTTCACTCTCACTGTTTAACGGGGGAGATCATTTAGTAAGGGGTTTGAGGCCAGGGCACTGCTTACTGGTAACTAATACAGTTGATGTTTTTAATCATAAGGTTATCATGTTCCTTTAAATAAGTTCTTTAAAAAGATTTGCTGTACTAAGTCAGCACCCATGCTCAAGAGACAACTGTTTGCCTTTTAGAAAATAATCTCATTTTGATACAGTGCCTTGTGAACGGATCTCATCTGCCCGGCCAGGAGGTACACACCCTTATGATCTAAGCACCTGGGGATGGAGGCAAGCCGCTTGCTCTGCATGAGGACTCCAAAGCTGCTCGAGACGGCAGAGTCAGACCTTCAAACAACCAACAGAGAAATCCATCAGTGTAAAAAGTATCCCAAGTGAGATCGATGCTAGAGCTGAACCTGTTGCGTGGCTAGAAAGGGGCATCTAAATATCCTTGCTCTCTTCGTTATTTTAAAATTAATGAAGGCCTTGGTGTACAACCCTGATCATTACAAGTTAAAGTGGCCACCTCACATCCAGGCACACATATCAATTATTTCCTTTGGCTAATGTTAGGCACCCACAGATCTTCAAGGCCAAAGGAAGCAGTTGGATACAAATTATATGAATCAATAACCTTCAATCTCTGCTAAATACCTCTCTGAGGGAGAACTTCAGGGCAGCTCCACTGAAAAATAACTGCTGTTGCATGATATGCTCTTAATAATATGGAGTCCTAGAAAAGGAGATAAAGATGAAGGGTGTAGGAGGAATTTCCTTAACAAGAAATATCTTGAAGACAAGGTTGATAAAGTAAAGACAAATAAGCTTCAAATTTAGACCTTTAAAGGACTATAAAGACACAACATCAAAACGTGTACAAGGCTCAGCTACCACTAAAAAGTTTCATGTGCTTATGAAGCTACTTAATTATAAGGCACATGGAGATTCAGAGCCTATGACTGTAGGCCTATTTTATTCGTAGCTTTCTGGTTGAGAAGCCTGAGACACAATGCTTCCTTCTACTCTGTGTGTCCGGGTCCCCAAATAAAGTTCCAAATGAAAAACCCTGGGAAAGCAGGCAGCTCATCAAAGGCTAATCCTAGCTTTCTTTAATTAATGAAAAACTAGGACTTCAGCGTTCCGCAGTCGCAACTCTTGCGGTTCGCAGGTGAAGAGCACGGTTTAAAGATGAGTCACTGTTGATAAACCCATCCCGGGGGCTGGCGGAAGGAAACCCGAGCGCCCGGTCATCCCGGAGGGCGGCGGCGGGAGAGGAAGCCGCGGGGCAGAGCCGGAGAAGGCTCGGCCCGGCCCGGGAGGCCCGCGCCGAGCGGACCCGGGTGGCCCGGCAGGCTGCGCGCCCGCTCCCGCAGCGCCCGGCTCCACGCCCACCGCCCTGCACGCGCGAGCGCCCGTGCTCCCGGGCCTGACCCGGCGCTGCCGCCCCGGAGCAGCTGCGGCCCCAGCCCCTCCCGGATCGCACGGCGGCGAAGAAAATGGACCCTGAGGCTCACCGATCCGAGGCTCCCATTTTCCGCTTCGCCTTTAAAAAGGGGGAAAGGTACAATATTTCACTCTCGTGTCTAGTTCTGATCATAACTATCCCTGGAGCCACACTGGATCTTTATAACTCTTCCGGGAAAAAAAATTAAAATAATAAATAAACAAATGAATAAATAGAGCCATAAAGCTAATAACTGATTTAAGCAAATGCTCAGGTCTATACCCAGCGAAGCTTGCTTTTTGATGTCTTTGTAACAACCACAAGCCACATCGGAATTCAAGACCCCATTCTGAGCAGGGGTTCCCCGAGAGTACAAATATATTAGGAGACACAAAGCCTGAAGATTAACAGGCCGGTGCCACCTCCCATGTCAGTCAACAACTTCCTCTTACCAGAGTTTGCTGAGCACAGCCTTTTTACAGTAATGGTGCCAGGAGAGGCAGTTACTTAGGCTCCTAAGTCTCTCTCTCTCTCTCTCTCTCTCTCTCTCTCTAGCGCTCTCTCTCTCTCTCTCTTCTGTGTGTGTGTGTGTGTGTGTGTGTGTGTGCCTGTGTTCACGAGACACTGCAAGCCATCCCTACAGAAAAAATATAATAAATGTTATTTCTGATGTTTCTAGATGACTACTCTAAACATTTTGTAATGTCTTATATATAAAGGTGACAGTTTACCTCCTAACAATGAATTACAGCCTAAGGAGAAATCACAGTGGAACAATGCAAATCTGACAAAGTTGCCCGGCCAGGCATTGTGGTGCGCACCTGCAGTTTCAGAATTCTGAAGACTGAGGCAGAAGGATGGGAAATCCGAGGCCTTCGGTATATGGTGAGGCCTTACCTCAAATAGGTAAATACCTGCTGCCGTACTACGTGACCCCACCGCTGGAACCTTGCTTATCCGCCAGCAGAGCACAGGACAGAACGGCTTACAGATTTACAGGGCCAGGTGGAGGACAAATCCTGACTGCTGCCGTTGGCTACATTTTGTAGTCGGTACAATGAGTGGGACTTCCCTCAGTGACCTCCCCCACTTCTGCGGTCACAGGTGGGGACAATACACTTAGCTGACGCCGCAGCAGCCTTAATGGGGTGCCTCACGAATGTGTGCCATGATCTCCCCATTAAGGTGCTCCCTGACAGAAGACAGACCTCCTGCTCAGCGCCTTTTACTCCTGGCAAGCCTGCCTCCCCCCAGACTTGTGGCTGCCCTTACCTACATCGTCAGAACTGGCTGCTTATCAACCAAAGGAGGTTTCAGGGCTTGTAGCTCATTTTTATGCGAGCTGAGTCCAACCTCGGAGCAAAGTTTGCATGCCCTCTACTCCCTGGTTTTCACAAGTGAAAACTAAGTCCACCACATTTCATAGTGTCCTCCTTCCCATCATTAAAGGGCACCATACAGCTTTGGCAGACAGGAAACTAGCCCAGCACACATGCTATCCAGCTGGCAAATAGAGGCATCTTCATCAGCATCCACTCTTACATACACTCTGATAAGAAACCCTTTAATGGAGCCAAAATATACATTTCCTTCCTCTATTTCTGCTTTTAGCAGACATGAGAGCTCGACAGTTGTGTCAGAGATTATGAAATGGCAATGAAGAGATTTTTTTTTTCTTAAGCCACCAAGGCTACCGGAACAGCAGGGCTAAATTTTGCCTACTTGCTTTTAACCAAAAGTATGCACTCTTTCAGTTGTGGAAAAGTACAGAGGATTTAAAAGCCCCTATTTATTAACCAGAGTGCACTTTTCAGCAGAACTCTTTCTACTGTTGCTTAAAGCGTGTGCAAAATACGGGCAGACACTACTTCACAGATCCAAATATCTCCTTCAAAGGATTTGTAAAGTCGCTGATAGATAAAAGGTGACATCACAAAAGTATGCATGAGAAATGCAATTAGCTAAGGTTCCTAGGAAGCTTTGGAATGTTTGGTTTCTAAGGAAGAAGCAGCTACATAGGAATATGAATCCTACAAGTGAATCAGCCACAGAAGCAAAAGAAATTCACTGGTAGGTCCTCTCTGAATTCTCTGCCGTGATTGCCCGCTTCATACAGGTTTGAAAATGTATAATAAAAATATCACTTAATAATTTTCCCAAAGCTGTTTAATATATAAGTGCTGAGTAGAGTCATATGTTTAATCCAAAGGACTTCCCAATTTCCAGATAAAAGAAATGATTTAGTTAAAAATGAATACAATCACTTAGAAAAGACCAGAACCTAGTGTAGAAAAAAAATTTTTTCAGTGTGGTTACTTGGCATTAAGATGAAACTAAAAATGATCAGTAATAATCAAATATTCAGAAGTATTGGCTATTCTTAGTCTAGCATGAAAATGCTACATATCTATAATGACTTATATTAACTTACTGTATTAGCACAATAAAGTGTTACGATACTTTATTGGCCCTTTCTTGGGGGGATAGGTATATTTTTAAAGGCAGAGGGCAGTCCAACATCCTCTGACTGCTAGAACCTGGGCTTCTTAAGGCAGGTTCTAGCTATGGTTCTCCTCGGGCCAAATGGACCTTCCTCAGCAATAACCTCATTGGATCTTCTGAGGGTGTAAGTCAACATTGTTCCTTTAGCCCTTAAGCGTTGGACAGGCTTACAGGGCACTTTCACTGTGAAGCCAAAGCTAAAGTCGCTGTCCTTACACAACAGGACACAATATTTGTACTGCAAATAATTCAACAGACAAGTTCAAATCCACGTACCTGACTCTTTATGGTGGCGATTAACATCATGACCTTTATTAATCTGAGGAAGCATTGTTTATCATCATGCATCTTTGAATACATCAGTGTCTCAAAGATGGTGCCAGTAAAAAAGAGTATGGTAGTGCCAGATTCTGCCTTTCTATCATTCTGAAATGTCCTAGAGCTTCCCTATATCTTGGTTATCTGGAAACAGTTCTCCTTGGTTAGGTAACATTAATTATTAAAATGCAGGATTTGAAAGGATACTATAAAATACAACATGTTAAGTTGTAACCAGTACTATTATAATTTAGGAACAAAACATCAGGGCAAATTTCAAGCAAAGTCTATTAATTATGTAGCAGCATATAATCCTTTTTCTCTCTGAAAACTGACAATCCAATTTCACAAGTTTCTCAACCCTTCGAAAGTCCTATACTTTTCTAGATTAAGAAAAAAAAAATCTTTATCAAGTATCAACTTAATACAACACTTTTAAGAAACACTTTAAGAAACTACTGAGATGATTTGAGTTTGGTCTCCCTGTCTTCGGGTTTACAATGCCCAGATGATTCTTGTTTAGGCTACACTAGTGCCAGAGAGGTTGCCCAGTTCAGGGATGCTTCCATGTAAGTGACTTGAAGACCTTAGAAGGAATGGAGAGGGTGGTAATAGGCAAGGCTGGATAAAGGGTACGTCATGAAGATAGACAAGCAGTAGCCCGGAGGGTGATGAATGTCAGATCAACAGGAGAAACAAGCATAGAAGCAAGTCCTGAAGGAGGCTGGGGCCTGATGGCGATGGCACTCGGAAGCACGATGGAAATAGAGGTAAAGAATCTAGGGTTGTTTCATTCCGATGAAAAGCTAGAAGCATAAAATCCTAAAAGGAACAGGCATCTAGGAAAAAAAAATCAAAGGCACGCTAGAAAAGTGGCAGAACCGTGATGGCCTGGTAGCCAAGCCCTAAGAGACACAGAAAGGGTGGTTGGCAAAACAGGCTCATTTGAGCATTGCAATCAAATGGAAACTCCATTGGGGCTTGGCTTCTGCAGAGCTGCTGGTGATTTCAGCACGGCACTGTCAAGAAACAAGGAGGCCTGGCACCCTTCACTCAGCCGAAATTCGGGCATCCAATATTTTCTCCCCTCTCAGCTTATTTTTGTAGGTGTTTCAGTTTCTCTTTTATCTGTAAAAAATAGACTGGATCCCACATCTGACTTGGAAATATTGGAATTGATAAATCTCAAAGAGCAATACGTTTGATTTACTGCACAAGATGAGATTCATCTTGTGAATTGAAAATCCCAGCCTTTAAGTTTAGCTGGGTCTTTTCAAAACTATCCAAGGAGTTCTAGTCAGGAGTTTGTGAGTGGTACCTAGTCTCTATCCTGCTTAACTCCTAACCTACTTCCCAGCTTCATTAGCCATAGACTGCATACAAACTTGTACTTAGACTTTTCCTACATTCCAAGAATGATCCATAAACAACTACAACTGGATTATAACCCATTTAACTACCTTCTATAAAACATCTAAGATAGTCTTTGTTCACAAATATGTGTCATGAGAACAAGTATAAAATAGTTTAAAGACTGCCTGAAAAGGAATTTGCTTCAGTAGGTGAACACATTAGCATAACTCTGATCCAAGGTAAAAAAAAAAAAAAAAAAAAGTCAAACATGCAATGACTTATTGGGAAAGCAAATCGCTAAAGAAATGCAATAACTCGCTATTTCATGTCCTCAAGTTAAGGAAGAAAAACAGTCCACCGCAGCAGGTGTTTGATATAGAGAGGGGAAAACTAATTGATAAAATACACTTAATATGATATTAAAAAAATCATTGAGAAGATTTTGGGATAGACAGACATTTACTTTTGCTATAATTGTATCAGGTACATACTTCTATTAAATTATCACTTAAAGTCAAAGTAAGTTGGCAAATTCAACTATACTGGGATAATAAACAAAAAGGCAAGAAAAACTTGATGGCTATGTAGGGGCAGAAGAAGTGTCTGAATCTGTCAGATAGTATTATAAGGTGCTCAGCACTATAAGGACAGAGAAACTACTTGGGATGACTGGAACCATCGTCACAATGGCTCTTCATTTATTAAAAAAAAAAAAAAAACTACTCCATTGCATCATGATTTAATTGATAATTTCTAAACAGAAAAAGATGATTACTTTCCACTAGAAAACTGTGTCATTCTAAAGGAATACCTATTGATAAATTATTCATAAAAGCTTTCACCTGAAAGAAACATCAAGGAGAGAAAACAAAAAACAAAAAAAAAACAAAGCAAGGGGGAAGAAACAATAAAATAATAACCACCTGCCATCTGGCTAAGACACAAAGCAAAGCAAATGAAAGCATCTATCTTCTTTACTATGCTAGAAAGAGCAAGGGGGTTCAGGTGCACACTCTGGACCAGCCCAGCCCATTTTCAGAACCTCTCAGCTCCTCCTGCTTTCTGCAAAGTCACTTCTGGAGCTGTCAGCAATAGAGCCAGGGATGTCAAGTTCAATTCCTTACTTCATGGCATGCAGCACCACTTTTCTTTTTCTTTTTTTTTTTTTAACCCAGAACAGGCGCACTGCATCTATAACCAATCTGTGCCCTTCTCTTATGAGGGACAGAGTTGCATCTGGCCTTTAGAAAATGTAATTTTATTATTAAAAATAAACCCTAAAAAAAGAAATTTAAGGTTTTATTGTATTTCATAAGTCTATAAAAGAATTCTGTACTTCAAACATACCAAATGATAATTGACTTGCTTAGAATCAAGAAAAGAAAATGTTTCATGTTTTAAGTTCAAATCATAGCTAAATATGTAACAAGAAGAAGCTAAAATAAATACATAAAGACATTACATCAATAAATTAAATGTTTCATTTACACATACTTGAAGCTGAAATGCATTTATCATTCAAACGACAGGACTAAGCATTTGTGATAAAGCTGTTTTTTTTTTTTTCCTGTTCTGTTGTTCAGCTGTTTTTTTATAAATGCTGAGAGGTTTGTATAAGTGTTGTGATCTCTTTCTTAACCACATTCAAATACACTGATCGTACTCTTCAGACCGAATGTCAAAGATGCCCTGACTAATTATATATAAATTAAAAGTCCTAATTTCAAATGGACCATTGTTTTCATTGGTTTTAATATTGATAAATGTTTGAAGGTATTTTAAACTAAGTGAAAAATAACAAAAACTAGCTTCTTATTAATGAGAATATCATAATTAAATTATCAGCCAAACTGGATTTTATGTTAGCAAATCTAAGGAGGTTCATGTCATTAAGGTGTCTAAAAGAAACACTACACCTAGGTTTTATGAAGACTCTGATGTGTGATAACCTCTGTTACACGTTTGAGTCTGTATCACATATGGTTTTACATTAAACATATATATATAGAGAGAGAAATAAATTCATTATATAATCATCAAATTCTTGCTGCATACTAATTTCAAACTAAATCGTACCTTGATTCTGTTTTCATACCCATCTGCAGAAGGAAAAGGAAAGATTAAAGAACCTGAAATATTAAGCAAATTTTCCAAATTCACCTAGAAATGGTCTACTGATTTACTTATACTTATCATGGTGATCATTATTTTAGGCAGGTAGGGGGAAGGCTGTTGTACCTTTAGTTTTCTTTCTTGTAGATCAAGATAAGTGCACTACAATGGAACAGTTATTTAAGTAGCTTTTGTCATCCAAAATAATATAGGACCCCATGATCTTTCTGAATATACATGCATTACAGAACAAAGATCAGGACAGCAGTCCCTGGCTGACTACATCCATTGTCCAGCCATTGAGAAAAGGACCTTACTCTGCTCAGGGTCCTACCTCTCCCTAGAAACAGTATTAAAAGATCACACATGTAGATTGGTATTCTGTCTTTTTGAGGAAATTGTAATGCCATACATTCAAGTGTATACATTGCACTTACCAGTAAATGAGATGGGGAAGAGGTTATAGAACAGAATTACAGAACAACGATATTCTGTCAGAGGCTAGAGTTTGCCCTGCCTGTCACCTCAGGTGATTTAATTCATTCCACTGTCACTTCCCTTTATTAAATGATTTCTCTATTGAAAATCTATTGAAAACGTGCATTCTCTTGGCCCTGAAATTTAGCAAATATCTTTAACATATCATACGTTGTCAAAATAAGGTCAACCTACTATTTCTGTGGTGCTATTTAAAGGAGTGAATCTTCCACTTTTTTCTATAGGAGAAAACATGAAAGGAGCTTGTTAAAATTTTCACTATCTGTAACTCCTGGCTTCAAATTAAACCTAAAAATACTATTCTGACTTCATTATTATAATTCAGACTTAAAATTGTGGTTTCAAAATAACACATCAAAACTGATTGGGGAATCCTAATCGTGTCCTAATTCCTCAACAGTGAAGAGACCAAACCGTAGAGTTCTGGCTAAATTCTCGGCTGACATCACAGCAGACCATGAGGTGACTGCTAGAAGCATTCCCATCTCCACCAGCAGAAACACCAAACTGCTTCTAAATACACTTCACTGAGATTTCAAACAGTGTGATCTCTGGGTCCAATTCCTTTTTTCAGGGAGCAGCTTTCAGGATAGTGGGTTTAAAATTTGGTGTTTTTGTCTTTGGGAAGAAGTACATCTATTACAAATGAAAACTTTTTTCCTTACACATAAATCTGCCATTTCCCTATATTCTCAGACTTACTTATGTACATAACTCTAATTTAAGAATGCCCATCATCATTCATCATACAGTAGTCAGGCAAAAATGCAGGTGTAAACAGAGAGACTTTTCTTTATACTTAAACATCCCCCACTAAAATATGTCACAGGAAAATTGTCTACTCTCTGCAGACGTAATGAATCTGATCCGATTCATTGATGCTGTTTCATATTTTCTTTTTATTTCTGGAGAATTCCACAGGTTGTTCTTAAATTCAAAGTTAGTTAAAGCTTGTTTCCCCCCCCCCTTCAATCAAAAATTTAATGCATAGTATAAAATATAAGTGATACTCAAGCAAATGTCTTGATCTTTTACACAATTCACAGATTTCAGTTAACTTTAATGATTAAGTACATGACTTTTCCAAATCACTCTTTCCTGAAGTAAAAATAAAAGTGTGAAATGACAGAGGAAAGGATTTCTCCCTGCAGTGGCTCCTTACAAATGACCAAAATATCTGCCAGAATGAAGTTTGAGAACTGAGATCATTGATGTCTGGATTTTTCCTGTACCAGAGGTTTTTAAAAGAAAACATGACAAGGGAAATAAAGGATATTGAATGCACGTAAAATTACTTTGTATTTTACAGGAAAGTGCAGAGAATCGGCGATCTAAAAAAAAAAAAAAAAAAAAAAAAAAACCTCTATAAAGATTAAAATTTTCCTCTCCTGAAAAGCTTTAAAGAAAAAAATTATGCATTTTGAAAGCAATGGACTTCAAGAAAGAGCATTTAAACAAACATTTATCTAAAAATCAACCCAAAAGGTAGGATGTCAATTTGGTAATAACAACAGCACATTCCACTTGAAAAGTCAGAAACTGTATAAAGACCAAAATTCAAGTTAACATCCCTGTGATTAACTCAAGGCTGCTTAGCCAAGAGCAACTTTCTGCACTTAAAACATAAAACTGTCAGTTTCCTCTGCTTGGAGACAAAACACACAAAAAGCAAACATTCAGTGCTATATTTTCCTAGACATGAAAGACAGAACTAACTTTAGTGATCACTCTGCCTATTTCTACCTTTGTAGCCCTGAGACCAGAGCGAGTGTAAGTCAGTGGCAAATCCCAATTTTGAGACCCACCTTAAAGACAGATATTATTCTAGTTTCTGTTACACCCAAACCTTGATGAAAACGAACTTCCTTGTTTTATTGGACCAGCTCTAGGGACCAATGCTAGGAGCTTTGCGCTTGGTGTCATTGACTGTCTTCACAATAAACAAGTAGAACCATCACACCTCCAAGTGCTGATGATATGAGAGTTGGCACTCACCCCTTGGGAATCTAAAACACACTGGTGAACACTTTCAAAGTTCTCTCTCTTCCCTACATCAGGATAGCACACACTGCAAGCATCATCTGTGGTCAGTCCAATTCACACTATAAACTTGGAGTACTGAGTTCAGTAAAAACTCAAACTCCCTTAATCTCTTTGCCAAAAAAAAAAAAAAAAAAAAAGGCTACGCATAATCATTTCCAAATTATAGCACAACTTTATTTAATTTCATTCGGTGTTTTTCCTCACAGAAATTAAGTGGCAATGGCCTGCTCAAGAGCAAACAATAAAATCAAATTATTATTTTGCTGTGTCACTACCCTTTAAATATAAATATCATAAAGAAATGGAGATTTTTAAAAACCATCCAGCACATCCATCCATTAAAAGGGGAGATGCTTAATCCTTTTGAAACAGATAGATAGATAGATAGATAGATAGATAGATAGATAGATAGATACATACATACATACATACATACATACATACATACATACATACATACATACATACATATGCAATTCTCGAGCAGGGAGGAAAAATAAGGAAAGAAAACCCTGCTGGTAAGGCATGTCAGAATAATCCGGAGACAGCATACGTGGTCTCAGCACAGTTTCCTTTAGCACCCTAGCGTCAGAGACATCATGTGCCCCGTGATCCCTGCTTGCCCTTCTGAAACCCATCCAGACAGTTTTCAGAAAGGAAGGAATCTGGTTATGCTCCCAAAAGCCAACTTAACTTAAAGGACCTTCCAGCCCTGAAGGGAAACAGCGCAGTGGCCCAGCAGAGGCTGCACAGAGTGTTCTGCGTCATGTGAAGCCAGAACTTTAAGTGTGACCCCACTGGGCTTTATCTGTAATTCCCAAGGACCACAGGCTAAGAGGTCAACGTTTTCTGTGTCAAGAAAACATGTAAATGAATAAAGCCACATGCTTTTTAATAATGCTTTACATCACCATGGACTGCACAGAGCCCACCCCCCTTACTGTTCAGACAGATTTCTCCTTTAAAGGGATCCAAAACCTGTGACAGAAAAATGAAGAAAACCTCCTTACACTGATATCTGCCTTTGATTCTCCATTTCTAATCATGGTCCGTGTAGAACACATTTCAAAATGTTATTGTGAGTGATATATGAAAACTTTCAGGGAGTAGGAAGAATATAGGTATATTTAATTAAATGTCAAATATGAGACAATATGATAAAGAGTGAAGAATGTATACATACAATTGATTGTAAACAAATGCAACACTAAAGGAACTTCGGCAAGGATAGCATGTGCATAGATCATGTGCATAGGTTTATTAATAAAATGTACACATATAACATTTTTTTTTTACTTCTAGCCTAACGTTCTGAGTGACAGCTTCCTGTTTTAGAGTGTATCAAAGTGTTTTTTAAAAAGCAGTATGTGTTACAAATAATTAGGGCATTCTTTTAGCAGAGTAAATTATCCTGAGAAAGAGAACACATTAAATAAAACAGAATAAAGAGGAATAGGATAAAGATTAAAATAAGCAGTTTACTATAACTGGGATTATGATGGCAATGGGTTTCTTACTGTAATCTCCCTACATCTTACATGTGAAGAATGCAATTTTACTAAAAAGAGAAACCTGATTTAAAATATTTATTTTAAAAGTGTAGAATACTTTATGCTTGCCAGGTGGCTTTACACACGTTATTTTCTAGAACTTTCCTATTTCTGTAGGACTGGGGAATAAAGTTTACAGTTATCCTTTCAGGGGATACGCATCCAGTGTTTAATATAATCATTTCTGATTATTCACCTAAAAATTTAAAACTGTATAACAAAAAATTATTATCAAAATAAAGAGCATAGAGTAGGTATAAAGGCCTCAAAATTACATAAAAATAATTGGGAAAGAATTACTACTTATCCAGAATTGAGAATACTCACTGTAAAAATTTAGAACTATGGTCACTGATTAATCTTACAATATTTATGACCAGTCTTAACTTCTGTCATATGAGTAACATCATTTAAAAGTAAAGTGACCTAGATCGCTTTCAGCAATCATTAAAAACATCATAAGTAAAACAAAAACAAATGACAGTTTGTTTTTTTTTTTTTTTAGGAACACCTATATGTTCAGAACTATTAAATATTGAGAGAGAAATGGACTAATCTTCCAGAGCTAAGATGACAAGTGATTCATGACATCACATAAAATAGAATTTATTTTTTCACTTTCTTTAGTCAAGTTCACTTTCATGAGAACCAGAATTATAACTAATTTAACCCTCAAATAGGTTCTATTATGCATTCAATAATTGAAAAGGACATGAGAAAGATTAATGTCATTTTAAAAAATACAGTTTGAGAAAATCGAATATAGTAACCTCTATCAGAAGAGAATACAAGCATATGCATAAACATATGTGTTCTTAGAATCATTAAGTCAGAGATAAATGTGCTGTATTAATCCTGTTATTAATGTGTATCCCTTTGCATAGAAACTGTATCATTTAATAGAAAAATCTGATGTCTCAAACCAACTCTGCCATACATATTTACACTGTTTATAGATATATCTCTAATTCCTGTATGAATACATGCAGGAAATAATACAATTCCTATGAATGCTCAGAAAACCATACTGGAAGAACCTAATCAAAAAGAATATGTTATCTTATCAACCTCCACTGAATTGTAAATTTTTATAGTCTGTTCAAATTACGTAAGTAAAACCAGCTCTGAACAAAAACGTTTTCATCACTTGCTTTTTAAATCTAAGACATATTTTTTGTGTTTTAAGTAAGTTTTCTATCATCCTATATCGAGCTTATTTCTTGTTACTCTAATATTCATTTTTAATAATAATAAAATCAATATT
Organism: Psammomys obesus; assembly: GCF_907164565.1. Classification (NCBI taxonomy): domain Eukaryota; kingdom Metazoa; phylum Chordata; class Mammalia; order Rodentia; family Muridae; genus Psammomys; species Psammomys obesus. The sequence continues at coordinate 26,061,730 of NW_026596079.1, read as the reverse complement.
TTAAAGCTTGGAACAAATACATTAGGAAACATAAATGTCTATTATAATATATTACTCATTATCACAATTATAAGTAATTAATAGATAAAGTAATCAGTAAGTCAATAAGATAACTATGTTCCTTTCAAACTAAAGAAAAAGGCATAAAAATAAGGATTGTAAGCAGTAACGTATTTCTTTCTAGAGATATTGACTATATCAGGCTTAAAGGGCAGACAATGAATCATCTGTTTATGTAAGAGTTGTATTAATGGAATATATGCTAAGTTCTGAGCTGACTTTAAAATGTTTGGAACATTTTCCAGAGCCTAGTCTGACTGTGTCAATTACCTAGTTACCAACGTTGTTGTCTTGTGTTGCTTGATGAACTAGGACATCCAGCAACCCCCAAACCAGTATTACAAGCCCAGCAAATAGCATCACATCTGGGTGACGCACAGAATCCATCACCCTAGGGAAAAATGCATGGGCTCAGAGTATGGAGTCTTTGCATGTTCCATAATATTTCTGCATAGCGTTTTAAGCTGGTAGAATTGTAAACTGTAAAGTGCCAGCCTTATGGAATGATATGTTCAGAAAAAGCACTGTCAACCCCCACAGAAATACGACTTTCTCAAAAATGTTCTCAGAACACTACTTAAAAATACACAATGAGGGGGCATCTTTATTTATAGGGTGGGTTTTTCTTTCCTTCTTTTGAAATTTCTTAGTAAATTCTGAATCCATCTATGTAATATGGAAATGACTGATTCATTATGTTTAACCGCCACACTCACTTCAAACTTCGAACTTTTTAAAAACAAGTCATGTATCTCTTTAAAAGATTCCTGTTTAAAGCACAGCGGGTCATGATTTAGCACATTAAATCCCACAATAGTAGATCTAAGTATTACATACATAAAATATAGTTTCAAGAGCATGCACACATTGCTGCAATAATTCAAACACAGTATAGTTACCGTGGCTACATCAAATATCCACAGGCTTCATACTATAGAATTCCTTTTACACTACAGGTAGCTGCCTAATAACTACCAAAGAATTACACAAATCAAAATGTGTTACCTTTGTTCAAACAACACTGCTGCTCATTACAGAACAGAAAACACCATCCTTAATCACTCAGGAACCAAGATAGTGGTGGATGCTTGGAGTAGAGGTGGTGCCGAATGGTTTGAGGCAAAACCGAAACATATTGTTTAAGTAAACTTAAGGGGAGGGGATCATATGCGCAGTTGATGGATTTTTTTTTTTTTTGTATCATCTTCCACAAACCCTTCCCTACCCCTCCCCACAACTCCACAGTAAACTGGCTGCTGATATTAAAGAACTCCAGCCCCAAATACTTCCTCTGCCTTGTTCCCTTCTTGCTAAATTTTATTACTATCCCAATTTTGAAGTAACAGACCCACATTTATTACAAAAAAAAAAAAAACTATGTCAGACAAACATATGATTTGAAATTTATGTTTGCAAACTCTCTAAAAATTATTAATTAAATCAAAACTGAACTCAATAAATTTGCACAGTGTTAATACAAAAATGCATAGCTTAATTCTTTTAGTATTTTCTGGAAAATATTTAAGTAAAGAAGCTGTTATCAAAGGAGGAATCTACTGGATACGAACAGAAAGTCTGTGGCTCTCAGAGTAAAAGCTGAGAACAAATAAAGTAAATCAAAAATGTCAGATTTCTAGGATGAGAACACTACAAGTGTCTGGAGTTATGCATAATACTTTTGATGATAATAAATGTATCACTGGCTACTCTTCTTCTGTTAGACACCCCATTTTTTTGGTAAATTATTCATTACAGACTCTCTGTATATGGAAAAGGTGAAAATAACTACCTCACAGAGGAAATTAGGTTATACAGTAAAGATTTAAACCTCAGCAACTGTTTGTATGAAGAACATCAGCACTCAGCTCTGTCCTACAAATGGGAAGGAGGGCCCCATTTCTGGGTGGAGTAGCTTTTCCCAAGGAAGGAAATACTGACACAGTTTTTTTCACCCCAGAAAGATTTTTCTGCTTGCCAACTTCTGAAGTTGGCCCCTGTCAATCAATTGATCAAGGTGTCTCTTAAGTAGACAAAAGTTATATTTGCCTGTGCAAATTCTGGAGGAGAGAAAAAGATTACTAAAATGAAATTTAAAAATGCCATGTGATAAATAAGGCTTACTGATGCTATTTAAATTTTTCAGAGTGAAAAATGAAACACTTCCAGTAGGAACAAGCTGAACCTTGAAACTAATGCTTTCAGTATAAAACTGCATTTTGGTAACATTTCATCTATTTTCCTTCCTCTGCACATAAAAATGATTAATGTCACAATTAAACTTCCATATTTTAGGCCCTTTGTAACAGGTGTGGCAATCTCTTGATAAACATATTCATTGACCTGTCACCATTGATAACCTTCATTAATTAATCTCTATTGAAACAAACCTGTTTTTTTTCTTTCAAATAATAAGAAATAAAGTAAGACAAACACTCCCCCAAGTTCACAAACTGTTTAAATTATTGTAACCTCAAGTGCACCAGCCATCACAGTGAACAACTGAAGAAATACAGCAGAGCTCAGCAGGAAAGAGTTTTAATAACAGATTGAAAAACAAGAATAAAAATAACTGTATCAACAGAGCTTTTCTTCCTCAGGCCACAAGCCCGTTCTTACTTGAACTTTTTTTTTTTCCTAAAGAAAAAAAAAATTAAAAAAAAATAGCATTTGGCCACCAAAACCAATGCAGAACATTATTAAAAGTTAAAAGCTACCAATTACTTCTGTCTGTTCTTTTAAAGCAAAGTTTGGCATGACGTCAGTTGGTTTAAAGAAAACAAGAAAGAGACAGAGAAAGAGCAGGAGAGAAAGTTTCCTACTTGTATAAACTGAACACCAGGGAAGGTGTCTAGCCACTGGTAAAGTATTAGCTGCAGGGTTTTAAAGAGCTAGCTGCATTTTAAAAATTAAAACGATTTTTTAGATTATTTTACATGCAACATGCTGTATGGCCAGCCTTAAACGTTTATATTTCAATTATACCTAAGTCAAAAAATATTCCAATGATATTTCTTCTTTGAAATGCACTGATAATTTCATCTCTGTTTTGGGTACTTGGAACTGTGCTCTGACGGGGCAAAGAGAGATGGGAACATAAAAGGAACTCAGTGTAGCAATGTTGTAATGGTTCCGATAGCCGTTATCACTAGTATGCTTCTCTTGACTACTTCTTAACCATTCAAATACTTTTCAGCATCTTGCAAATTCAGTAAAAGCATTTTCTTAAGCCTAAAAGATCTCTTTCTAACCTGTATCAGTTTCTTCATTATTATACCCTACAGAGAAACAAGCCAGAGGCTTGCAAATCCACTCTCAGCGAAATAAGAGCCATTGAGTATTATAAAGACCCCCAAAAGCAGCTGCAGTTGTATCATTTGAAGTCTCACTTATGAAGGTCATCTATAATAGAATATTTGATACAAATAGCTTTGGACCAACTAACATTTGAGAACAAAACAGGCTGTTTTTTATTTGATACTGAACAGTAGTCTAAAAACAAACCTTGGCATTTTCAGGTACTTCAGTAAACTGATCAAAGTTTTAGGAGACAAGTGCTTTTGATAATGATAAAAGCAACTGTTCAGTTTTAAAATGCAATTAATTGTAAAGTACGTTAAGTCTTTTACATAGATGAGCATAATAAGTATACATAGATGAGCATAATAAGTACACTTGGGAAATGTTGAATTTCAGCTTGGTAACGTCAAGATAAATGTCTTCATATGATACCTGCAAGGAGTCCACTAAATCCTATAAATCCTGTTATGACAACACAATTCACTTCTTTCCATATATCCAAATAAATGTAGCTATCTCATAGATAGGCAAAGTTTAGCTAAGTCTAAATATGCTATTATTCATTAACCCATAGCTCAAAAATAATAAATAAGGAAGCTTTAAAAGGTTAATTATTTATCAACAATATTAGTAATTATAACTAAAACAACAAGAAAAAGAAATCTGTTACCTGGAAGCTGGACCAAGGATGAACAAGAGAAAGCAAGCTCATACAACTTGCCTGTTTTTTATCAAATTGATTGTAACTCATGAGCTAAAATATTTGAGACAGAACTGTCTGAGTTTATAGTTTTCTACGCCTGCCAAAAACAGATGCAGGCTACCACACTAGCTGTCCCGAGGAAACTAAATTAAGCAGAGGCAAATACCAAGTGGAAAGTTGTCAGTGTGTTGAATGAATGGCTTCATTTTACACACCAGAGAATATCTTCATGAGGATATGTTTTAAGGGAGCCAGTCATTTTATTTTAAGTCCGTCGCTTATTTCAAAAATCAACTCTAGACACCTGTCCACAACTCTCTGAAAGTCTATTTTGTCCTGTGTACAACAGTGTAGTGTTACGGCATTATTGTTTGAACTCATAGGATATATTAAATTAACAATAACTGTAATATATATATATTACGGAAACTATCAGAAATTTAGTTATCAATGCTGACACCAATTCCAAACTCAAAATAAAGTTCTAACTCAATAGCAAAATCTTTTTCAAGTTTAAAAATTTTCAGCAGTGTTTATGTACTTCAAAAAAGATAGCATAAAAGTTTACAAAACCCCACACTCTTGCCTTATTTCTTAATAGAAAATGTATACATCTTTAGAAGCAAATAGCGGCTTCTATCTGTGCATAGACCCATATACATCTAACAGTAATAACAGCAACAGCATTAGTAAAGGCACCCTTAACTACTAGGATCTAAAAAGCAGCTTTATAACATATGCATTCATTTCCCTATTTGGAAGGTTTTCTTATGAATGAACATTTCCTTAAGCATGGTTACAGAGACCTATGGTGAAAACAGGAATAAATGTAGGAGTGTTACATGACTCAAAAAGTAAAATAATAATAATAATAATAATAATAATAATAATGCTAAAAACAAAGTAAGGGTATATGTAGGTCACTCATGATGAAATGCACACAGATTTAGATGCTAAACTGGTTAGTATAAAAGTATGTAGAAATTTCTATTAAATTGTTCCCAATATTAGTAGTCAAAGTGTGGAGCTCTGAATTCAACTCAGGATTCACAGCCACTCTGGCACTCTCCTCCGTACCTTTAATGCTAGTTTTAACAAAGGACAAAAGCCACCCAGCAGCACAAACACTAGCAGAATCTAAAATTCAGGAGTGACAAACTTTTTTGCTAAATACTTCCTACCACTTATTTGCAGAATGTCAGATTTAGCTATTACGTATGTAAAAGTATTCTACACACACATAGCCTACCACGCAACAGGCATATTGGGAAGCCATTAAAATCAGCTCATCAAAGGTAAATAATATTTTGCCAATAGAGTACGGATGAAGGTTCCCAATGTCTTACATTTAGAGAAATCATGGCCCATCAGAGAAATTCTGACTCTATTTCCTCCTTTGCAGTTCTATTTTCACAGTACTAATATCCAGAAATAATCATCAACCTAGCATATTCACGGCCCTGTCTATTTAACTGACGGGAGATGTTTTTAATTCAAGGGAACGGTTCTAAAAAGAAGTTATGAAATCTACCGAAGGATAAACTCAATGAACATACAAGTTTAAGTTGTGAAGTTTGAGCATGCCATTAATAAAACTTTCACTTAAAGGTATAAAAAAAATTCCTCAGAATGTTGGTATCATTTCCAGACTGTCCTGTCAGCATCGAAACTTACAGGAAACGCTTCATCTTCCCATACAAACCCTGTATTTATTCACAACCCTGTCATACTTGGGGAAAGAAAAAGGGGGGAAAAGCCGCATGGTGATTATTTTAGAACCTTTGCTTTTCTACACAAGCGCTGCATTAACTGGGGAAGCCTCAGAAGCCAGTGAAAAAAAGAAGCATGTACGAAACTGCCCAGCAGTGAGATTAGAGACTTTCATTCTCTTTTTGCCCAGTCAAGGACCTGCTAGTTGTAGTACTTTTCCTGACCGTCCCTAACATGTTCAGCTCTGGCAGCCTTTTCTAAATGATCAACTCTTTCTTAAACCTGCAGGAAAGGATAGAGATGCTACAGAGGCTGGTGGGTTTGTGCTCTGGAGTTTACAAAACTCGAAAGACTTGTTGGAAAAGTCCCCTTTATTTTTTTATTTTATATTTTTTAAGTTTGAGCAATTCAATTTAGCCAACAAGGCCTGGAATGATTACTTCTTTGTAATCTTGTCTCAGGCCCTTATCTGTATTTTTGCTTTTATACTGACTATCTCTTCCAGGCTCTTTCCTGTTCACCTGGAGAGCTTAAAAAGTTCAATGAATCGGCCTAACTTGTGCCTGATTCTACTTCTTCGCTCAGCCCCTCTCTCTTCACTTACCTTGCTTAAAACGCTAGCGGTGATTTCCCAAAACCGGATAAGGATGGATATTCTATCTTAATTTGGATTCACCATTAAATCCATAGCTCTTACTCAAAAACTTTCAAAGGATCAAGGCCTAAAAAGATATGGGGAAGTCAGCCAGGTCCTAAAATGTAGTAAGTTCAAGCAAGAGTCTCTCCGAAGCCCCCCCGTAAGTCCTCCGGTCCTCTCACTTCAATGGCTTTAAGATCCTAGAGCCATAAAACAGTTAGTGACTTCCCTGGTGAAAGGGGAAACACCACCATCTCAGACAGGTACTCACAGAAAAAAGCTTTCCCAGCCACAAAAACAACTTTGCACTTCAAACAGCTCCCACCTCTGCTTCACCCTCAAATTATTCATGGGGTCCTATAATCCTGGAGTTATTTGGAGGGATAGAGGTGTTTGCCTTGGCCTTTCAAAGATGCGTTTCAGACTCTACAGCCCAAACAGGAACTAGACAGAAAGCAAAGAGCCTGTCTGCCTGCATGTCCCACCGCTGTCAGGCGTTTAATCACCAGCCAGTGTCCCCTGACCCGCTCGACACATGGCGCATCAACCGCACGGCAGAGGAAGTCTGCCCCTTGCTCAGCCCCTACGGAAGCGCCCTGGCTGCAAGGCCCTGCCTCATGGTACCGACAGGGCACAGATCCCTGGGCCCAGGCTGCCCTGAGCTGCCCAGAGACCGGTACACCAGGGGATGCCACACTCGCTCCCTCCAAGCCAGCTGGGCCTTTAAGGGAAAAAAGTTTGAAGCCTGGCTCTGCAAACTAAACTCTTCAAAGCCAAAGCCAGTCTATGCTGTTTTATCACTTTGAGGGCCACTCCAAGACCCCTCTCGGAAAACCTCCCGACCCTCCCAAGTTCACCCAACTTACTACTCTGCATGCCGGTGCCTAGTCTGCTCCCCGTTTGTCAGGAGCCCCCAGAAAACTTGCAGCAGCGGCGGCGGCGGCCCCTCGGGTCCAGCCACCTCCAGATCCTCTGCTGCTCCCGGTAGGAGAGAATTAAAATCAGCCAGCAAGAGACAGCGAGGGGGAGTGGGGCTGGGAGGGGGAGGGGGCACCGGCCTGAAACTTCTTTTTTTGGCAAATCGGGATTTGTTTTTCCTCCTCCCCGGCGGCTGAACTTGACCCTCCTGACTCTGGGGGCTACTGCAGTTTGAAGTCGCTCTCGTTTCCAAGGCTCAGATGCCTTAGACCCAGCAAAGGGAGCAGAGGAATTGGGGGGGGGGGGGTAAGGGAACAGAGGAGAAGAAAGAAAGAAAGAAATCACACGCGCAAAGGGGGGGGGGAGGAAGAAAGAAAATGCGTGTGAAACCCGAGAAGCCTGCGCTTGGCTTGCTGCTGCACACTCTCTCCCTCGGCTGTGCTTTTTTTTTTTTTTTCTTTTTTTTTTTTTCAAAGAAAGTCACTTTTAATTCCCAGGGCTCCCCGCTCGCGATCGCCCACATTTTGCGCACACTCGCGCGGGCGCAGCGCTGGCGGAACGGCGCCCCGGCCGGCTGAGCCCGCGCCCCCCCGGCCTGCCCGGCTCCCCCTTACCTGTTGATTAATCGTCAGGAACACCCTCCGCAGCCCGAAAGATGGTGGCGCGGCGGCCAGAGCCATGAACCGTCTTCTGTTGTTTGCAGAGTTGATCTTGGATTATTGGGGGGGGGGGAGAAAGGTCTTTCCTGCCGCCCCCCCTTTCCCTTCCCTCCCCCCCCAGGAAAAAAAAGAGAGCGCAAGAGAAAGAGAAAGGAAATAGAGCCGGGATGTGCCGGGTGCCGGGTGGGAGAGGGGAGGGGGTGTTGTTGGGGTTTTTTTGTTGTTGTTGTTGTTTAAAAAAAAAAAAAAAAAAAAATAGGCAAAGGCGAGAGAGCCGGTCAGGAGGACGCAAGGTCCGGAGCCACCGAGCAGCAGCGAGAAAGAGGACGCTGGAGATTGCAATGAGATCGGGTCTTTATCAGAAATGTTATCGCTTGTCAGGACCTCACTCTCCGCGCATTACGTCAGTTTCAAGACACCAACACTATTAATATCAAAGGAGCCTTCGCGGAGGAAAGCGCCACCCCAGACCGAGCTCCCTTAAAGAGACAGGCGCGTCCCCGCGCCGCCGCCGCCCCGCCCGGCCCCATCCGGCCTCCAGTGAGAAATGTTATCGCTTGTCAGGACCTCACTCTACGCGCATTA
>NW_026596079.1:25988968-26051468 GCF_907164565.1 Psammomys obesus | reverse complement strand
ATACAGTTTCACAATGAGGCAACAATATATTCCCTAAAGGAGGGAGAAGACAATGGTGCTCATATGCATAAATTTATTCACATTGTCATCAGTTTAATTTTTTAACAGAATTAGATTTATATGTGGCCCTGAATGTAGGGAAATTTAATATGAAAATCTTCAGTAAATCTTACAGTCAGCTCCTAATGACCACCTGCATATTTCCACACTGGAGTCATTTAATACTGTCCACCACCAATTTCCCCTATAAAAGGTATTTCTATATTAAATATAGGCTTTTATTTTCTTTGTTCAGTCATAAATTAACTTGCTGACTTTTATGGAATTATTCACGACACAGTGAGAAGCAGTTTTATTCAGAAAAAATAATAAGAATTGGAATGAAACATTCTTTGACTATGACTAACTGAAAATATTAGGTCAAATAAATTTTTAAATTTGTATCCAAGTAGTCACACTGCTTCTTTAAAGGGTTAATGGACCTAAAACTGCTGAGTCTGGTATCTAGCTGATAAAATCTGAGACAACACCATCTCAGCAAAGTTAAACAGTACAATTTATCACAAGGATTAGTACCCTAATCTCCAACTGTTCCCCAAGATTTAAATGACATTTTAAAAGAGGAAGTGATCTTCCTCCCAGTCACCCTCAAATCTAAGACAGTTGTCAAGAGTGTAAATTTACACACATGAAACAATCATTGATTAAATTGGTTCAAAAAAATTAAATTACACGCATTTGCAAGCACAACCCCCTTGAGATGGCTGGTGTTTTTCCACCTGTAATAATACAAAATCTGACCATTAAGTGTACCCAAATTATATATTATATGAAAAAGTAAAGCCAAGGGTCTGGGGGTGAATTATGTCCTTTAATTGAAAGGATAAAGTTACACCCCAGGTTCCGAAGCCAACAAATTCATGGTTACTTAAAATTTTAATGAATGAAGTTTCACGGACTCAATTTGGCTGAGGTCTGCCTGAGAAATTAAAACAAAAAAAATCTTCATGTTACTTTTTGTAATCCAAGTTAGGATAGAAAGATCAAAATGCTGTCATATCAGCCATTTACATCAGCCTCAAAAGGTCTGTAGAGAACCCAATAAAAGAACAAATATTTTTATAATTTTTTCAAGCAAATTATTTATTTATTGATGCAATAATTTATGAAGAAAATTTTTACCTCATGCTTTAGATATATCACATATGCTCTTGATTGACACAATATGTTTAAGCTCAAAGTCCCTCATAGCATTTTTTAACTCTAGTAGGAATATTTCAAAACAACCAACTAATACATGAGGTCATAATTGTTTAACAGTTGTTTTTAATATATAAACTAAGTTATGTATATTATTTTCTTTCATATGTTTATTGATTTGTTTTTTGGTCCCGACATTTGCATGGAACAAACCGAATTAGAGGAAATATTAAAGATTTGTTTACATTTATTATCTTCCGCTGTCAAACGTATGTAAAGGTCTTCAAACCATCCTCACACTTTTAGAGCAGTAAATTTCTAAACAATGGAGGCTGAACATTAAAAACCACAACCTGGGCTTTCATTCGCTGCCACAGAAAATAAGAAGAATTCGAGGAAATAAAATAACAAAACAAAAGAAGCAACTTTTAACTCAAATAACTTCTTTATAATCTGCCATCCTCCTTTGAATTCTGGAATAGTTTATTATGGCTGAGCCATCAATAAAATAGTTTCTCGAGCTGTATTAATGCTACTATTTCTCAGAATGACATAATATTCCCTTTCTGTTGCGCTATTTCAGTATCTGTCCCTCTCGTTCCTTGTAGTTTATTCAGTAGCAATACAAACTTAATCCCTGTTTGTATCTCTGTGCAGTTAAGCACTGGCATACTTGTTCAACATTTCCAACCTTTTAGCACATAACTTATTCGCCGTTGCAGTGCTTGTAATCACAATGATTTTACCTGATGGAACACGTACTTCAGAAATGTGATCCAACTGTTTACCCTAACACATCATAAATTGGAAATTTCTAAAAGAAATCTCCAAGATTGACATCTCTTGGTCCTACATGCCAACTGCTTTCACACATACTATCAGGAAATATATTATTAGTTCTCAAGGCTCCACAGCATCCTATGAAATAGAAGATCATTTTGCCTTCCAGCACATGAAAAGCAATTACTGAAGTACTCCACGCTCCTTAAAGCGAGACCTGAAGAAAGAGAACAGTATCTGAGATGAACTCTGACTCTACCTCTTACCCCAGTCACCAAGGATTCAACCTTTCAAACAAATGCTCTTTTGCACAAATTATGATCATTTGCCAAACTACCTATCGCTAATCACCTCTAGGTGAATTTATTAAAGGTAAATTTAGCTTTTAATAGCCTGTATCTGGTATTCAAATTCAAACTTACACTTGCCAATTCTCCCTCTACAGTATCAGGCAAATGCCTAGTTAAACAGATGGGCCTTGCAGCCTACCGCAAACGCCAACGAACATGAACTTTGTTTAATTAAAAAAGGACACAAATTTCTGAGGTATAGACACACACCTGTGTGTACATGCAAAATTCCTGATTAGTGTGCTGTGGAATAAAAATGATGACGTTTGAGTTTTTTATTTGGATTTGTGAATGTTCAAACAAATAATACACACTGGAGTGAGGGAGGAACTAAATGAGATCACTGAGTACAATCTATTCAGACCAAGCCACTAAGACTAACCGCACTTCTTGCTAACCTGGAGAGAGCATCTCTATAGAAATAATACAGATCTATCTGTGAGCTGCATCTAGCTACAACAAGGAAGTGACCCATGCTGTCTTGGGTAATTCAACCCTCTCTTTTATTACCTTTCCTAGATATTCTCTCTTATCTATCCAGGCACTAATCCAAACTTAACACCCTTCCCTGTCTACATCTTATCCTGCCTAAATTTTAAGGTGGGATGCTTCACGGGAAATTCAAACGGGTATGCCTAATGGGACAGTTAAAGAAAAAAAAAAAAAAAAGGTTATCAAGAGAGACAAAGGGAAAGGAGGAAGGAAATGGAGCCCATTTTTATCAAGCATGTGAATCATCCTAACCAGAACTTTCAGAAGTTGAGGCTCTCTGGTTTTTAGGAATCCCTCTTTCAAAGGTCCCACATCTAACAAAAGAGCTAGTCTTCCCAAAAGAACATTCTGAAAAGGCTTTTGTAACTCTGACCACCTTTATTTCAGCCACGCAGACCATTCCCAAAGTCAGATTTTTTGGCTTTCCAACACAATGCTCATGAGGTTTCCACTCTGTTTTCTCCATCTTTTATTATTATGTGGAGCAAGCAAATCTGTTCACTGCCTCTGAATCTGGAACCCCCTCATGAGAAAACATGTCGTGAATCCCTAATACTAAGACAGCTCCCACGGGCTTCGGGCTTTCAAGTCTTTCTAAGATGTAGGCCGACATGCCTTTCTGGTCTCATTCTACATCTGTTCTTCCAACAAGCCTCTCTCCTGACCTTCCAATTGACTTATCTTTCCCCAGATAAATCTGACATTTCCCAGTGCTTGTCATATACCTACTTTGCCACCTTACTTGAAAAAGTTTTGAAGGCCTTTTGGGCAGTTCTTCCTCTGAGTATGCTGTTGTCCTTCAATATCAAATGCAGATTCTACCTTGAAAATGAATGTTTTCTGGTAGAGTCAGCCAAGGCAGTAAATACATGCTTCTGACTCTAACTAGCAAGTGAATCCTGTGGGCTTGTAAGACAATATTCATTGCCCTCCCTACACTGCGAAACTGTAAGATGCTTGAAGGCAGGAGGCCACGGAATCGTGGGTATCCCATAACATCTGTTAAAGTGAGCTTGGAAATTAGAATAATGTCTCATTATTGAACCCAAGTTTCAAACCCTCTGTGTTGCTAATTTTTTTAATTGAATTCTTTCTCTCTCTTCTTTTTTTCTTTCTTCTTTTCTGCTTTCTGATCTTTTTCTTTAATGCATATGGGTTGATGCCCCATGTGTCAGTTGAAGCTTCTGGGTGGTCTTCATTGCAGCAACATATTTTTGGCAATGAATCAGAGGAGATGTTTGTCTTCCTCTGAAATATTGTCTTCATTATCATTAAGTTTTGGTCCATAACTCCATGTTGCTCTAAAAATAGGGAATTGAATGATTTTTAACTAAGTAAAAGGCGTCTTACTAGAGAAGCATATAGTAAATGAGGTCAAAAGCTCAGAGTTTTTATATGGAACGGGGTTGTTTGCAGTTTCAGAAGCCTGAGTATAAGACTGAAAAGTTTTGAATGTGAAGCAGAGCTAAACAACCTCTCAGAACAGTCATTGAAAACATTGTTTTCCCGGTGTTGTTTAAAATCATAATAGGAAATCAGTTCAACCCAAGTCAGCTAACCAATAGCTACTAAGTTTTGCATAGGTTAAATGAACATAAGCTGGTTGTTACTGGTATTTAAAAAATACTGCACATTCACAGGTGCGGACCCCAGCAAATAATGCATTTCATAATCTCCTGTGAATCCAATAGAAAGGTTCAGACAAACACAAGCTTGGGTGTATATGTCTGTGCATTTATGCACTAGGAGTATATTCATCTCAGTGAAAGCTTTTAGTTCTTAAAATTATTTTAGTTCAAAATCTGTACACCTAAAGAAGCTAAACAAGAAAGAGGACCCAGGGTAAGATGATCAATCCTCACTGAGAAAGGCAAATGGGATGGACATTGGAAGCAGGTGAAAACAAGAAACAGGACAGGAGCCTACCACAGAGGGCGTCTGAAAGACTTTACCTAGCAGTGTATCAAAGCAGATGCTGAGACTCATAAACAAGCCTTGGGCAGAGTGTAGGGAATCATATGAAAGAAGGGAGAGTTAGTAAGACCTGGAGATGACGAGAGCATCACAAAGACCAAATGTATCTGGGCAGAGGGGTCTTTTCTGAAACTGATTCTCCAACCAAGGACCATGCATGGATATAATCTAGAACCCCTGCTCAGACATAAACCATGGCAGCTCAGGATCCAAGTGGGTTTCCTAGTAATGGGAAAAGAGACTGTCTCTGACATGAACTCAATGGCTGACTCTTTGACCTCCCTCCCTCCCCCGAGGAAGGAACAGCCTTGCTAGGCCACAGAGAAGGCCATTGCAGCCAATCCTGAAGAAACCTGATAAGCTAGGGTCCGATAGAAGGGGAGGAGGACCTCCCCTATCAGTGGACATAGAGAGGGGCAGGGAAGAGATGCAAGAGGGAGGGTGGGATTGGGAGGGAATGAGGGAGGGGGATACAGCTGAGATACAAAGTAAATAAGCTGTAATTAATATAAAAAATAAAAATTATAAAAAAATTACTTTAGTTCTTTGGTGTACACAAACTATGAGCAGAGAGAACAAATGATAAATGTTAATAATTTCTGTATAAAAATCTACTCATCAGTAAATCTAAAGTGATTTAAACATGATTGACTTTCACACTCGCTTTCTGCACTGTGTCACTGTGAAAGCATTCTGGCAGAGGCCTCACATTGTCTCTTGTTGTTGGATCTTCACGAAATTTGGCCAATGACATCACTGTATCAGATAAAAAGAGAGACAATTTGTCTGTTTGGTCCCTGGTTCCTTCTATCTACTTTCATAGTCCTTTCTTTCTAGCAATTCTAGATGCAGTTCTTTCTAGATATAACTTGGTCTTAAATGTGTCACCATATTTTCTTTGGCCCACTAATACTGTCATGTATTTGTAACTAACACTTCAATTGCCGCTGTGTATTCATTATAATGCTTTTTTTGGCCCCTGATTGATACAGAAAAGCACTTCATAGCATCAACTTTGAATGCTGAAATATAACCTAGACTTTAAAATTTCAAAGAATAAAACTATGCATTGAAAAACTATTATGTTCTATATAGTAGTTTGGTGCTGGGGACCTGAGTTGTAAATGGTCTGTCCTAACTTCTAGAGTATAGAACTTTATGATCTACTTAAGCACTTCATAGACTCTCCTGGATGCTTTTAAGAAACCAGATGTGTGGGTCTCACCTATGACTGAGTATACAAGTTAGAGAGAGAAAAAAATAAAAGGTCTTTCTCCTGCATTACACATTAAGTCATTTATTACGAGCGTGAAGATACAGATTTAGACTCTGAAAAACATTAGGCATGAATTCATGTTGAAGATAAGTGGCTGGGATAAAAAAAAAAAAAAGCAAATTCATCACTAAGGGTGGTAGAGTGACTGCCTAAATGGGCAAAAGTTGGAGGTAAAGGACGCTGAACATGTGATGTTAATTTGATTTTACCACTATGTTTTTTACTATATTAACTCTCATCCTTCTCACTCCACGGCCAGTATCCACAAATGTGCTACAGCAACTGCAGCTGCTGGTTTTCCCCAGAAGAGCAGAGCCCTGGGCAATTGTTCCAATTTGCTCTAGTCTAGACTCTAGAGATAGCTTTGTCTGGAAAAAGAGGCACGGACACTCATAGTTCAAAGCTAATTAAGTCAGCAAGACAAACAAGGTAAGACTCTGGAGAATAAGAGGGAATTTCTTGAGCTTTCTGAAATTCACAAAATAGCTATCAGAGGATATTGATAATATATCTGAGCTTTCTAACTACATATTCCATCTCTTCCAGAAATGCCTGCCCCTTTCACATAAAAGACATATCAGTAAACATAGAGGACCACTACATGATCAACTAATTAGCTCATTAACTGTAATATTCTGTCTTGGATTTAGGATTCAGATTGTACTAATTAATTTATTACCAATATGCTTAAACTGAGTTTTCCCCTTTTATGGTTTTCCTCACTTAATATATCTTGATTATAATTTGCCTTCTCCCTATTCCTTTCAGTTACTCCCAATCTTGCTTCCCATACAGACCAATCTCCTTCTGTCCCTCAGAAAACAAACAGGATTCTAAGAAATAATACTAAAATAAAATATAATAAGATAAAACAAAACTAACACAGAGGAATACGACAAAACAAATAAAGAGGGGGGGAAAAAGCCCAAGAGAAGGCATAAGAAACAGATATAGAGACAGAGACCCACACATTCACACACTCAAAAATCTCGTAAAAAACACTAAATTGGAAGCCATAACATACAAGTAAAAGACCCATAGGGCAATGTATGTGTATATATATACATATATATGTATATATATGTGTATATATATATATATAAACATAATATATATGTATATATAAACATAAAATAAATATAAGATAAAATTTAAAAAGAAAAAAAAAAGGAAAAGCCCTGACATGGCATTATGACACAAGGAACCTCTGTTAAATTCCTTTTCTGTCACCCATCTACTGCTGGGCATACAGCCTACTCTTCAGTGTAGTCTGTTTCCCCAGTGAGACTACCTTGGGGAGGGGAGTAAATTTTCACTTGCCAGTGGCTATCAATTGAAGATGGCCTCTGGGTTAGGGAGGGTGCATGTGTTACCTTCTCCATTCAGGTGACAGACACCGTCTGGTGCAGACCCTTGCAGGCTCTGTGAATGCTGCCTCAGTCTCTGTGAGTTCACGTGTGCATTAACCCTACTGTTTTAATGCATCCTGGACTTGGGGGAGCTGTTGTTTGGTTGGTTGGTTTTGTTTTCTGGTGTGCTCTATCCTCTCTGGTGATTACACTCTTTCTGCTGCTTCTTCAGCAGGGTTCCCTGTGCCATGAGGGTAGGTATTTGATGGAGACATTCTGTGTAGAACAGAGGGTTTCAAGGTCTTTCATTCTTGGCGTAATGTCTGGATGTGGGTCGCCGTATTTGTTCCAATATGCTGTAGGAGGAAGCTTCTCTGATGGTGACTGAGAAATGCACTGATCTGAGTATAACAGAATGTCATCAGGAATTATGCTGTTGCTACTTTTTAAAACTTTAGAAAGGTAGTATTTGGTTTTATGGTAGGTCCCTCAGCTACCTAGTCTCATGTTCTTGTTTTGGCAAGCAGTATCAACTATGGGTTTTATCTCATGGAACGGGCTTTCAGTCAAATCAGGTATTGGTTGGACGACTCCCACAGACTTTGTGCCATCAATGCACTAGCATATCTTGAAGGAAGGATATCATTGTAAATCAAATTGTTTGTGGCTGTGTTGGTGCTTCAGTTTCTTCTTTGATAGGATGTAGAGTACCTTTCTATCAAAAGGCGCTAGCACATAAGAATGGATTCTCTATGTAAGCACCAAATAGACTTCAGTTTGTTCAGTGAGTTGAACAGGTGCTGTCTTCAGCAATGATGCCTTGCCATCAGTTTGTGGAGCACAATCCATATACTTGGTAATATCCTGGGATGCTTATGGCCAACAACTCAATTGGAGGTAAAGTGTTCTCAGTACTAGAAAGCTTCATTTGGTGGCAAGAGATGTCCAGTTGGGCCTCCATCTCCCCGATTATTTGGCAATTTCACTAAGAGCTCTTTCATACACGGATATATTTCAGAAACCTTCTATTATAATAACTTTCCATCCTACTCCTCAAATGGTCCTTGATTTTAGCTATCTTGCCTCATAATCTCTCCCCTATCTTCCTCTTCCCTTCCACTTTCCAGTTGATCCTCCTGTTCTCCCACTGATCCATCCATATCTGTCTACCTTTCCTAAGAAGATATATTTGTCCTCCTCTAGTCCCTTACTCTATAACTAATCACAGTGGTTAATTTATTCTCAAAGTGCTTAAACTGCCTTTTAAGAACTGTGTACTAAGAAAAATCATTTAATTACCGATACCCTACTAAATAATCAAAGCATACATAATAGCATGCCATAATACATACACTCACATATAATCTGAGTAGTGACACATTTAAACATATAATTATAAGCAAAGTTTCATTTCCATTTCTCCCAGTCACAAAGGCACAGGAAGAACTCACCCATTTCATAATACTATGAGCTTTCCATTGCTATATTTTACCATCTGATAGAATCCTAGCACAAAATTAAGAAAGTTAAAAATAAAAACAATACGCCATTTTGTATTTTCATCTCATTTCATGTGAATGAAAGCAATTCTGTCTTTAGGTCACAAAAGTAAAGAATGAAGATAAAGCAGTGAAAAACATCTTATCCTGTGGGAAAATATCTGAAAAACTCATTTACATTTCTATATGAAATATATTATATAGATGTTACAGTAATAGGACAGTAGGAAACGTTGTCATCTGCCCTCTTTATAGGATATTCTGCTCAGGAGGAAACTACAATGTGACTTACAATTAACATAAAAATATTGCTGAATGGTTTGTCATGTATTTATGAGACTCTATTGATAGAATAAAGGCCAAACCTGAAGCCCATCCTACTTTATGAACACATATTACAACTCAACTGGAAGAAATTCTAACAGGTACATATTTCTCAAATACACAGTTAGCAGTGGGTTTTTTTTTTTCCCACATTCAGAATATCAAACGTGGAAAGTTACATAATTTCTACTGAGGTCATGGTGAAATTTAGCTTCTTCCTGCTGTGCTTCAGGACTCTTGCTTCAAAGTCTCTCTAGGAAGGACTATCTTAAAGGATACGAATCATCCGAATGCTTATAAAAGCACAGGATTATGTAAGGTTCACTTTGTGTCTCAGAACAGACTCCTCCTCCAATTTTACAAGTGAAAATAAATAAATCTCAGGCCCTGTCAATGAATGACTCCAATGTTCGAGGGAAAAACCAAATGATAGTGGTGATTTCTACTTATACAGATCACTTTGGCCTTCCTCAGTCCATAATATTTAACAAATATTAATTAAATATTAGCCAGGCATGGTGGATACTTGACTTTGGTCATAGTTACTTGGGTAAGTAAAGCGGAACTCTTTCAAAAAAGAAGAAAGGATTCTACAAATATATGTTATATATCACTGTATTATTATTTAATACATACTTATATTCCAAACTGAATCATGATATAAATTTAAAGGTCTCTTTAAGCTAACTATAAGAAATAGAAACCACTATATTTTTCAAGGTTATTATCAAAAATAATATTATGTAGATTAATGGCTAGTCTTTGTTAGTAGACTTGTCTGTGTGGAATGTATGATACTATTCAACATCACATTTATTCTCCTGTGGTCAGTGCATGAAGATATGAACACTTCAAAAGAGAAATGTCACTAATTGCTATTGACAACAGAAACATTCTTGACATTATGTAGACGTAATCGTCTACTCTTGAAATGTGTAATGTCTGTCTGACCAGCTACCATGTTTCTGTTTGTTTAAATTATGATGTATTGAGGAGTCCTAAATTACATATATTCACAAAATATTATTGTTGCTCCTTTAGCAGAAAAAGGCATTTTCTTGTAATATTTTGGCCATTTGTTTTACCTTTACCACATCCTTCAAAATCTATTTCAGTAGGTAAGGGACTTTATTTGAATGGCCCCAATAAGACAGTCAACTCATTGAAATCCATGTGTTAAATTTGAGATTTATTATGGAGTTATTGATGATTGCAAAATGGATACAGGACAGAGTAAATTCTGTTCAGGCATGAGGTCTAGACGTGTGTTCATTTTTCTTTTTAATCTAGGAAGGTAAACAATGATGATGAGCATCAAACATGTAATAACAGCTTGAGAAACTAGAAGATGATCCGTTGGAATAAGGAACCTAAAAAGACATAGTCTCAAATCGTCTTTCTGGTATTTTTGTTGTCAGTTTAAATAGTGATTAAATATCTAGCTTTATTTTCACTTATTATATCTGATGTGTATTTGTCAGGCTGTATTCTGCATTTATGTATAAACAAATAACAGTGTTAAAACAAGGCCATTAAATATCAATGAGTAGGCCAAAAAAGAAAGGGACACCTGTTCTTGGAATGACATGTCCAACCTGAAATACTGACTAAACTTAGAAAGAAAATTTCAGATTTTTTTTAATTTTCTAGTCTACATTTTCTAATATTTCCATAGACTATTATTTATGAAAAATAAAACTGTGAAGAAAGCCAGAAAGTAACATTGCCTTACTGCAGAACAAATGTAATACAGAAATATTTCTTTCCCCCAACTTTCCCCCAGGATTAGTACAACACATTCAAATCAGTTACTGAAATAATATAATAACAATAATAGCAAAAATAAGTAAAATTGTGTATAGGCAGCCTTATCTTTTTATTTTTAAAAGAAAATAAAATTATTGTTTTGTAAGTAAATTATCTTATTATATTATGTACTGAATGTTCCTTGGTTCATATATTTGGAACAAAATATCTGAAATAATGTGAGTAACATGCAACAAAACACAAAACTGTAGTGAATGCAGAAACAACTTTTCCATTTTGCATTTTACTTACATTGGTATCTCCCACATACCTGATTAGCTCGCATCTATGAAATGTGTTCCATGGTCTTGTTCACTTGAGGGAGGTCATGTTTCACATCTTCCCTGAAAGGATACTGATAACAACTTTACATTAAATCAAGGATCCCACTGTAACTCAAAGAACCCCACATTGATCAAACTGTGTCTCCCTGTTAATTTTTCCATTCTCTTCACATTTTTTTTCTCCCAGCATGACACAGACTATGCGGCAGTGTATACATATAAAAGATAGGCCCTCTTCACAGTCCTTGAAGCTGCTGTTCTCCCTGCCTGAAACACTGTTCTCCTGAGTATCTCTCATTTCACCCAACTGTGTCCTTCTTGCTTTTGTTCTTCTCTAAGCTCTTTATTCCTGTAGGATATTTTGCAGGTGTTGCTTATTTATCTGTAGTCTAAATTAAATATCCTTCATCAGTACAGGACTGTGTCTATTTAGTTGACTTCTGCCTCCATAGTAGTACTTAGTAGATGAATAGATGACCAGTTAAGATTTGTTAATTATTCATTTAATTGAAGTTCCTGATACTGAATATTTGGGGCACGAGCAAGTTACCTGGCAAATGAGGTCAAGTACAATTCAGTCAACTTGAAAAACTTCTCAGTCCACCTTCTCTGAATGTTTGATTTTATCATTCACTTTTTTTTTTCTTGGCAGCCATTAAATAGAGAATTTAATTTTATTTATAAAGCACTTCAATCCAATTCGTATCACCATCTGCTGAATGTGCTTCCACTTTCCAGAAAAAGTTAGTGCTCAACTAGCTGCCAGCTTACTCTAATCAATTGACTACATTTTTTCATTCACCATTTTTTTAAACTAAGCACCTAGTCTGTATAAAGTGCTAAAAAGACAGTGAGAAATTAAAACCCAACAACAAACCTTTTCTCATAGAGTTCAAAATATCATGGGGAAAAGCAATTAAAACCAAGGGCGGGGAGGGAGGAACTATGAATGGTTACAGGCCTTTTAAAAACATGGATAGTAGGTGAGGATCTACTGTAGGAGGTAAAGAGTTGTGAGAAATCTTGGGAACTAATCTGTTCTCCATATTGTTAAGTATTCCTGGCCAACAGGAATGTATAAAATGAGAGAAAATGAGAACTGAGAGTGGTTTGAGTGGGCTGAATTTTGGATATAGAATCGTACCATTAATGCAATAGAAAACTCAAGGAAAGAAACAGGTTTTAGTAGGGCAAGTGTGATGCTAAAAAGGAAATGTCATTTTAGAAATAAAAGACTGTAATTCATAGCAAAGAGTCACTTGTGTACTTTTGGGTACATGCACTCACAAATTGCTTTTATGTATGCACACTTGTACACATAACTCAACCATATTCCAGTGGACTGTCAAGCCATAGAAGATAGCATATGTTACTTATGGGATTATCGCAAAATGCATGTGCACTTGACACTACAGACACTACTACAGTGTCACTTACAAATAAAAATTTCTCAGCCACCTAGGAAAAAAGAAAGTCTCCCCCAAAGAGAATGCTGAATCAATTCAAAAAGACAGAAAACAGTTTCTGAGACCTCGTAAGATAAGATGTTGAGTGACATGAGTTAAGAGTCACAGCTTTGTGTTGCTGGAATCTCAGCATGCTTTCATGGACTAGCATAGAAATCATGGTGGAGAGAGCAGAGGGGCGAGATGTGAAAAGGTGATATGAACAACAGCTGTTTCTGTTGAAGATGTTTGGCAAGTGAGGGACTCATGGGCTACAGTTTGCTAAAAATGTGACTGAGAATATAATATCTTTTTGGAAATTGGAAGGTACATAAGCATATACAGGCAGAAGGAAAGGAACATGTGAGATGAGAAAATGAGGATGATTAGAGACTACAGCTACAATAGTAATACTAAAAGGGGGAATTTTAGTCATTATGGAAGTGACAGAGGATGCCCACAGCACAGTCTTTCCCTGTTGACAGACAGTGGTATGTGCCCTTCCTCCACAGTGATAGAGAAAGCAGAAAAAGGCAAGTGTGAGGGTCCTTTCGTGGTAGGAACAGAGAGCCCTAGTGGATCAGCAGGGTCTTTAGCTGTGAGCAGATTGGAGACTGAGAAAAAAAAAGTTAATCTAATACGAGTGTATATGATAACTCCAATAGGAAAATAAATTCTAAGCTTAGTTTCCAGAAGCAACATCCCAGACAGTCTTTATAAGTACACAGAGGAAAACCACCAACCATTTCCACCCTGGAGCTCAAGATGTGATATTTGTATATTGAACACTACTGTCCTCAGGAGTCTGCTCCAGTGTGGCTAATGCCACTATTTCTGTATCAGAGATGAGGAAGTAAGACAGATGTTTCTTCACAAACATTAATAGCCCCGTGTTGGAGTCTGATGTTAGATCTTAATTTAAAGGATGTTGACAATGTTCTTATCTCACGTGATTGCTTCTGTAAGGAATCCTCTTTTCACTCTTTACACAGTTCTATAAAATGAAGATGAAAATGAAGATTAGGTTCAGATGCTGGAGAGACTGAGTATTCTGCAAAGATATTCCAGGAAAAATAAATTATACTTGTTTAAAACATTTTAAAATTAGGCATGGTGGCACTCCCCTGTCAGAATTACAAGGGTAAAGACCAGAGGAGTACAGAGTCCAGGCAGCCTGGGCAATAGAACCAACAAAGATCTTATCTTTTAAAAAAAGGAAGAAAGGAAAAGAGAAGAGAAGAAAAAGAATTGCACAGAAGTAGAACACTTTTAGCAACGTAAAAGAAAGATGGGAAAGTTATCTTGCTTCAACATATAACAAATAGTTTAGGACAATTTCAGACATCATAATTAACAATGCTAAAGATAATTATTTTTTGAAAGGTCATTTTATATACAGGAGGGCTACTGATTTTTTTTTTTAATTTATTGTGTATCCTGCCACTTTGCTGAAGGTGTTTATCAGCTGGAGGAGTTCTCTGGTAGAATTTTTGGGTCACTCATGTATCCTATCATATCATCTGCAAATAGTGACACTTTGACCTCTTCCTTTCTGATTTGAATCCCCTTGATCTCCTTTAGTTGTCTTCTTGCTTTTTCTAGGACTTCAAGAACTATGCTGAAGAGATACGGAGAGAGTAGGCAGCCTTGCCTTGTCCCTGTTTTCAGTGGGATTTCTCTCCATTTACTTTAATGTTGGCTATAGGCTTTCTGTATATTGCCTTTACTATGTTTAGGTAGGTGCCTTGGATCCCTGATCACTCCAAGATTTTAAACATGAACAAGTGCTGGATTTTATCAAATGCTTTTTTGGCATCTAAGGAGATGATCATATGGAGAAAACGGAATAGGACAGGAGCCTATCACAGAGGGCCTTTGAAAGACTCTACCCAGCAGGGTATCAAAGCAGATACTGAGACTCATAGCCAAACTTTGGGCAGAGTGCTGGGAATTTTATGAAAGAAGAGGGAGATAGAAATACCTGGAGGGGATAGGAGCTCCACAAGGAGAGCAATAGAACCAAAAAATCTGGGCCCAAGGGTCTTTTCTGAGACTGCAACTCCAACCAAGGACCATGCAGGGAGATAACCTAAGACCCCTGAAAAGATGTAGCCCATGGCAGCTCAGTATCCAAGTGGGTTCCCTAGTAAGGGGTACAGGGGTTGTCTCTGACATGAACTCAGTGGCTGGCTCTTTGTTCACCTCCCCCTTACAGGCCACAGAGGAAGACAATGCAGCCATTCCTGATGAGACCTGATAGGCTAGGGTCAGATAAAAGGGGAGGAGGACCTCCCCTATTAGTGGACTGGAGTAGGAGCATGGGAGAAGAAGGAGGAAGGGTGGGATTGGGAGGGAACAAGGGATGGGACTACAGCTGGGATACAAAGTGAATAAATTGTAATAAATTTAAAAAAATTTTAAATGATGGGGCAAATAACGAAAAGTCTGTTTAACATGATTCCAAGGAAATTTATCTGACTGTCATAGCAAAACCCCAGGTATTGATATGTCCAATTTAATCTCAATCAAACACAGTTACTCTTTTTGGAGCATTTTTAAGATGAGCTCTTATACATCCTAGGCTGGTTTTGAACTCATTGTGTAGCTGTGTGTGATGAACTTCTGATTATTGCATCTTCTTGTCCCGAGTGCTTGAATTACAAAGTGTACCGCCATAGTCAGTTTATGTGATACAAAGGACCATCCCCAGACTATCATCTATGCAAGACAAACATTCTACCAACTGAGCATACTCCAGCCTCCACAGTTTTTCTTTATCATTTTTTTTGTTTGTTTTGGAATTTTAAACACAACAAGCTTTTATATTTTAACTGCTCTACAAAAGTTTCCTGCTTAAAATTTAAAAGATTGAAATCTTATCACACATTTGCACTCATTGAAATACATGAATGCAATTTTGCATTAATGGTATACTATCCATATTTTCCCTAATTTCCTTTTAATAACTGATAATCTGCCATGAACTGTATTTTATTCTATTTACATTGTGTGTGTGTGTGTGTGTGTGTGTGTGTGTTAGTATGTACAGTTACAGTTCCTGTAAGCCAGAGGACACTTTTCAGGAATCCATCTTCTCTGGCCACCTTATATGTGAGGCAAGGTCTCTCTTGCTTCCTGGCTGCATGTTCCAGGCTAGCTGGTCCTTGAGCTTGGGCCTGTGGGTGATTCCCCTGTCTCCACCTCTCAACTCACCATATAAAGGGTAGGATTACAGATGCATAGCTTTTGAAATGGCTGTTGGGATCAAATTCAAGGCATCAAGGTTTACTGTTCAGGATTGAACAGTAAACATATCTCTTCCCAGATCCAACTCAGTGGATCTCTGACATTGTACTTAATGCCTTTTGGGGGGGAAATGTATCATAACTTTGAGAATATTCACAAATATTTTCAGTAACAAGCTAAATGTTCATATCTATGAAATCTTCCAGAGAAAAAGGATCACTGAGACATAGGGGCATATACATTCTGGCCTCTGAAGTGTGTTGCCCAAATCATCTCTAACATAAGGGACTGATTATATCTTTGCATGAAAGTGCCCATGGGAACCAGAACTATTTTGAAGAGACTTGGAGGAAATGGGTAGGGCTCTATAATTTCATACCTTCTGAAGTAGCTAACCTTGATCCTCCAGGGTTGACGGGATCTATAATCAAGTTGACATTTACTATTCCTCTCACATTTTTCTCGTATGTGTGACAGGCAGTGCAGGAATGCAGCAGCATAAAGAAGCAGTCATTCTGGAGCCCCAGATCTTCTTGTGAGAGTCAAAACCAAAGTCTGTGACTTTCTCTTGAACCTCCTTGGTTACCGCCATAGAACTTTATACACTTATGTTGTGAACATCAGTCTAAGTTCTTCCTTTTAAATCAGGCAGTCAGAAATCCAGAGGCAGTAATAGTCTCAAGTTCACACAGTTGGACAATTAATAAATATTTAGCAACTGAGATGAAATCTAGCTCCCTTGAGCTTCCATTGACAATAGATTGTTGATATCAATTCAAGATACTCTTCTGTGTTATCCTTTCCATGATTTGACTCTTAAAGCATGTTTAACATTTCTCTAGGCCAAACCTGTTTTCTTTTAAAAGTTAGGAATATGAAAGCAAAATATGAGTTAATTCAGATAATTTTTCTGACAATTGCTTCTAAAATCAAATTCTTACAGATTAGATGAATTTAAATGATCTTAGAGATGTGCTGCTGAGCCACTTATAAATAATACTATTACTTAAAAATAAATATCAATTTGGTCTTTTGTAATACTGTTTTCTTGAGAGGAATAGTGACCATGGGGCCCATCTATTACAATTCTTATTTTAATAAGGTATTTGATTATAACACTCTTTTTAGTGGCTTTTTTGCCTATTATTTAATGTTGTTTTTTTTCTAACACATATTTAACACTTTAAAGGTTCTCAGAAGTGTCATAACATTGGTGAAAACTCTTACTCATTAAAAAGCTACATTTGGAAGAATTAAGTGTTCTGATAATGAAAGACTTTATTTTCAAGGAGTTCTAGCACATTGTTTCAAGAATAAGATACACTGAATATTTTTCTTTTAACTTAGAAATTTCTGCAGACCCCTCACTTTGTGACATTATTTGTTATTAAAAATTTAGTTGTTTTGGTATTGTAGGGTCTTTCAATTTCATACCTCTTAATACATTTTGGACAAAAATAAATAATGCATTTTTTTTATTATTCAAAAGTCACACAGATCACACAGCCACCTTAAAAATCACTAGTTATTTACGATAAATGATCACAATGAAGAATTAACATGGATTTGTATATGTTTTTGATTTCTTCAAGTCTGCCACCTGAATTATTCTCTACATCCTCCCATGACATGAGATATTACCTAGGATGGACTATCTATTTGCCTCATTGACCTGTTTTCCACAAATTCAGGCTCTATGATGCTGACCAGACAGTGTATTCAATGACAAAGAACATTTTTTATTGGCATAGCCTTTCAGACACCCAAGCTAAAAACTGTATTCATCTTTGGTGCATTCTTGAATATAGCTTGTGTATGCAATGAGTCATCTATTCTTACTAATATTTTCTTTGTCATGCCATTTGTTTCCTTGATTTTTTTCTTACTCTAGCCACTTTCATACCTCCACTTTCATGCCTAACAGGTTTGCTCCATTATCATTTTTTTTTAATCCACTCTTATGTATTTACACAATGCACTGACTAGTTTCATGTCAACTTGACACAAGTTAGAGTCATTTGGGAAGAGAGAACCTCAACTGAGAAAAACGCTCATGCCAGACTGGCCTGTGGGTAAGCTCGTGGTGCATTTTCTTGATTGATGATAATGCAGGAGGGCCAGCCTCACTGTGGGCATTGCTACCCTTGCTCTGGTGGTCTTCAGAAAGCAGGCTAAACAAGCCATGTGGAGCACACCAACAAGCCACTTCGTGGCCTCTGCTTCAGTTTCTGCCTCCAGATTCCTGCCTTGGTTGTTGTCCTGATTAGCCTCAGTGGCGGAGTGTGAAATGAGTGTAAGTTGAAAAAACCCTTCCTTCTCAACATGCTTTTATTCGTGGAATTTTATCATAGTAAAGAAACCCTGACTAAGATACATAATAAATACTTCTAAAATGCTTTAGTAAAAAAAAGTTTAAAAAAATAAAATAAAATGCTTTAGTTTTCGATATAGAACTCAACAATGACTCTATGATGCTTAACTCACAGATGCTAATGAATGTATATGAATTCTGTATTCATAAGCCCATCATATATATAGTAGTCTTGAATATGTGTTTCAGATCCTTGTTAGAAAGATAACTGAGTCGGTAAAAGGACCTGATGCACAAGCATGAGTCCCTGAGTTTCTATCTTCAGAATCTATATAAAATCCAGCAATAGTTTTGCCCACCTTTACTCCCCAGTGATGGTGGTGAAGGGTGA
Source organism: Psammomys obesus (assembly GCF_907164565.1). Classification (NCBI taxonomy): domain Eukaryota; kingdom Metazoa; phylum Chordata; class Mammalia; order Rodentia; family Muridae; genus Psammomys; species Psammomys obesus. The sequence continues at coordinate 26,032,741 of NW_026596079.1, read as the reverse complement.
AGACAGACAGATCTTGAAAGCTTCCTGGCCAGTTAGACTAGCAAAACTAAACAAAAGCAAAACAAATAAACAAGAGTTCCAAGTCCAGGGAGAGTTCCTGTCTCAAGGATTTAAGGCCAAGAGTAATAAAGCAGGAATGACACCAGAAATTCTTCTCTGGTTTATAGGTGTACATGTGTGCATGAACACATTTCTCCCAGAGCCAATGCATAGTCTTCTGCTGGCATGAATTTCATGATACATCATTTTTTTGGTCACTCAGTAAATCAAATGTGACATGTGATAGCTGCATTCTTTAACATTCAAAATGAAGTTTCATGTCATTATCTTAAATTCCATGTTTATTTACATCTTTCCTCATAATCTCACAATCTCTGTTCCAGAAACTCCTTGTAGATTTCTTTTTTTTCCAAGGATAAAATAAAAAGAAAACTTACTGTGCCTTTTCTCATAGCTTTTTTGTGTCTAACATATCATACCTAGACATTCCTATTACTTTGGAAAAGTTCCCTTTCATTAGCACAACCTTTATTGTCTAGGCCAAAACACTGTGATAGGCTGTGTTTGAATCTGTAGTCATTGGTTCATGTGATTCATTTGGTAATTAACAACATAAAGTCCTTGGCATCTCTTGCTGCTTAATCATATATAATCATTTAACTTTTCATGTATTTGTGTCTTGAGTCAAAGTGGATTGTCAACTTCTGTCTCATAATTTTCAGTAGCATAGGACTTCATAAGCTCAGGACAATGTTCTAAGTCATCACTTATGTTTATTCTTAGGGGAATAAAAGTGGTAGAAGAAAATAGTAATGACTAAAGATGACAAGATAGTGAAAGGATCCACCAAGAAAATAAAAAAAAAATGATTAACACAACTCCAGTTAAAAGAGTAATAAAAATAGTACACACTGTCATACATGTTGTAACCAAAGAAAGAGGTCATCATACTAAAGATAATCTGACCTTTGGAAACAGAAGTCCTATCTGGACTTTCTATATAAGAACATCATATATACTATAATAGGGAGATAGGTTATGCTAAATATATAACTAGGCTATGTTCTGTTTAGTTTTATAAAACCAAACAGGATCATCCATATTCAGACTTATACAACTGTCTCTCAAGTAATAATCAAACAGATGTCTTCAGTTGCAATGTTGTGAGTCATAACACATTCCTCCCAAATGCCCTTATATATCTTATAGGTCATATCATCATTGTCTTTGTCATCGTTGTCATGAGAGTAGAAACACTTAAGCACTGTGTACAGTCTTTTTCATCTTTGAAGCTTGTTTCAGTTCCTTAATACAATGAAATGGGAAAAATTGATATGGCATGGTAATTTTTTTTACTATTCTATGAAAAAGATGTTGAATGATGTGATTGTGATTAGCATACAAACCCAAGATGTTCTATATGCTAGGGTACTAACAAAACTACCGAGTGAAACTACAGGGCTTATAATTAAAATAGTGCTATTCCTTCTCCAATACACATAATTAAAAACCTAAAACATTAGAGAAATGCTGCTAATGTGAGTCTTTTGTTGAAAACTGTGTGTGACTGTAGTACTAAGTTATTACATGAGTTAGGTCTTATGGAAAACAAAAATATCTTGGTCATTTATGAACTCTTTTCAAATGAGTGTTTGTATTTTGTGAATAGCACTGTGTATCTTGCAATTTTTTTTTTTAATTTTAGTTATGCTCTCAATTCTACCAAACATTGGATTCCCTTTCACACTAACATGTTTACAAAAGTTTCCTTCTGGAGCTTACATGATGCACAGTTTCCTCACTGTGTATCCTTAGAGATTCACCACTATTTTGGTTGCTCTTAACTTTCAATTTAAAAAAACAAAATGATTTGAAATTTGTTGAGTTAGCCCTCAAGGAAATGGGAATAAAATATTTCTTATTTATACTAGTATTTTTCTTTATGAATCAACTATTCATCATTAACTTCTATTATTTATTATTTTATTCAGTTTTACTTCAAGGGTACTATAAGTTTGTCAATATATCTTATTGGTCAGACCAAAAGAGAATTACATATTTGCTTTGTTAAAAATGATAAATAATGAAGGTTATTATAATAAAACGTTGTCGTAAGCCACTGGCTTTCCTGGCTGCATGTAATTCATGAGGGCTGCAGATTCAGGCCATTGCTGTGAAGGAAGAGATTTATTCTATACTAACTTGTAAATATTGCTCTTCAGGCCTGCTGCTGGATCCTAACAAGAGGATTCTCGGAAACCTCTTTGATATTCCTCTTGCTCTGAGGTGTGGGGAAGGGAACAAAAATGTACCTCCTTCCCTTGTGAAATCCTTTGTTTATGCAGGGGGCTGGGAACACATGTTTTAATGAGACTCTTTCTTGACCCTCTATAGATGCTAAGAAGTCTTAATCTGGGTCATGACCCAAGGAAGGGAGCCAATGGTGTGTGTCAAATCCTAACCTTCACTTCATAAGACAATAGTGTATTTTTTAATTTCAACTAGATGTTCTTGTTTTATTATTATTGGATTTGTAATAATTTATAGCAATTTCAAATTCATAAGGCATACTCTGTTCAAATTTCTTACTGGTGACAGTTTGTTGTAATGTTGGGACCCATTTGCAAACGATATTACTACAGTTATTCTTCAATTTTTAAGAAGCTAATACACTTTTAATCCCTTTTACATATCTTCATATAACAAAATATGTACTGTCATTTAGAATTTTCTTTGTGGTTCGCCTACATGTTTATTCCATGTAGTATGGCTAGCTACTTCAGTGAGGGCTACTTTGGAAGGAAAACACTCAATATTTTTGAGACTTCAGTTCATATTTATTTCTTGGGGTGGAAGCCAAGATGTGTCTCACGGCGCTTGCTTGAAAGTCAGTGAATGACTTGAAGAAAGTTCATTCTCTTCTTTCACTTTGTGTACTAAGGATCAAACTCAAATGATCAGGCTTGGAAGCAAATGACTACCTGCTGGGCTATATCAGGTGCTCTCATTTGAATAATTTAGTCACAGAATTATTTATACAGCTATTCTTCTCATTTGCTAAACACTATAAAAGCCTATACAGACTTGTATATAAGACTGAAGAATAATATCTAAGACCAGGCAAGCAAATAATCTAATTGTGCATCTTCACCTTTCCATCACTCTTCCCAATTCAATCCCCCAGTCCTGTCTCCAGCTCTGTAGTAGACAACTTACCCCAGCTCCCCTTCTCCTTCATTGCCCCATCTCCGCGGAATCACACAGATATTCTCCTGCAAACTTCCCTCACCCAGCTCACTGCTTTATCCCAGCCCTCTTTATCTACTCCACAGGCCACACCCATTAGCAGGTTGGTTGACTGCACATATTCATCTCTACCTCTATGCCCCCAAATATAAATCCCTAGTCTCATCTCCAGCTCTATAACAGACCACCTGCTGAAGCCTCCCCACTTCCCCCCATCTACAGGGGATCACACAGATCTTCTCTAAACATCCTTTCCCCTACTCCATTGCTTTTTTCCCAGCTCCAAAAGGTACTCTCTGAGAACTCTCAGGGTAGTCCAGGTAGGGAAGCAGGAAGGCTAATTGTAGAAACTCACCTTTCCTCCTTGTCTCCAGACCCATCTCTCTGTCTCACCTCCAGCTGTGCAGCAGAGCACCAGGGTCTGCCTACCTCTTCTCTCTGCCCTTATCTCCAGCTTATCCTGCAGTTCTTCTCCTCCAACCTTCTTCATGCTCAACCTGTTTTCCCAGTCTCCAACTCCTGCAGGCTTTCTCTGGGAACCCTCCATCACAGACTGACCAAATATCAAGTAGGCCAGCTTCTGATCTTCAATCTCCTTCCTCTTCTCCATATCCAATCTTCTGGTCCCATTCCCAGCTCGGTAGCACATTGTATGTTGTTGTGGTTTCTCCTCACTCTCTGCCCACATTCCAGGGAATCTACCAAGGAGATCCTAGTAGAATACCCTGCTTTCCTCCTTACTGTGGACTCACTTAGATGCCCCTATCCTCGTCCATTTCCATTTATAAGTGTCAGCTCTCAGTGCTTAGGAACACATTTTACCCGTATTCTGCAGTGGCAACAAATATCAGGATCCTCGAAGAATTGGCTATCAGGCAACACACAGCCACCATGTCCTACTAAGAACCAGGCAGGACAATAAAAATCAAGGAACAAAATAGCCACCCACAAAAACAAGACCAGATATCAGCATCTAACATTAAAATCTTTCCAAACACAGATACCTAGATGGGAGAAACACTGTTAGTATTGGTTATTATTAAAAACATTATTATTATTGATTAATAACAATCAGGGCAATCTGTCTCCACTAGAGCTCAGCAACTCTACCACCAGATTCTGAATATTTCAACACAGCTCAAACACAAGACAATGACCTTAAAATGTCTTCAATGAATATGATACTTCTATCATTAAACTCATTAAAATAAAATGAATTAATCTCTTAAAGATATTTATAAAAACAGAGTGGAAAGAAATGGATAAATAAAAAAACCACGATATAAAAGTGAAACAGAATCAATTTAAAAAGTCTTGAACTGAGGGAAATTTGGAAATGAAAAATTTAGGGATTCAAAGAGGAACCTCAAAGGCAACCTTAAAAACAGAATACAACAAATAGAAGAGAGAATTTCAGGCCCTGAAGACAGGAAATGGATACTTCCGTCAAAGAAAAGGGTAAACCTACCTTTAGATCCAACTATACTATCATTGGGCACATACTCAAAGGTCCTATCACAGAAACACTTGCTCATCAATGTTTATTAATTCTTTATTACTAATACCTTGAAATCAGAAACAACTTTATATGTCCTTCAACAGAAGCATGAATAAAGAAAATGTGATATAAGACAAAGTTGAATATTATTCAGTCACATAAAAATGAAATCATGAAATTCACAGATAACTGGATGGAAGTAGGAAAATAAATCATTCCACGTGAGGTAACTCATCTACAAAAAGTGAAATATGGTATGTATTTACTTACGTGTAAATTTTAGCTGTTAAGTCAGTGATAGCCAAGCTATAACTGGTAGAAGCACGGAGGTTAGGTATAAAGTAATGGATTGTGGGTTAGGGGATCTCCATAGGAAAGGGAAATGGAATAGATAATTATGAATAATTGGCAGGGGGAGACTAGAATAGATCCAGTAAGAATGGGGAAGAAAGAAGGCAAGGGAGGAAATGTGGGGAAAGACAGAATTAAGGGGCATTTCATGGGTAGTATAGAAATTTAGATCAGTAGACACTTTCTAATATATAATGTGTATATAAATCTAAATAAAATTGCCAAATAATGCAGACAGAACCCCAACTGGGTATCTCTTGTCACCAAATGAAATTTCCATCACTAGCAATGGGTTACATCTAATTGAGGTGTCAGCCACAGGGGTTCATGGAGACCCCCAAACAATCCAGGCTGTTGCCAAGTTTATAGGCTACTCTCCACAAACCGACAGAAAAGCCATGTTCCTGAAGACAGCACCTACTCAACTTACTGAAAAATTTGAGTTGGTTCCTACATAGGGCTTTCAACCCTACCCATTATCATCTTTTGTAAAGGTAGGCACACTGCATGCTACTAAAGGAGAAACATTAACACCAACATAGGCATAAAACCTTTGATCTGTAATGGCCTCCTGCCTGTAAGTTCTACTAGGGCAACAGTGGTACAAAGTTTGTGGGAGTAACCAACCCATATCTGATTTGACTGAAGGCCTCCTCTAAGAGATTCAACCAAGACCTGACACTGCATGGATGACCAAGATACTAGATATCCCAGTGACCTATAGTAAAACCAACTACTATTGTTCTGTTAAGGACTGTAACAATAGAATGACTCTTAATGATATTTTGCTATACCCATAGATCAGTGCCTTGTTGACACCTCATCAGAGAGAGTTCCTCTTGCAGAAGACTGGAGCAGAGACCCACAGCCAGGCTCTACTTTAGACTTTTGTTTCTTCTTCTCTACCCTCTCCTTCTCCTTCCTCTTCCTCTTTTTCTTCTTCTTTCCCTCTTCCTCCTCCTTTGCCCCCTCCTCCGCTTCCTCCTCCCTGTTTCTCCAAGTTACATGGATTAAAATACATACTTTAAATTTTTCATATTTATTTAAAATAAAGTATTAGATTTGGGGCCCACAAGTTCAGAACATGCATCTTTCTACACAGGCTGCGCTTGACAGTCTCAAGGACATTAAGAGTAAACATAGCTACGGTTTCTTCTTTCCAGGAATTATGTGTATTGTCAGGAGGTGTGTATGGTATAGTCTTTTCACATTGAGAAAATACATTACTTTTTCAGTAATATTGTAACCAAAAGACCCTAATAATTACCTACCAATTGGTCAGATCAGATCTGTCTTACAATCTCTGACAGATGAAAGTATCTAAGTCAGTAAAAAAGATAATTATGGCAAGTTTTATGAATGTACTATTTAAACATGTTGATTTTCTAGTAACAAATCAAAGTGTTTTTCTTCTATCATCTATCTATCTATCTATCTATCTATCTATCTATCTTGTATGTATCTTGTATCTATCATATCACATTTCATATTATATCATATTTATCATATATCATACATACCATCTAATTCTCTATTAAGATTACATGAATATATCCATTACACAGAAAAACAATAAAGTGAAGAAAGTGAAAACTTTCCCTAAGATATACCATATGATGTTATAAGGAATGTGTTTCTTTACAGAATAAAATTTACTTTATTATACATTTTGAAAATAATTAGAGGCTAGTTAAGGTGTTTTGTTTCTTTCTCTTTTTTCCTTTAGCTTTTCTTTTGGTATTTCAAGAATACTAAGCAGTTGTTAGAAATACTTAGAGTCAAATAATCAGAATTGAAAAGAACATAAACTTTGTCCTTTGGAAAAGTATTGTACAAATTCCTTTATTCCATTCTGTCTCAATCCCAGAGAAAGGATTATAACTTTATAAGATAAATTGATTATTCGGTACTTCTAATAAAGAAACCCCTCTTCTCTGGCTTGCTAATATATCCACCATTTGTTCCTAAGTATGAATTCTGATAGTTTCAAAATGTTTCTTGAAGATAGCACACCCAGTCATTTTGTTCTAATCTAAATCCTCCAATGGGACATAATTTGGGGAACCATCCAGAGTCATCAACTAAGCAGTGTTCAGTTTGACATTATTCCTCCATTTCTGCTGTCTGTCCCTCTGTCACAACCAGGTTTGGTAGCAGATGCCCAGGAATGCTCTGATCAATTGTATATGGAATACTAATATTATTTTCCTTGAAATTAACAGAGCTCCTGAATAGCAATAGAACTCTATGGTAATTTTCATACATTTAGATAACACCGAGCATACTGTACTCGCAGTTAAAAACACGATTTTCATTTATTTGGAACTAATTTTTTTATATATACAAAATGCCACACTGGTTTTCTTTATGTAATTATTCTGACAACCTTTTTGATTAGTAACAATAACCACAAAGGTTAGCTTGACAACTTTTGCCTTTAGATTAACCATGAGAATTACCAGTAGTTATTGTATTTTTCCCATTTAAGTGTCATCTATCTGATAACGTAGTCTTGAATTTGACTGGGAGTTGATAAGTTTCCCTGTACAAAGTGATGCAATTTGCCTTTTCTCATTGCAGAGCATCAGGACACTCTCCCATCTCCAGGCTCTTGGCACCTCTCCTGTTGTCCATTATTTCTTAAAGACTACTGACAGTGTTTTCATCATCTCGTCTGCAAGCTCTTTCAGCACCTTGGGATATTATTCATAAGGAGACTTGAACTCATTTGAAGTGTTAGGTGCTTTCTACTATCTCCTCATCTATTCTGGAATTCAATTCTCTCCTAACGATGTTTGTTCTAACCTTCCAGTTTTCAGATCATGCTTCTTGATAGAGAAGTTGAGGAAGAAAAACTGAACAGTTCTGCTTATGTTTTGTCTGACGTTACAACATCTTACTTAGGCAGTGAATACAACCCTTGTTCCTGTTCTAAAACCGAATGAATGCTATTAGCAAGAACAACAAAAGCCTATTTTCACATTTTATCATTAATAATTAAAGTCCTAATAATGTTAACTATTACATTAATTAGTTCTTCTTTTGCTCTGACACCCAAAGAATTCTTAAAGTAAAAATTCTTGAAAGAACTAGTATATGGGAGAAATATATGAAGAGGTCAAAATTCTGAATTGTTCAAACCAATATGAAGATCTCTAAAAATATATTATTTTTTTTAAACAAAAAACAAAACAAAACAAAAACACCCACAAAATTTCACTGTGAAATCACTACAACCTTTATTAGTGATTTGAACTTCATGTTTTAAAACATATTCTGCATGATTATAAAAGTTGTTTCCTAAACCCTTTGAAGATTTTGAAATTCTGGAGCAAAGACTCTGGGCAAACACTGTGGAGACAAGACCTTGTGAATAATGGGATCTGGCTTTTCAGTTTCTGATCTCAAAGTAAAGACAAATGTTTTAATGTCTTTAGAACACTTTTTAAGAAGGATACAGGACACTTTGATTTTTTTTCTATTTAGAATTTAGAAGATGCAATGGATTGATTTCTTAACATATGGTTAAATAGATTTATTTACACAGGCTTTTCTGTACCAAATAGGTGTCAATATGTAGACATTTATATATAATTTCTGTCTAAAAGAAACATTAATTAGCAACTCTGCATACAAATAGACACTTTCATTAACTCATTTAAAATTGTATATATATATAAACATTTTGAGTTTCTGTATGTGTTAATGTTTTAGGAAAATGTAAATAATTTTATATGTAAACATCTGCCAAAGTAATGTATTTTCAGAGAAATAATTGAAAAGTTTGAACTTCCTAAAGATAAATATAAAATGAATGCAACATGTTAATAAAAATAATAGTATTAATATTTGTTTCTCATGTTTAAAAATTTTAATGTGTTTTCATAGATGCTGTATGCAAATTAAATTACATTTAATAACAATTACTCTTAAACTAAAATTATATACAAAATGAGGACATATTTCAAAGTTATAGTTTAAAAACATCACGGTATGCCTAAATGAAACTAATAACAAAAGAGCATGAGTGGTTATGACATTGTATTGCTAAACACATAATGAATTATCTTCTACAACACACAGTGGTTAGAAGTTATTGAAAGGCTTATAGATGCTGAGGGATACCTTCATGGAATGTATAGAAGGGTTATCACCAGGTACCAAGAAATACAACCAACATTTACCAGCTGTCCATGGGACTTAAGCCTGTTGCTTACAAAGATATTCTTCTGGACCAGGTTTAGTCCAAGTAGGCTGTCAACATGACTTATGTCACCCCTGCTCTTTGTGTGCCCTTGGGATTCTACCTCTGTGTAGTTTTATTTACTTCTCTGCTTGCTTGCATACTTTTCCCTACTTGGTCAGGCTGCTGATGCTCCAATGCTAGACCATAATCTATTTTGTTTATCTCTGACATTTGTAGATGTCAGGGGGAAAGTATTCTAGCATTAATTTGTCTTTTGCATACTACTGACTTTTGGTAGCAACTCAGCAGAATGAGGCTAACTCCAGTGTAGTTTAGTTTGATTCATTCAGCATCACAGCTGAACACTGCAGTCCGTTGACTTTCCAAACATCACATTTAACATCACTGGAAGCTAGGCAGAAGATGGGCTATGTGCCCTGACATCACAGCTTAAATGCCCGTCATCAGTGGCCGTGTTCTCCTTGGTACTTAGCAAACAGTAGTCACACAAAATACTCAATACATCAAATTAACAAGTCAAAATTGATCTTTACATAGAATTTTCATGGATTTCCTGCTCTACCAATCTAATAGAAATTGTGTCAAATATGAAAATAATTTAATAGTTCTTATTCCAATTAACATGTTTACTTTTCCACAGCTTTTGTTCTGTCTGTTGCTGTTAAATACCCAGGGATGGAGGTGAGTCACAATCACTGGAAGCCCAGCTTTAGGGGGTTTCAACACCTCTGGCCTCCAGAGGTGACTGAACTCAAGTCAGCCTCACTCCATATACACAAAATTAAAAATAAAAATAAAAGAATTTTTTAAAAGTAAAGACCAAAATCTGTAGAATATTTGAGCCCACATTTTTAGAAAACTATATGAAGGGACAAACTTAACAAAACTCCCTCTTCCTAGAAATCATATACAATGATTCTTTCTGGAAAAACTCAGTCGATAATGACTGCTGCATACATAGCAGCTCAATGACAACTACTCACCTAGCTGATTATAAAGCTAAAAGTTCCCTTCATGTCCATAAGCACCTAATATTAAGAGTTTTGTGAATTACTGTGTTGTTTCCCTGGTAATCAATCACCTACACTATATTTCTTTCAGTAAAAAGCAACTTTTAGTTTGTACTTAGATTCCGTAACAGTCACGATTTAAGTGAAATCAAGCAGGGTTGGGAGGGACGCAGCAATAAATGTGTTATACTACGGTACCACTCTTTGATATTTAGAAACCAGGTGAAAGTACAAGTTTTTGAATAAACATATGTACAAACAAGAATTTGTGTATTCACACATAAACTTTATATGCATTTGTGTGTATTGGATTCACGTAAACAAATCAATAACTTCACATACATTACTAGTGTCACTTTGCAAGCAAAGTAAAACTCATTAAAAAGAAAATCACCTAGCTAGCCAACTACTAAGAGTTTTTGACCTCAGAGTTGCCTGAGTCCTAAGTCCGTATGCAAGATCATGGTACTTATAACTAATCCTGTATTACCAGCAAATCTTCCAAGAAATTAACCTTTCAAGTGTGACTTACCCTTGAAGGGATCCTAAGGCTACCATGTTACAGCACACCTGAATTCTTTAGGTACTCATCATAGGAACCTCCACTGTAACCTAATACAATTTTTACCACCAGGGAGAAAATTAAATGCTGCATAAAATCACCGTCATCCACTACGTTCTTGTCTTGGGCTCGACAATGCTTTCTATTCCACTTGTGAAAGCATGTGAGCTATCTAACAGGAGACTATGAATTCCTTAAGAAATTAATATTCCAGCTTTCAAACTAAAATGATTGCCAAATCCCATAGACATAAATCTTCTTGGAACCCTGCTGCACTGGAATTTGTTGAACACACTCTCCGACAATACTCACTTTCCTAGGCTCCCCACCTCCTGGTGTCCTTCTTACCTCTGACTGTTCGTAGTTTCTTTCCTTTCATCACTGTAGCTCTTAGGAATATTGTAAGGTCTGTTCTACATATTTCTTCAATACAATCATGCCCCCTGTCATAATTTCTAAAACTAAAAGTATGATAAGGGCTTTCATATCTTTGTCCCTCTTGTTCTTGGTATCTATAGGTGTGTGAATCCAAACACCCACTAAGCACTTTTCCTCTTTAGTTTCCCAAGGTAATGTCATATTTCTTGTCTTGTAATTAAAATTGTCATGTGCTCCACATTCTCATCATTTGCTTGCTATTCTGTATTTCCTCTCTCCTGTATCTCTACTTTCCCTGCATTGCTCTTTGAGTAAAATCTGGGTCATACGCATTTGTGTTTTATGGTTCATGATGAGTTTGTTAACCTCCAAATACAGGTCTGTGAGATCTCAGCAATACCTCTCATTCTTTGTGTCTTGCCACCTTCTTCTCCCTAACTTTAGAACTCTCTCTCACCAGCTAGTCCTGTTCAGTCTAGGTCAGTGTTTCTAGACATTTAATAAACCCATAGACAGGTAAGGGTATGAGTTGGAAGTAATTCTGCATATTGGAAGGGGGATAGATTTTGCTTTTTGGTTATCTTCTTGATGCTGCATATAGCCCATGCTTTGAACTCAACTTTCTCCTCATATTGCCTCCAGGCTTTTCCTCATGAAAGAATCCCTTTATTTTGATTCTATAATAATGAAAATTGACATTGTCTTCTACTTGAAGGGTTTTTTTTTTTTTTTTTTTTTGTCAAGTGTTGGGAGAAATTCATATATCTTCAAACAGCTTGCCTTGTCCACAGAATCTTAATCCCTATCAACATCTCCAGATTTATGAAATCTTAGACTTTAGCAACACAAAGCTGTTCTCATGTATTTCCTTACTCAAAAACTTCCCCCAACTTGTATCATCATCATTCTTAATTCCTCCCAAACAAATAGATATTCACTTCTTCATGCATATTCTCCATTTCTGCAGCACAATGTCCTTAAGATAAATGAACATGTCATGGTTTCTGTGATAATCCGTTGAACCTAAAACAGTGTTTGTATATACTGTATATTCAGGAATTATTTGCTGCTTGCAACTCAATATGCTCTAATATTCCATTCCATATATTAAATGCACATCTGCCTCTTGAAGGAAAAAATATGAGTATACCATCATATCTTTAATGGAAAATTACAAAATAAATTTGAAACATTAGACCACTTTTAGAAAGAGTAGCTGAAAAGGATTCAAGAAATTAATTAGAAATATTCTTTCTGAGACATTTTGCTCATGGTTCTTAGATAAACAACCAATTTTAAAAAACTGACAATATAGAACAGTTCATCATATTACCTGACAGTAATATTACCTTGATGAACAAATTTATAATTATAACTGTCCCATAGTATCAAAATGGAAGACATTTGTGGAAAGTACACTAGTTAATGTCATAATTAATTCAAAAGCATTGAAACATAAGAAAAGAAACTAATAAATAAAAACATGGTTTCTATTGGTCTCTACAATTAACCAAATAGCATTGCTGCTTACAAAAGTGGCCTCACTTTTAAACAATTTCCTCTTGTGCATAATATGCAGATGCTTTATTTGAAAGGCATAATAATTCAACACAAACACTCTGATGTCAGCTACACTCACAGATGAGGTTAAAAAAAAATAAAGTTTGGATTTCATTTTGGCTGTGTCTAGATGACTTATTAAAATGTGCAGGTATGAACACCCTTTCGTTGGTAGATCAGCAGCTTCATATTTCACCCCGCTCCTGCAACATACCAGGAGCATTTTATGATTGATGGTCTGTAGAAAGATTAAGAAGGAGGAAAAAAATATGCTACACTTGCTTCAGTACCAGCAGAGTGACTTTTCCTAAAACTATTCTTCAAGCTGTTTGCTTGTAGAAAAACCCGGTTGCTTTAACTTTTTTTTTCCTTCATGAGAAAATGTAATGATAAATACTTTGGTGTTTAGACAAATGATCCTTATGGCCACATCTAATTTTCCTCCTTAAGTTAATGCACTTCTGGGTTTTTCCAAAGTTGTTTGAAATGTAAGAGCTACATTTTGTAGCTCTTCCGTGTGTCACAAATACAGGCCAAACCAGTTCCTATTGAAAAACAGTTTATGCTATTTTCTGACTTAGGCAACACTTTCTATTTGATTTGATATTTTTTATTTTTTGCAGTAAAAACACAATACATTATACAATTTGTCTTTACAATTTAAGGCTTTGCTTCTTCTAATTTTTCAGGTGAGTGTCTTTAATTCTCCACACCTACATTCTTTTGAACGGGGAAGGGCTACCCCCAGCCTTCTGTTCCTTTTCCCTTTCTTCTGCAGATGGCATGTTTTCTGTGAAAGATTCTTACTGCTTTGTAGAATTCAAATAAGCTTGATTGACCCACTTTAAACTTTTACAAAGGGAAAGAAACATTTTAGTGACAGCCTCTTTAAAATAAGTTGTTCAGGTAGACTTTAGATCCTGATACATGACGGAATTATAATACTGTTGAAGGACACTTAATGGTATATTTATGTTTACTGTGGGCTCTGCGGAAGCTGAAAACAATGCCACTTTTTATCTCAAAGAAATTGAGGTAAAGTTGCTACTGAAGGGCCATTGGCAACACACGTACTTACTGGAAAGCTTTCTTCATGGAGTGTTGAAATGGCAAGGGTAAGGGAGCAACTGAAGTGTTTGGCTTTGTGGAGACCCCAAGCAATTTCTAGATCTGGTCCTCCTTAGTGAACATGAGCTAATCAGTCAGTCCACCCCAGCTCGGCAGAGGGCAGTTTAATTAAAACATATTTTCACCCACGGAGCATTTTTATCTGCGACTATTTATTAAGTACATCATGAAACAAAGTAGCCAACAAAAATGAAACAAGGAAAAAGGAAAAAAAGGGGTTCTTAGAAAATTATGTTCTCACTGAGATTTGTATCAGGAATTTTAATGACAGAAAAACTATACTCAAGAATAAAATATTATTTGTATGTTGTCCATCTGAAATGAATTTTCTAAGAACTATTAAATCAATGTTTTATAAATGTGAGTTCATTTAAGGGTCTATTAATTCTGTAAACTGTTTAGAATAAGTTTAAAGATATTCAAAATTATTTCATCTGTGGAAAAATCATGAAGGAAAATAAAATTAACTCTTAGACCTATAGAACTAAATCCAGTAGCACAAACAGTGCAAGACTAATTGAATGGTTTACAGGTGCTATCATTCTCTTCAAACTTCAGGAAAGGCCAAATTTAAATATATATATATATATATATATATATATATATATATATATATATAGTATTTAATGAGATATTAATTATTTCAGAGTATTTTTTTACTAACCCAAGTAACTTCTAAGGAAATAACTTCTGGTGAGCCAGGAAAATGTATGGCAATTTGACAGCAGAATGCAGCGTACCCGGATTTTTGTGTGTTTAAATAAGCATAAGTAGTATAATTGTTGAATTTTCATTTAAAATAACAACCATAACATATTACACTCCACTCCATGTGAAAGGAAAGCTATAAAAACAAATTTTTATTAAAAACCATCCCATCTTTCTACCTTACATCTATCACACTCTTCTACCTCCTCCAAATGCAATCATTTCCAGTTCTACCCCCTTCTCTGAATTTTTTTCTACTGGGCACTAGAATAAAAGCAGAATGAAACAAAATTATAAAGAAATTTCCTTACTAATTCAATAGTTGTGCTAAATATCTTGGCTAAAACTGTTAGGTGTCCTCTTTTACCCAGAGCTTTCATTACATTTAACATTGGTGATCAAGAGATGGTATATTTCCTGAAATAAAAAGGTGTTTAGAGAAATACGAGGTTACATATGCTGCATTTAGCACAGGCCATACTTACCGCAAGTGCTAGAATAATTTTTGTAATGGTGATGGTGTTGGTGGTAACAAAATGATTTGATAATAACAAAAGGCAAGTCTATATGATACACAGTCCTAATATTTACTTATATTATCATGCACAAATGTTTATAAATGTTCCTTTTGGAAACTTAGGGGCATATAAAACACTACATATATGCTATAAATCAATATTTAAATTAATTAGACAATTTTTATTTTTATCCAGAGAAATTTGATTTTTATTTTCTGCAAACATTAATAAAATAATAGTTTCTAAGTTTTTTTAAATAATATTTGTCTTGCATCAAAAGTTACTTAGCAATCTATTGTAGACTAAACTTTAAATCTATGTAAAGTTGCCAAGGGAAATGTATTGTGCCAAGGGAGTAATTCATCTCTATGGTGTGTGTTTGGTTTATTAATTATGCTAAATTCATTTTAAAACTTACAACAATTATATGTGAGGATAAACACATTTTTATATTTCTCACAAAGTCACAAAATGTTGAAGGGTAGTGTGCGTTGTGGAAATTATTATTTTTAGTCATATTTTCTTTAGTACTTCTCCATAAATCGACTTTCAAAATCTGTCCCAGGAGCTTTGTTTATAGAGAAAAAAAAAAGTTTGAGCAATCAAAATGATTGCTCAGAATCACTCTACTCTAAGACCTAGGAGAACACATTTGTCTCAAGTTTTTGTTTGCTTTTTACGTGGTAGTTCTGAAGTGAACCGTTCTTGCTTCCTGCAAAGGTTTTTAAACACAAAACAGAGACAGTGTGGTCTGCCAAACCTATGATAGGTCCACTATATTACCTTCAAATTGTATAAGAAAATAGTGGCTTTGGCTAGCTTTGTACAGAGACACCTTATATCTATAGTCTAGGTTTTAGGGAATTCTGTCTGTATTTGCCAATATTTTCGTCAGAAAAATCTTTATTGGTTAAGACAATCATTCTTTGCTAAAGACTTTTAAGTTTCATTTTCTACTGCTGTTGTTGTTTTCATTCAAAACAATGCTGTGAAAAGAAACCCAGAAATTCCATTTTGTTTTTTAAAGAAACGAAACACAACAAAGTCAGTCCTAGTAATTAGTGAAAACTGAAATTTCTATCTAAAAATATGAAAACAGTTTTTTATTTAAAAAAGTCATTGTCTTATTTTGTTGAAAATACCTGTTTCAGTTTGGAGTTATCAGTTGTCCCTCTTCTTGAAAATTCTTTATAAACTGTCAAGAATAATTATTGCTATTTATTTCTAATAAAATCCATATACCTGGTCTCAAATGACTAAGCTGAACTGGCCAGTGTGTTCCGGATCAAGTGGCTGAACCAGCCCAGAAAGCTCCTGCTTGAGCATGTGGGGATGATGTGAGTTGTGATGGGAACAAGGCAAGATCCTTGTATTGGTAAAAAGCAAATACAGTGGCAGCATCATTCTTTGATAAACTTTTAGGTCCAATTAAGGTTCTGGCCGAAATGACAGTCCATAGAATAGTTTCTTTTACCCTTCCAATAGTGCTCATCTCTTTAGAAAAGATGCCACTGCAGTGTGACTGCTTTTTAAACGTTGTCAGCTACTTAGAATGATGGGGAAGTCTTTGTTTGTCAGTTCATTAATTTATTTAAGATGTGTGTATGGTCAAATTCATGAAGGCAATAAATCTCTTTTGTAGAGACAGATAATTACTTTAACATGGCAAGACACAATGACACAGAACATAATACAAAGCAAGCTTAGCATATGCATGATAGGAAACAATGGAATCCAAGTATTAATAGCAAATGCAAAACAGTTCTCAATTACATAATCATTGAAGTGCACACATTTAGAAGTTGAACATTTGATATTTTCTCCCTCTAACAAGCTTGCCTTCTTGCAAGATATTTTCCCACATTAAAATTCCTCTAATGCCACCGTATTGGGATCTCTAGGGAGCCCTTTACCCTCTTGAAAATATTTTGGGGTTTCACAAAAATCGTTTGCCTGTCTCACTGGATTGAACCTCAAAGACTCCTTTGACGCAAGTGTTATTTTGACCACGTGAACATGGTTTCCATCTTTTAACTAGATTAAAACATGCATGAACAAACTGCTCATTGAACTTTAATGTTGCTTTGTTGCTTTGATGGCTTGCAGATTTCTTTTTTCATAGATGCTCCCCCCCAAACATTCTAAAAGTGAAATGATACATTGTAATTTGAATGATAATTTTGTTTTGATGATTTAATTGATAGCAGACAGAGGGTGCAATCCTTGCCTTTCCATTTATGTTTTTCCCCTGCTGAACAGATGAGACAGTTCAGAGTCTCCTACGCATCTGCAAACAGTTACGGGATGTTACACTAAACTGCATTTCCTTTACCTTCACCCCAGCTTTCCTTAAGGAGCTGCGTGGTAACCCTGATTCAGAAAAAGAGCAACTTCTTGTCAGGCAGAATCCTCATCCTTCTTTTTGTTAGTTTAAGTGATGATTAAAGGCAATCTGCCCATGTTAATTTTCACGACGCCAGGGAGAGTCTTCCCACATCTTTTATTGTTATCACTCCAACAGTCTTTGCTTTACTTGCTTTGAATAAGCAAAATGATCTGAGAGTGGGCTCTCTCTCTGTCTCCTCCTTTCTTTCTTCCTTCTTCTTTTTCTCATGTCTCTTTCCATCTGTCCCTTCTATTTTTTATTTTCTTTCAGAACATGGTTTCTAATCAGCTTGCTTGATTTTTTAGCAGTACCATATTTCCGAAGACATGTCTGTTTTACAATGAACACGTTGCAGGGGAAAGGGGAGGAGAACACCAGATGTTCAAACCTATGCCGCCTCTGCTGCATCCAAGATGAGATTCCTTCTGGCTTATCAGCTATTAAAAAGATTAGATGGCATCCCAAATGGACTATGCCTTTCAATGTGGAGCTTCCTCAATAGGCAGACAAAAATTAATTTTGCTACCAAAATGTCTCTGTTGGCTTCAGTCCTAACAGGAGCTCAGAGCTAGCTAAAAGAAACATCTGATCACAAACTGAAAAACAAATTAGAGACGTTCACCGAACATGGTTTGGTTGCCCTAACACATCTCAGATCAAAGACTAAGAAACACTATATATTTGTTTTGACCGATTGCCTTGAGTTTTACCATGTAGTTTTCTATTTACGGAATGTTGTAACCTTGGGGAAGTTGTACAAATTCCCCAGCCAGGCTCGTTTTCTCTAAATCTACCTTCTAAAATTTTTCCCCAACATCAGGAAAGTTTGTATTATTCATAGTTGGGAAGACATTTCTACTGCTTCTTTCAGTAAAATGCACATTTTCTTTTCTTGAAAAACATAAAGAAATGTATCAGAGTTGGAAAAATGGCTGACTCTGTTACATGCTTGCCATGTAAGCCTGAGGATCTGATTTCAGATTCCCAGCATTTGAGGAAAAACCCAGGTACAGTAATCCTAGAAATGGGGAGGTGGAGGCAAGAAGATCCTTTGGGCTTCCTAGGCTTCTAGAGCAGCTGAATGACAGAGCTATATAGGTTCAGTTAGATAGGCTGACTTGAAAGAGTGACATGAAGCTTAGGAGACAGAGACTTATGCTGTTGGACTAATGAATGGACACACACGTGTACACACTGTCCCCCCACACAAAAATATATAAGAAGCAGAAACAAAGTTAGCATACGCTCTGGGGAAAAAAAGGTGTGTGCATCTTTTGAAAAGTTTTTATGAAATTTTACATGACAATTAAAGCACAATTTATATATTGTACACAGAAGGCACAGAAGTTGTCAGTTTAGAGAAATTTCACAAGTTGAACACACTCAAGCATCCGATTTGAGGATCAAGGAACCGAACAATACCAACATCTGGGAATTGCCTTTCAAAATCATCCTAGTCACTCCTCCCAATCAATACTAATCTAGCATGAATTCATGTTTTTTTAATAGAAATTATATATCCATTAATAAAACCAAGTCAAAAAATTGAATATTACTCATCATATCCAACTCTCCCCCATGCCCCATCCTAAGCTCAGCCATTCCTCTCCTCAAATATAACCCATCTCTAGAATCACAGTCATTATTTTATTGTTTTCATTTTTCTGGTTTTGTCATGCAAGCATGAATCTAGAGGAATCACAGTTTAAACTGTATTTAATTTTGATAGTTCTGACAGTTTTCTGAGTATCTTCAAAAAACAACTGTGTAGAATGTTGATTTATGCTTACTCCTTACTACTAAACGTTATCATTGACACTGCCGACTGAAAACATTGCTGTTAAAAAAGACTGTAAGAAGCAGGATTTAAAGCGTGTTAGTTTGTGGTCTGCAAGAAGAACCAAATCTAGCTCTCTCTTTCCCCTCCCTGAAGAGGCCCCAGAATGGAAGCAGCAGAGAGAAAAATTAACCAAGTAGATTCTCCCTCCAGGCCAAGTTTTTGATTACTGACAGATAGATTTGCATTCTGCCTGTTTGTACTTTAACTGGTATATGAATGAACAGAGACTCTTGTCTCTAGCCCTGACAGTCCCCTTTACCTTGTAAAGAACATTTATTCATCACCTCATTAAAAAATGAACAAAATATAAACAAGGTAGTTGAGATGACAGTGAGGGTGGTCTTTATTAATACTAAACTAGGAGATACAATTGCTTCAGGAGCAGACAGATGATGAGGGTCCATGGTCTTTAGACATGTGTTCTTTTATTATTAGCATTTCAATCACAAAAGGCTAAGACACAGAGACAGAGTGACTGGAAATTGTGAAAGAAAGAAAGAAAGAAAGAAAGAAAGAAAGAAAGAAAGAAAGAAAGAAAGAAAGAAGAAAGAAAGAAAGAAAGAAAGAAAGAAAGAAAGAAAGAAACTTGCAGAAATGTACACATACACAGAGAGAGAGACAGAGACACGAACAGAGAGACAGAGACAGACAGACAGACAGATAGAGAGGGAGAGAGATAGAAAGAGAGAGAGAGCTCCCCACCAAGTGTGCTTGTTGTGTGCATGTATTTCTTTTGGCAAAGCTTAGACATGTCTTTCTAGTTAACAAATGTATTCTGCTGTCAGCTCCTCTAAAGAATTATACTTCAAGCTTCGTGCCAAATAACCTCTTTAAATATTAATAAATAACTCAAGGTATCTTAGAGAGTCTGTGCTTGAGGAATTATGCTAATACTTTCAATGGAATTGACAGAGGGGAAACCCCCATTAGGTATGTGTTCCCAGGAACAGGCTTCTCCAAAGGGAGCCTCCAAACGGTTGCACCCCTTCTACCAGGGAAGTAGAAAACAAGTCAGGTTTCTTTTTCCCTTGTTGTGTACAGGCCAGCTGAGGGCCCCTCCTGAACTGTGCGGTTTCATTGTCAGATTCCTCCATCATTAATCCCAACAAGGCTGTCCTGTTTCTCACTGTAAGACCAACATAATGATGTCATTTGCTTAGAAAAATAAAAAGAGAGTCCTACGTAGATGGTTGGAAGAATTCAGTAAATCCAGTTTCACCACCTGTGGCCATGTGTTGGGTACTTTCTGGATCCTTGGGTTAATCCCCGGACATGGAGTAAATAGATTCATCGCAGCCATTGTAACCTGGTTATTTGTATGTACACATGGTTTTATCTCAGTCAGCTGGTTTTGTTTTCTAGCTTCTCTCTTCATAGGTCTTCATGAACCAGGCCAAAACATTGGGTTTTCATTTTTAAATCATTCCCTATTATCTCTTTGGCAGATTAGCCTTCTCACAGTACCTTTGTCCAGGAGTTACAAACTACTTTAGAGATATCCATCAGCCACACTTCATGATGTCACATGAGACTGGGATAACTGACAAGATAAGAACCAGGATGCAGAAGGAGTGACATCTGGAGTGACTGTGCCTTAGCCTTCTGCATAGGGAAGCAGTGAGGAGAGTATTGATTCCAGCTCTGGCTTCTTCCAAACACCGTATTAAACAAGAATATAACATAGGCTTAGCTCTGCCTACCTCGTCCATCCGAAGGAAAATTAAAAATTCTAATTAATTCCTATTCAGTTGCATTAATCTTCCAGTATGAAATTCATGGCTTTAAACCAAAGCAATTTAATATTTAAATGTTTTTAATTTTGTTTTGCTTATAATTGAGAGTAGAGGGTATATGGAGTATTATTAAAGATTAGAAAATTGATATCTTAGAGTAATACAAATAATTAGATAATATTTGGCTACTATGTGTTTATATGGATGTTATGTATATACTTTGCTGTTCCTGAGATGTGTTTCTCTCTGTTGAAAGCCTCTGATATTAACTGCGAAGCTCTTCATACCAACCACTCATTATCCAACTGTCTGGAAAACAACTGGCTTTCCAATATTTTAATTTAGTTCTGACACTAACTTCCTCATAGCATTAAATGCCACAAGCAAGTGCTTGGTGGGAGTCATTGGCCCAGACTGTATTCCCTGCCTTCTACCCAATCAGCTATTAAGCAGAGGCTCCCATCATTCTGTCCTTCAGTTTAATAATTTGGTACAATAGCCCATATCATTCAGGCAAGCTCTTTGCCTTCTGCTTGGGGTTGGCTGTAGAGCATACCAGAAAGAATACAAATGACCAATCAGGTAGAGGCACGTAGGGTGACATCAGAAGATTTCATACTGCAGAAGTTTCAGTACTGCGAGAGATGGAGCTCATCCCTTCTGACATGGATATGTCCACCATTAAAGCCCTCTGACCACTGTTGTTGAGGGCTCTTAAGAAGGAGAGTTTTGGTCCTTAATGATTAGATCAACTTTGCTCCCTCACCCCTTTCCAAAAGTCTAGTTGTGGGGCTAAATTTTACTCTCAAATCACATGGTTGGCTGTTCTGGTATCCATATTCCATCTAAAAGTATATAAAGGTTCATCAAGAGTAACTTCTCTAATGTAAACTCAGGATTGTATGAAAGGGGTGATTAGAAGTAACAAGACCACCACCTCTGTCATCTAACTCCAGAAGTTTTCATGTTTTTAGAAACTTTTTATTCCAAGAACCAGAGGTAAAGATGAGACAGAGTCTCTTGTAGGGTCTTCACATCATACCCACATTCGGCTTAGTGGCTAAGAACATGGAATTTGAGAATCTGGCAGCAGTATTTGGTTCTTGCAAAATATGGTCACATTAGCATCACTGTATGAAGATACAACATTATTCGATGTGTGTTTTCGTTCATGTGTCATTCAATTTAAAAATATCTTCTTTAATGTATTGTTGATTTATTAACATTGAACTAGTGGCCAAAAACATTATAACTCATGCTTTAATAAATCTTACCTAACTTAAGTTTTTTTCCCCTACAAAGAACATTATAGCCTTCATGCTCATAATAATTTAGTCTTTTGCTGTGGGGCATTTGAGCCAATGGAAAAAAGTACATAAGAATGACATTGTTTATTGTGTGAAAACGAGAACATGAAGTCAGAATGTATCTTTATTTGACACAACTGAAAATATCTTGAAACATTTGCTGCTTTACCAGTGTCTGAAAATGAATATGGAAGTAGCATAAGCATTGATTTCAAGGTTCACTGTGCACCAAACATGGTTTGTCTCCCAGTATGCTAGAAGTGTGGTCCTCAAGGTTATGATGCTCAAAGAGCAGAATCTTTGAGACATGGGGTGTACTGCAAGGTACTTCTATTCTGAGGGGTTTCCCCTCATGTTTATAGAAGTGTTGTCTCCTGAAAGTGGGTTAAATCTGTTCAGAAATTTACCTCCCTTAAGAACAAGTTTGTTAGCAGAAAGAGTGTGGTACTTCCTGGACCTCTTCCTTATTTTTTCACCATATAATTCTCACATGCATTTCTGTTCTGATGTTATTCATTGTGTCTTCTTTGTTGTCATTTTTTTCTTTTATTTAATTTTTTTTCTTTTTACTTTTTTCTTCACAATTTATTCATTATGTATCCCAATTGCAGCCCCCTCCCTCAACTCCCCAAGTCCCACCTTCCCTCCCCCACCCCCCTAACCCCTTCCTCTAGTCCACTGAAAGGGGGATTTATCCACTATTGCCATCTGCACATAGCTTGTTAAGTCTCATCAGGACTGCCTAGATCCTCTTCCTCCATGGCCTGGGAAGGCCACTGCCACATCCTGAGCTGCCAATCGGCCACATCTGAACAATGGGTCTTGGTCCTCTCCATTCATGGTCCTTTGTTAGTGCATCAGTCTCCGCAGGATCCCCTGGGCTCTGATCTTTGTTGTCATTCTTACTAGAATACAGTGTATGATACAATACAGTAACACAGACTTCAATGTCAATGTCAGGAATGACCTACCAGTGCAGTGAGTCTTTGACTATAATAGCTTTGAATAACTTGTTCTACTTCTATAAGCATCAGTTTCCTCACATATAAAATTAGAATCATAACACCTACTTCTCAGTAAAATTATGAAGATTAGAAAAAAAAAAGCTGTCCTTTGCTTTACAAAAGCTTTTCAGTTTCATGAGGTCCCATTTACTGATTGTTGATCTGAGAGCCTGTGCTGTTGGTGTTCTGTCAGGTAGTTGTATCTTGTGCCAATGAGTTCAAGGCTCTTCCCCACTTTTTCTTCTAAGAGAGTTAGTGTGTCTGGTTTTAGGTTGAGTTCTTTGATCTACTTGGACTTTATTTTTGTGCAGGGTGATAAAGATGGATCTATTTGCATTTTTCTACATGTAGACATCCAGTTAGACCAGCACCATTTGTTGAAGATGCATTTATCCATTGTATGGTCTTGGCTTCTTTGTCAAATATCACGTGTCCATAGGTGTGTGGGTTTATTTCTGGGTCTTTGATTTGATTCTATTGATCCTCCAGTTTGTTTCTATGCCAGTACTATATCATTTTTATTACTGTTGCTCTATAGTACAACTTGAGATCAGGGATGAAGATACCTCCAGAAGTTCTTTTATTGTACAGGATGGTTTTAATTATTCAGGGCTTTTTGTTTGTTTGTTTTTCCATATGAAGTTGAGAATTGTTCTTTCAAGGACACTGTCAAAACAACAAAACAACAGCCTACAGACTGGGAAGATATCTTCACCCACCCTACATATGACAGAGGGCTAATATCCAGAATATATAAAGAACTAAATAAATTAAACACCAGAAAACCAAATACTCCAATTAAAAAAAATGGGGTACAGAGCTAAACAGAAAATTCTCAACAGAGGAATACCAAATGGTGGAGAAATCCTTAAAGAAATGCTCAGTGACTTTATTCATCTGGAAAATGCAAATCAAAAGGACCCTGAGGTTTCATTTCACATCCATCAGAATGGCTAAGTTCAAAAACTCAAATGACAACGCATTCTCAAGAGGATGTGGAAAAAGGGAAACCCTCCTCCATTGTTGGTGGGAATGCAAACTTGTACAACCACTTTGGAAATCAGTCTGGTGGTTTCTCAGAAAACTGGGAATAATGCCACATCAAGACCCAGCTATACCACTCTTGGCATGTATCTGAAAGATGTTCAACCATACAAGAAGGAAATTTGTTCCACTATGTTCATAGCAGATTTATTCGTAATAGCCAGAATCTGGAAACAACCTAGATGTCCCTCAACCAAAGAATGAGTACAGAAATTGTGGTACATTACACAATGGAATACTACTCAGCAATTTAAAACAAGGAAACCATAAAATTTGCAGGCAAATGGACGGAACTAGAAAAGATCATTCCGAGTGCTGTATCCCAGAAACAAAGGGACAATCATGGAATATACTCACTTATAAGTGGTTATTAGGCATGCTATATAGGATAAACATACTAAAATCTATAGACTAAAGAAGCTAAAGGACAAGGAGGACCCTAGGGAAGATGCTTAATTCTCATTCAGAAGATAGAACAGGATATATACTGGAATTGGTAGAAGTGAGGGAACAGGTTGGGAGCCTACTACAGATAGCTTCTAAAAGACTCCAACCAGCAGGGTATCGAAGCAGATGTATTCACAGCCAAACTTTGGACAGAGTAATGGGAGTCTTATGGAAGAAGTGGGATTTAAAAGGACTTCAAGGAGACAAGTACCACATAAGGAGATCAGCAAAGAATACAAAGTTGGAGGAGGAGGAGGAGGAGGAGGAGGAGGAGGAGGAGGAGGAGGAGGAGGAGGAGAAGGAGAAGAGGAGAAAGAAGATAAAGCAGGTCCCAGGGGAAGTGCAGAGACTGTTGCATCAACCAAAAACCAAACATAGAGAGGACCTAGACTCCCTGCTCAAATGTAGCCCATAGACAGCTCAGTCTCGTTGTGGGTTCCCTAGTAAGAGGAGAGAAGATAATCTCTGACATGGACTTGGTTGCCTGCTGCTTGATCACTTCTTCCTAGTGGGCCGACCTAGCCATGTCACAGAGCAAGAGGATCCAGGCAATCCTGATGGGATCTGAAAGGCTAGGGTCAGACAGCAGGGGAGGAAGACTTCCCCTATCAGTGGACTTGGGAAGAGGAATAGGGGAGGAAGATGGTCGGAGGGTGGGACCGGGAGGAGATGAAGGAGGGGGCTACAACATGGATACAAAGTGAAAATTGTAAATAATAATAATAATAATAATAATAATAATAATAATAATAATAATAATGACACACAGACCATTTTATATTTGTACACAATCCTCACTATGCATTTGGATTTTTAAAATCATCTCAATTTACCCTGACCACTCTTGTCATATTAAGCTTTCTAAAGCTGTTGCTAGATATATCATCACTGTTGGAAAATGTTCTTTGATCTTCCACTGCTCATTCTGTGCCCTTTCCACACAGCCTCATTTCCATCTAAGTCTCCTAGGAATACTGAGGACTTCCTCTCCCAGGCAGCTCCCACAAACCCGATATGATGCCTCGTGCTGTCCTCCCTGTCATCCTGTGCTCCAAGAACAGCACCAGAGCAGTTTGCTCTTCTGCTACACTCCAGCCCTTTGTATAAGCATGGCCAACAACATGTTCTAGATAAATTTCAAATGTATGAAATTTGCTTCTCTTATCAAAATTCTTATCATGTGTCTTGCCATCCTGCAGCCAAACCAAAGTATTAATAAAAATATCTCATATTCTTTCTGCCTACCACCCTCAAACTTTCAGACTATGACATGGCCTCATGGAATCCTTCTTTCTTTTGAAACTGATGGAATTTTATTTGAGATCCTTGTACCTTGCTCCCATAGTTCAGTGTCTTATTTAATTGTGTGCTTATATCATCTACCTTTCAGAATGTGTTTTTCCAGGGATTTTTATCTTATTTGTTTTAATAGCTTCTTCTGTGTTTGCCAAGTACATTGTCTTGTACATGGCCACGGTTCAGTTGATATTGGCCTATGTTTGCTGAAATAGCTGCATTCATATGTTCTGTTTTAGTACCATAGAAGCAGAATTATTTTAGTCAGAGACTAACCTACACTTACAAATCATGACAGGGAGGAAGAATCAAGATTAGTTTCATAACATGGGACTTTTTAGCTAAACAGAAAGCGAGCAAAGAGAACACAAAACTTTCCCTGCACTTGACACAGCCAGGAGAAAAATAAGTGTGAATCCATTTAGGGTACAATCTGACTAATACCAATACATGAAGACATTTGTACTTCTGTCAATTCTATACTTTATTATTCAGGCAAACATAACTTCTGCAAATCTTCCTGAAGCCTTAATTTCAAAGGTTCTTATTAATTTAGCTTCTATGATCTGAGATGAAAGTAGTTGTATAAAAACACATGGTTTCAGTCTTTTTAAACCCACTAGAAGCAATAATCACACAAAGAGACATTTTCCTTGGAGACTGTTTACATGTGAGTGCATTTCAGGGTCACTCTTCAGTGTGACGTGGAAGGCAGGCGTGAAGAAATTCAGCTGAAACGGCCCAAGTTTAAGTCATCTAACCTGAACTTCTGTCCATTTCACCCATGTGTTTTCTTAACACTATTTATCACTAACAATGAGAAGAGGATTGAAAGTGGGGAAAGAGAGAATGGTAGAATTACTGCAGAAAAGGATATAAGTTAATTAGGTGGATTCAGGAATTTTCTAAAAAGTTGTTCGTGGAAAAGAAATGTTAGTTTGGAAGACTGGATTCTGTACCAGTAATTAATACTGCAAAATTTTTATTAAATTTGTAGAGAAAAGTATGCATTGCCAAATCTCAAATATGGAATCTAGAATCTGTAAAATCATTATTCAGAGCCAATCTGAGGAAATATTAGTTAAAGGCTCAGGCATATAATAGAAGTCAGGTTTACCTCAGTCATTTTTTAAAAAAAATAGATTTTCTTACTCAAAGTTTGTCTTTTACAATTTTGCCTTCAGTGACACAAAACAGAGTTTCCTTTTCCCCCTGAGTAAAATAGCTGACTTCATAATTTTTACTAGTATAAAATAATAATTAATTTTCCAAATTACCTTATTAATAGTACTGGCAAAAACAATCCAAGCACAATAGTAAATACAGAGAGGACTAAATTAAGTTACTGCCAAACACTAACCCTGCCCATCTACAATCTATGTTCAAACACAGAAATTATGCCTTTTTCCTTTCTTTTTACTAAGCTTCATTTGGATCCTGTTATTGATTTTTTTTTCTGTTGTATTACTTCCTGGATCCCCGAGCACCCTTGGAGAATGCATCTCAGTGCACACTTGCAGCCCCTCATCTCCTCATGTATTTAAAATCCCAAAGAAAACCACAGGCATCAAAGTTCTGTCATGAGACTTAAACCCAAAATAGGTACTTGTGAATATTACTATTTTCTGTTGACAGAATTATGGAGAATTAAATTTAAAAGTACTAACAAAGCTGCAAATTACAAACGCTCAGGGCAGATACTTTGAAACTGCAACGAACTATTATACAGAGAAATAAGAAAGGATAATTCATAATCTAGTAAGAGGGAATGCATTTCAATTCAGGGTTAATTCATGTCACTTCTTGAGAGTCATGTAACATGAACTCTTATCAGAATATAGAGAATTACATCGTATGGCTCATAGCAGGCATCTGTGACTATAAAAACATCATTTAATTTATTTGAAATTTATATAGCGTATGGAAGGTCACACACTTTGGCCAAGAAAATAGGATTTTTTAGTGTTTATTTCAAAACTAAAATATTTTTTCGGAGTCTAACAATAGACTAACACATTTGCAAAGGCCAGTAGTACCTGGGATACTTGGATGGATCGAGAGACCATCTAAATACTCTAGGCTTATCATAGTCTTTTTGCCTACCATCTGCTACATTACAATAAAATGGAAATGTGGTCAAGCAAAACCTCTGATGGTGCTTGAATAATTAGAGACTCTAAAAATTGTCTATAAATCATCATAAATTTATCATAAGATAAATTCTTACTAGTAATGCTTACAATGTAAATTGTTTTCAAGGAATATAATTTGTTATTTTAAACATGAATATTCTATTTTTTCTTTATAAGGTATTTTAAAAGTAAAAAATGGAGCTAAACCATAGTGACTGTTATTAAGTGACAGAGGGTTTACAGGGGGTTTACTTAGCAAAAGTGGACCTGGATTCAATTCCTAACATGGTAAAAAAAAAAAGTTAATAAAAATAAAGTTGGAAAATATCTTTTTAAATCAACAGAAACAAATCAAGTAAACAAATAAAACATGCATAGTATCAGAAACTTTGTTAATGAAATGAATGATACATTGTATAAAGACAATTATTTACAGGAAATTGGTAATGTAATATTTTACTGAAAGTTTTCTTTTTATGGAAGTTTAAATTATAAGCTGTATGTTCTGGTAGAGGTATAAACAATTCTGCTAGAAATAATAATTATGACATGTCCAAGTTATCTTCAATTTTAAACTACTAAATGTGTATGACATTTGTCCCAGCTCTTGCTTAGTATTTTAACAGATGGGCCATATTGTCACCCTGAAGAAGAAAGAACAATATCTTCCTTTGCCTTAAGGTCCAATTTTCATTAGGACCAAATTCCTGGATCTCTGTGAAGTGGCCGGGATGGGGCAGAGCCAACTCAGAAGAACCAGACCCTGTGCCACTTCTCTGAATACGTTAGTGTGTTGAGTTGTTAGGCCAGGGGCAAGCAGTCATATGTTCCTCTGGAACAAGAAATTATTCCTTTCTTCTTTGTCATGCATATTTGCTGTTTACCAGCCAAACAAAACATGCATAAAGTAAATCTGATTTTTTTAATGTCATTAATCAATCTCATGCCTTCAGAACCAAACACCAATTTTGTTCGATTTTTTATTAATGATTTTGCAAATTCATTCATCATTGAAATCAATTTCCTGCTTGTTTCCAGACCAATTTCACATGACTTAAGAAGAGCTTGCACATGATACTCTAGAATCATATTATATGTCCATTGCTCCCACAGGTTATCTCTTTGAGGCCAAGGAAAGTTTCTTGCTCCTCAGTTGATTCACTTCTATAAAATACAAAGTGGAACTAGACTGGATCTCTCAACCGAATTCATTCCTTTTAGTTATTCTTCCCAGCTCTCTCTTCTGTGAGTCTCTTTCCCAATTGTACTTGGTGGAGTTGGATCACTCTTTTTCAGTCTCCACATCTTGCTCTTCTTCTTCTGTCTTCCCCTTAGATCCTCGAGTTTCTACAGGCTGTGGCCTGTGGTTTCTTTCCACTGTATACATTCTCCATAGGCAGCCTTAGATTCTCACATGGCTTCAATTACCATCCATAAAACTAAGTCTGAAATGGATATCTCCAGCTCAGACCTCTTTCTGAGCCCCAAGACCATGTTGTCAAAGGCTTACTTGTCATCATCAGTGGAATGTCTCAAAGGCACCTTAAAAGCAAAGCATTCAAAGTGAAATCCTATGAATTTCCCTGAATTGCTCTTCCTGCAGTTTACCCAAGCACTACCAACTTGCCTGAGCTATAACTGCAGGTGTCCCTCTCTGCTCTAACATACAACCCTGCAGTCAAGTTTTTCTGCGTCTTCATTCCGATTATCTAGGAGATAAATGAATTTTAAAGTCTTCCCAATAATGATTTTTTTTTAATTTTATGTTTTTCTTATCAGTTACATTTTATTTACTCTGTATCCCAGCCGTGTCCCGATCCCTCATTCCCTCCCAGTCCCTCCCTCCCTCATCTCCACCGTGCCCCTTGCCAAGTCCACTAATAGGGGGGGCCTCCTCCCCATTCATCTGATCCTGTTTTATCAGGTATCTTCAGGACTGGCTGCAAAGCTCTCCTCTGTGGCCTAACAGGACTGCTCCTCCCTTGGGGGGTGGGGAGGCCAAAGAGCCAGTCATTGAGTTCCTGTTAGAAATAGTCCTTGTTCCCCTCACTATGGGAAACCAATTGGTTACTGAGCTACCACAGGCTACACCTGAGCAGAGGTTCTAGGTTACAATGGCGGAAAACCCATAAAAACATTTTTTGAGACAATTGCCTCCCTCCAGTTTTTCCCCATGCATAATCTGAGAGTATTACCCTTAGCATCCTCCATGCTTTTCATAAAGCTCCAGGCCTACCCTATATTCTTGCCTGAATCTTTGATACTTAGGTCATGTGCTATAGTCTAAATTTTTGACTGTTCTTGCTACACCTCAAATGTTTCAACATCTGTCGGGTATTGCTGTGGGACTCTATTGCTTCCTACTTGTACAGGAGGCAGTCCTGCTGAAAATTATCATTGCAACTTTCCTGTTTTGCATCACATCTCCTTATCTGCCCCAGATACAATTAACTGATTGATATAATTCCTTCTGTACTAAACTCTGAAGCCCATAAGTGAAGAAACCATCATGTATCTGAAAGTCTACCACAGAGACCAGTAGCTAAAGAGTTCTCAGTAACATCTACCAGACCAAAAAGAAAGCAAATGTGTAAGCAGGAATGCAATACATGATTATTAAATGCGTGATTGTGTTTCTCACTATATACCATTGAATTATGTTTTCAACACAGATAAACAATATGATCTTTGGAAGTACCATGGAAACAATTTTATTTTAGTTCTATTTTAATGTAGCTACTTTAATAGGATTTAATTCATATCCAATAACATGATTCATATGTTTAAGGGAAAGAGAATTTTAAAGATAGTTTATCCTGTACATTGCTGGTAGACAAATACATATAAAGAAAAGATTTATTGCTGCTCAAATGACTTATCTTCAGCTGCTCAGATGGAAAAAAAATATCTGTTCAGATAAAAAGGAAAATGAAAAACATGCATTTGCCTTCATTATAGATGTAATAAGAACTTGTTTAAGCAATTCAGGAAAAATCTCTTTTCCTCTTGTTTTTAGTGAAAAATTATTAGAATTTCAGAAAGAATGTTTTTCAGTATGTGTATGTGTATTGTTGCTTACACATGCAAACAAATGTACTTAGTTATGGCACCAACAAGAAATTTAGAGTGGCAAGAAAAAACACATTAACTATAAGTATATTGTCTTGACCCTTATTTAAAATAGAATCATGCTAGGGTTTTTTTTTTTTGAAAAATAAAATATGTATCTTTCAAAAGGGAGAAAATTTATCCAAAAGTAGGCTCAAACTGTCTTATTTATAGCTCCAATAAAAAAGAAGATGGGATTAGTTGGCTTCTTTGAAAGTTTATATCCTCTATCAACTATTACAAGGAAATCTCACCTTTTGAAAAGTATGGAAATTCTTTTACTCAAAACTTGTTGAAACAGACTCAATTTTAGTCTATACATGTACAAGGTACATACAAATCCATCTGCATCTATCCCATTGGTAGCAGAGATTTGTGTTTAGATGTTTGCTCTGAAACAGGCAAACATTAGAGGAACAGGGTTAGAGTTTAGAGGTTTTTATACTTTTCAATAAATCTCAATTTTAAGTTTTACATTTTCTGTTTGTATTTATGTCACAGAAGGTTAAACGTCTTAGAATTTGATTTTTGGTGTGATTTCTTTCTTATTGATAATATTTGAGAGCAATCTGTTTTCTTTTTACATATTTTTTTTCTGTGTGAGCTGCAGTATAGGATACCCATTAAAAAGACATAAGACACTGACACCATTAGTAGTACAGCTACAATCATTTTTTTTAATTAGTAACCCTTGCACACACATGATATCTAGTTATGTTCTGTTTGTGGGCATTGTTCAAGAACACATTTTTATGACACTTAAGAGGGAAGATCTACTTTAATGCTGTGATGCAGGAGACTATCTTTGGTACAAACAATCAACCCCTAAGACAAAAGCATCTCAGTTCAGATTGTAGCCACGTATCTTTCTTACAGAGGTCTACTATTTAAAAGAAGGAACCTGGGATTTATCAACTGTTATACATCAAATACATCTCAGCTTCTTTTTCTATGCACTCACATAGATTCCATTACACCTTGACCCTAGTTCCTACTTTTCTCAACCCAAGGTGGTGAATCAAGAGAAACATTTCAGTTTACTTATCAGAAACAATTTTGCCTCCTAATTACCAACCGATTAGAGCAGGTTAGACAGGTATTTTATAGAAGTCTTAAGATGATAAAGCCAAATATCAACCAGCCTAACTGCCAAAACTCCAATGTGGTTGTACACAAGGACTGAACAAAGATGGATTAGTCATGTTGGGAGATGGGGCAGGCTTGTGGGAATGACTCAGAAGGTGTTACACGCCACCTCACCATGTACATACAAGTTGAATTAGCAACACATCTTCTCTTTGATGAGTGTTCATTTACCTAGCACAGTTTCTTCCACAGGATTTCAAGAAGGTTTCTGGAGCAGGAATCCCATCTGCCTTGGCAGAACCACGTGCTTGTCAGGAGGCACAGCCAACCTTGCCGACCTTGCTGCTGCCCTATTGAAAGACCTCAGCTTGGCCACAAAAACAGTGTCTTAGGGACACCTCCCATCTTGGCTGTGATCTGGCTCACATTCTTTATTTTATATTTCCTGACTTTTTTTCACAGATTACTAGGAAAGACTAGAAGGTATTGGCGATTGTTTTCAGGGTGTTTCTTTTGGTGGGTGCTCATGAGCATGTGTACACATATGTGCGTGTGTGTGTGTGTGTGTGTGTGTGTGTATGTGTGTGTGTGTGCATGCATTTGGAGGCCAAGGTCTATCCAGTGTTGTTTTCTGGAACCTAACCATCTTTTTTTTGTGGTAATGTCTCCTGTTGGAGCCCAAAGTCACATCTGAGCATTGAACTCCAGGGATCTGCCTGTTTCTGTACACACCAACAAGCTCAGATTTTTTCTCTTTTTTTTTAAAAATATATTTATTAATTGCAGTTTATTTACTTTATATCCAAGCTGTAGCCCCCTCCCTCATCCCCTTCCAACATCACCCTCCCACCCTCATCTCCTCCCTTGCCCTTCCACAAGTTTACTGATAGGGGAGGTCTTCCTCCCCTTCCATCTGACCATAGCTTATCAGATTTCATTAGGACTGGTTGCATTGTCTTCCTCTGTGACTTGGTAAGGCTGCAACCCCCAGGAGCAAGTGCTCAAAGAGCCAGCCACTGAGTTCATGTCAGAGACAGTACCTGTTCCCATTATTAGAGAGCCCACTTGGAGACTGAGCTGCCATGGCCTACATCTGTGCAGGGGTTCTAGGCTATCTCCATGCATGGTTCTTGGTTGTTGTAACAGTCTCAGAAAAGATCCGTGGGCCCAGATATTTTGGTTCTGCTGCTTTCCTTGTGGAGCTCCTCAGATTTTAACATGTGTTCTGTGGGTTGAACATTGTCCTGCTGCTTGAGTGACATGCACTTTATTAATTAAACCATTTCCTCAGTCATATATTCTGGGTATTCTACCTATTTGGTAACTGAAGTAGAATTTGAGATGCAGAGGTCCAAAATAAGCCCCCAAATAGGTCTTAGTCTTCTTTCACAGCTGTCTCCAGACTTGTTTCCATGACTGGTGCGATTTTTAAGGTTCAACAGGAATGCACACTTGCCAACATTTATTTTGCCGGAGGGAGACATTAAAAACACATCCATTAACTACTTACCATTGTTATTATTTAATAGAAGTAATGGCATTCTAACACACAGAAGGACAAAGAACAAACAATAAAAAGAAAAAGGATGTTCTAAATTAAACCACTTTGACTTTATGGAAATCTCCTTATTCTGTTTTTGTCTTTCCCATTTTGATGTAGGCTAGTAAACACATCATCATAGATCAGTGTTTATTCTTACTGCTGTCCACTCATTTGTAAGCTCTGTTTCCATTTCACAAGAGAAAAATTCCCTCAGAAGAATAGACTCAAACAGCATTTAATAAAGGGTATTCAACTGAACTCTCTCCACCTCCATCTCCATTTTTCTCTTCATTCCTGAGGAATATTGTAATGTTATATTCTATATTCTTCTGCATGAATAAGAACATGTCTCTAGTGTAAAGAGATCTGTGAAAATTTGGAGCACCAGAAACAAGCCACCAGCTGCATCATTTGGTTCATAAACTGTGCACTTAACCCACATGGAGAGCTGTTGCAGAAGGCAGATGTCATATTTTGTATAAAATAGGGGCAAAATACACAGGAATAATGTCATGTTGATTATTTTTTGAAATAGATAAATAATATCTGGCTTCTCTTTCTGGCTCCTGTTCTTTTTATCAGAAAAGCAGTGGGTTATCTATATAAGTACACATTCCCACCTGCCTCTCCTGAGCCCTCCCACAAGACCTAGGGACCATTCTTGCAAAATGGCCCAGCCTGACAACAGCACACACTCCTTTCATCTAGCATACTGGTGGTACAAAGAATTTGTTGTTGAGACTAACCTTGTCCCTCCATGATGTTTTGGTCAAATGTGTATTCTGTCATTCCCCAAAGAACAGAAAGGATAAAGCACAGGGAATCAAGGGGTTCTTTGAAATGCCAGGATAATCTAAATAAATTCAGGTGCTGAACCATATTGTCTTCCAAAGTAGATCCTCTCTGTGCAAGAGAATACAAATAGGAAGCTGCGTCTTCATCTTGCAAGCCTATATTAAACTGGCTACATTAAACAGAGCACATAGACTAAAACGTTCAGAAAAGGCAAACAGAAAAAGAACACGAGTATCAGTACGCTTAAAGTGCTTAATAACATTAAAATCTTTTCTTCTGGTTTCTTAAAGACCTTGTCTATGACATTAGATTGGTGAAAATTCCATATAATTTGGAATGGATATAGAAACTGTAGTTTTCTGTGAATGTTGATAAACTCAACCAGTTTTCAGTTAATAGATTCTACCAATGTGTGTGTGTGCGCGCGCATGTGAATAGATTACTCATTTTCTCAACATATAATTTCATTTGTTAGTTGGGTCATCCCTACAGTTTTATAGGTTTCCCTAGTCTATGGCATCACAGAGTTATTCAGCATAGTTTTTGATGATGGCCTTACCCTACCTTCCAGGTATACTGCAACAGAGCACACAGTGAGACTGTCTGCACGCATTGTTCAAGATGACTCCAGTGACTCACTGCTCCATGGCCGCTGTCCAGCTAAACTGCTAATCTGCTAAACTGCAAGCCTTTGTTTTTGTATTATTTTTGAAAGGCTTTGTAGAAATGGTTGTTGCCATACATTTATAATGTAAGAGAGAGAAAGCATAGAAGGAAAGGAGTGAAATGGGGGAGAGCAAAAGGGAAAGGGAGTGGACAAGGAGGAAAGAGAAAGACAGAGAATAGGAAACCATTATTCCACACCTGAAATACCATAATAGCAAATGTTGGCTTCTTTCTTCTCTTCCAAATTCACAAACTAACCCCACATATGGCTGGCATGTGGGTCTTTATTTTTATAATTGTATCAACATCTGCAACATATCCTAATACACAAGGATTAGCCTATGTTGTCTAATCTCTACCTGACATTAGACATCAGGGGCAAATATAAACATATAGCCAATCTTATTTCCTATATCCTACCCATGTGTTGTCTCTCTCTCTCTCTCTCTTTCTCTCTCTCTCTCTATCTGTGTGTGTGTGTGTGTGTGTGTGTGTCTGTGACTGTGTTACTAGAGATTCAGCCTGGGGACTTGTACCTACCAGACAATCATTAAATAATCTCAAATACCTTCATCCCATGGATCTATTCTCTCCTTTGTCACTGCAGAAATGCCCATCATTTCTGATCACTGACTATGCTAGCCATCTCTCCAGGTCTTATCTTTATAGCTCTTCACTCTACCAAAGAGTAAGTTTGCTACTAGTTTACATACTTCCTCAAAATTTTCTCGTTTTCCCCCCTCTCCTATTCTTCCTACTCTAGGTGAATAGCAAATTTCTCAATATTGCCCTCGAACGGAAACAGTTATAGAATTATCTACGATAGTATATTTTTGGAACATGAGTGTATGTTTCCACAGGATTGCCTTTGAAATGAGTGCTCTAATATTTACTTAACTTCTAGAAAGCTAATATCTGTTGTATGTAGAATAGTGATAATAAGACTTAATTCATACTCAAAGATATTCTTTGTAGGCTTCCTTTCTTTTCCAAGAAAAATTTTGAAAGAAAGGAATGAATACACATATCAAGGTTATTGTGTAGGAATCTTGAAGAACACTGTTCACAATATAGAGGGAAAATGAAAACAGGAACAAGGTCCTGGTATGCATAGCAACTGTGAACGAGAAATTTGTTTTCTGCAGGACTAACGTTTATTATACTTAAATATTATATTTCTTTTAGAGTGGGCCAAGGGCACTTAGCTACTAAATATAGCTAATAATTCATGAACTACCTTCCTTTTGTTTAAAGGTTTGGGAAGTTCCCATACTGCCTCAGGATTGCCTCTATGTGGTCTGATTCTGGCACAATTCTCTAGTTTTACACACATATTTTATTCTGTGCCTCTGCCAAATAACAGTTCCCTAAAAGGGATGAATTTGTAAGTCCTCCCTTTCTTCCTAGGATATTTTCTTTCTTTTCATTTCTTTTTCTTTCTCTTTTAATGTTTGGACATATACAACTAATTATTTAAGCCCTACCTGCACTCCTTTCTCCTACAAACAAACAAACAAACAAAAAAGCTTCATTTTCTGAAATGATATGTGTGGCTTGAAAATGTCATGTGAGTTTCAGTTTAAATTTTTTCTCATTAAAATGAGATGGCAACTTAATTTCTTGATAAAGTATTATAAAAGATGTGTTGTTTTCTCACTTCCTGTTTTTTGAGTAAGTATTGTTTGGAAGGATGCTCGGCACTTTTTCTTTTCTTATGATATTTTACTCTGACAGAAGCAACTTAAAAGAGTAATGGTTTACAACCTTAAATAATTCAAGGCTACACACCATCATGGTGGAAAATTGTAGCAACAGGAGTTTGAAGTTGCAGGGCACATTGTATCCCCAACTAAGAAACAAGGAACTATGAATGTTAACGCTGTCCTTCTGCTACAGAGAGCCAAGAATCCAAGCCCAGGGACTGCTTTGACACATACTGAGAATGTATTCCTATTTCAGTTACTTTAATCAAGGTGCTCCTCTACAGGCATGTCTGAGGCTCACCTCGCTGGTGGTTCTAGAGGTCATTAACTTGATAACTGAGGTTAACCCTTACAGGCTTATTAATAGAAATATCTATTATTAGTGCTTGTTGGAACATACAGGAGAAATTGCTTTATAAATAACCAGAAAACAGCTGTGGGTATAGGTCCACTGGTATAGTACATCCTCACATGTGTTAAGCCCTAGACATTGTATAAGTAGGGTTTGATGATTTATGTCTGAAATTCCAGTTCTTAAGATGTGGAAGAAAGAAGTTCTGAAGTTGGAGGTTGTAACTGACTATACAAGAAGTTCAAATTCATCAAGCTCTACATCAAATCTTGACAAAAGAAAGGTAAAACGAAAATGTAAAAAATCGTTTTGTGTAATAAATATTATGTCCAAAATTAAGATATTATAGGGAATAAGTATTTGAAGCAGCAGAATATTTCCTGCTGACTTCTAGCAAGATAACAAGAATCACAGTTCAGAGTCTCAAAGAGATAAAATCTGCCAGGAACACAGACGAGCATAACAGTACATTGGTCCCCTGAGTCTACAGATAAGAATCAATACTAGCACCTTGATTTGTGTTCTGTGATACTCTGAGCAGAAAAATCCACCTATATTATGTCACATTTCCCACTTATGCCTATGACAGGCAGTAGTACAGCAATAAAGGCTAATGCAGTGCTTGGGGATGCCGGGGGTGGCAGATTCACATATTTCACAGCCAGACTGTAAGTATCCCTTGGGCAGGGTGTGGGCCTGTGATAGTCTATTTCTCAGCACTCATATCCTGTGAGGAACTTGATTTCAGTTTGACACCCCAGTGATTTTTTTCTTGGTGTTCTTTTGTTTCTCTTTTAAAGAATACATTAGAACTTTGTGACTTGCACATTAACTATACATGTTTGAACTTGTTTGGCATGAAGCTGAGTCAACATGTACTCACATTCACTGTCTCTGTAAACACTGGTTTCTGGTCTTATGATGTGGATAACACATAACTATTTCAGGGTTCATCTAATAGAGATTGACCAGACTTGGTTCATAGACTCAAATTCACTCTTCTCCATGAGTGTTATGGCTGCAGGTTAACTTAGCTGGGCCATAATATAGAGGCATTTGGTGAAATATTATTCTAGGTGTTTCTAGGGATGATATTTGTATTTAGATAGAAGAACTAAATTTTGGTGAATGAGCTAAAGATACTGAGTTGAACAATATTCCCTTTTTAAAAGCCTGAGGTTAATATGTTAGATTATATGTTAAAACATGTACAGCTAATTTAAGCATAGAGCTGAATGCCTTTAATTCCTAGCACTTGGGAGGTGGAGGCAGGAGGATCAGGAGTTCAAGGCCATCCTCAGCTGTATCTTGAGCTTGAGACTAGTCTGCACACCAGAAACCCTGTAAAAAAAAAAAAAAATTCCTCCTCCACAATAAATATTATGGCAGCCAAATGCTATAAGTCTTTGGAAAAAAAAATTAACTTTTGCAAATTTGTTCTTTCAATGTATTATAGAAACATACTAATATGAAACAACATTATACAAATGTAGTTCAGAAGTGTTGTTCAATGCTGCAGAGGGTGGAAAGAACCCAAAATTCCAAGGCTGCTTAATACAGACTGAGTGCAAGGTTAGAGGTTTTAAAACCATGAATACAGGAAGAATACTCTATGTTTTCCTTTATAGCAAGAGTTAGGGAAATCACAACTCAGTAATATTTAACAATGTAAATACAAGCACCAGATGTTACTTTTATCTCATTATCTTGGGAAAGATAAAAAAAATAAACCTGTACCCAGTCGATACGTCCCAAGAATAATCATTAATAATTGAGGATTCAGTGAACAACAAGCACCATGCATACTTTAGGTGAGATTACGTATTTATTCTTCATGACAACATTAAAAGAACATCCTATATCATATGGCTAATATACACTTATAAGTGAATATATACCATGCGTTTCTTGTTTTTGAAATGAGTGATAGGATCCCAAGTAAAACCACATGATATGTCCAATTTGCAAGTCGCAAATGACCTGATGTTTTACTCTCCCTGAGCCCCAAACTCACAGAGATCTACCTGCCTCTTTCTCCTGAGTGCTGAGATTGAAGGCATGCACCACTATGCCTGGGTTTTCTTTAATTATTTAATGGATTTAGTTTTAAGATTCCAAAAGGCATTCCCTTTTCTTTTTATGATCTTGCCTCTATTAACAGCATTTTTTTTTTTAAAAAAAAAAAGCCTGGGTGGCTTAAAGAGCAGACTCAGTCATTAAGAACACTTTCTGAGCTTGTAGAGAAACTGAGTTTAGTTCCTCAAACCCACATGTCAACTGTTTGTAACTCCACTTCCAAGCGCCCCAACACCCTCCTCTGACTTTTCAGATACTATGCAGGCAAGTGGTACATGCAGGCAAGTACTTGTACACGTAAACAAATATAAAAAGTCTTTAAAATAAGTTCAATTTTATGCTTACATCATTTTATATCTGTATGTTTAAAAAAATAACTTCAGTTGTAAGAAACAGTTAGTGGTATGGATTTTCATTTTGAACTTTAAAATCACAAAATAGCACCTTAAGTTTTTAGTCTTACCTACAAAGGAAATAATAAACATTTGCTTTAAAATACTACTAACTTGAATTAGTTTAAAAATATTCAAAACCGTGCCTGTCCCTCATGCTTAGTTGCTTCTGTTGTTGTGGGCTTCTATATTTGTAATAAGACTCAGAGGAACGACATGATAAGATAATCTTGGAACCCCATTATTATATTACAAGCAGAAAATATAATCTAACCTCAAACTTCAGTGTACTTTTTCATTTTTAAAAACTTATTGAATGTATTAAATTTCCTTTTGTTCTCCTAAACATTCATTGATGTCCTTGTGATACATCTCTTCTGTACTTCATGGCCTATTGGGTTTTAGTTCAGATGGGCTTTCATATTGTCTAAAACACTTCCTAATGCCTGCTTTCCAGGCCCAAACTCTGTTCTGTGTTTTCCCACAGTATTGTCTTTTCCCACAATATAGTGCTTTTGTCTATCTCAGTTCCATTGGCTTAATCTCCTAGATGTGCATTCTGCAGCTTCCCAGGTGGTCTTTAATTTAAGTCAGTTACAATAGGTTTATGTAGATGTCTTTGTCTATGCCCTGTTCATGGAAATGTTTCCTGCAGTGGTGGCAAAAATCTCTAGCTTAATTGATAAAAATAAAGTGTTGTTCATCATCTCACATGTATGGAATTCTAATACAGGTATTAGAACAAGCTTCATGAGGAAACACACTGAGGTTTAATGCTGTCACCTAGACACAGGTCCCCTCTGTCTACTGGCTAGGTCTCCTATTGTCTCAGCTCAGCCTCAGCCCTGTTCACATTTACACATAACATGGTTACCCGAGCATCCACAGGTTGTATGAGTTCCTGTTGATTTACCTTTTGTTGTTTTTTTTTTTCTCACATTCTGTATAATTAGTAGTGTATAAACATCGTTTAAATGCAGATGTTCATTATTACATTATTTTTAACTATTTCTTTTACTTTTGAGGTTATAATATAATTACATCATTTCCGCCCTTTATCTCTCTCCAAATCTTCTCTTATACTCTTTGTTATACTGTTGCAAATTCATGGACTCTTTTTTCATTAATTGTTGTTACATATATGTAACCTATATAACATGTACTAAACCAGCGTAATGCCTAACTACATTCTAAATATCCTTCCTATATCCACAGATATGAGTAGTCCTCATCTTCATGAAGGAAACTTTGCTTTGATGGTGAAAACCAGGACCAATCAAGCTGTAGAGTGGTGGAGGAAAGTTCTGCTTGATACACTGACAAAACCATTAATTTGCTATATTAAGGCTCAGGGAACAGAAGGGGGTAGAGAATGATGGTAGCTGCCAGAGGACCAGTTATATGTGAGACTGTTTCCTAGAAATTTTAAAATCTGCACCAACAAAGTCTCACCAAAATGCCTGCCTAAACATGATCTAAACAAGGAAAAAAAATGCCAAAGTAAATGAGAAAAAGGTCACGGGGCTCCAACACTATACAAAGAACTACAGTTAACTAAGTGCTACTAAGAGTGAGAAACAGTGTTCCACAGTGAGCACAGCAGGTGGTCATCCATTACACAATAGTCAACCCCGAAACATCTACCTATAGCAGTAACATTAAGCTGAATGAGAAGGGTTTATTTACGAATGAAAAAAATAATCTACTAGACATACCTGAGGCAGAGTTTTTTGTTCCCTTTTACACAATAGCGCTGCGGTTGTCTCAATCTACTTTGCGACTTTATAACAAAATACCCACTGCTGAGTGATTTCTCAGTGAAAGCACACTTATTTATTCAACAGTTCTAGAAGCTGTGAAGTTCACCATAAAGTTGTTAGAATGTGACCAGGGCCACATTCTAAAGGCAGAAGAGGGTACAAACCTGCCCTTTTATCTTGCCTTTAATTATTCCTGATTGTACATCACTAGGTTCCAACAAGTTTTCTTGGGCATTTGGGGTCCAGTACTGAATTCCTGGGAACATATTTGAACAACAGACTTTTGTCTCTGAGGCCTCCTAAATTAATTGCTTTTCTCATCCCTGTAATCACATACCTGACAAGTAACTTAAGGGAGGCAGGTTTACTTTGTTTTACAGTTCAAAGAGACATAAGTCATTATGTTTGGGAAGGTGTGGCAACAGAGGAGTGAAGCAGCTAGTACCTTTCTTCCACAGTGAATAAGCAGAGAGAGATTAATGGTGGTACTCTGCTTGCTTTCTCCTTTTTGTTCAGCCCATGACCCCACCTTATGAGATGCTACAAACATCCATGTTGAGTTTTCCCTTCTCATTAAAACTTCCCTAGACAATCCATCATAGGTACAACTCTGTGTCTATATGGTAACTCTAAATCCTAACCATGGCAATTATTTTTCTTACACACTGACAGTCAAAGTCATCGTTTAAATCACAATATTCTACTTTTGTCCCATGGTTTTCATTTTTCATCTCATCAGGTAAAATGTATCACCTAAAATCCCTATATTCTTCAATGGTCCCGCTCTTTCAATGGTCTTGTATACACAGTCTTTCTTAGAGCTCAAAGAAATTGCTTGACAGATGTCATCCACATTAAACATTCCCATCCTGAAAGGGAGGAATGGGGGCCAAGAAACTAGATGTTAGATTGAAGCATGACTGAAACCCATCAGGGTAAGCAGTAAATGATGCTGCCTGGCCTCTGGACTGATCAGAGAATTATCTGGACTCCAAAGTGCTTGTGTAAATCTACTATTTGAGCTCTGCTCTTTGTAGCACACACAGCCTCTCTCTCTTGGACAACTTCTGTTCTGTATGTACAGCTTTCCTTTGTGGCTATCCCATTGCCCTGGCATTCCACAATACCATTGTTTCCTAGAGAAGCGAGGAAGGAAGGAACTAAAAATAAGCAAAGTAAATGGGTGAGGGCCACATCCTTTACACAGCTTTTCTTCCACCGAAATATTTATCATTTCACTCAGAATTTGATGTACCAGAGTTACAAAAATCCAAGAATAGTCTGCAGGATAGTTGTTAGGGGGTTATGTTTAGGAAAGAGGTGGTGTTTGAGAACTGGGATATAGAAAGGAAGAATGGAGTTAAAATGATTAATTACAGAAAATTTTAATAAACAGAATATTAAGAAATGAAGATTAGTTGTACAAGTGTAACAATAGGAAGTTTCACAGCAGGGATTGAGGCCTCTAGCACCAGCGTTAGGGGGGATGTCATTGGCTGAGAGAGTTAGAATATGGAATGTGTGGGACTATTGATGTTTGCTTTAATCACAGTACACTGGCAACATGCAAGGAAGTCTCTGAAGTATGGAAATCACAACAGGTTGAAGTTTCATAGAGCAGGGAAGTTTGAAATAAAAATTATGAGATTTGTTTCTTTAGCAGTGGTTCTCATATTCAAGGAGAGGATACACGGGTCCAGGCAGCATGTGAAGTGTAGAAATGAAGAGGGCCTAGGGACAGAAAGTACCCTTATAGATCAGAGTCTGCAAGAGAAGGTGAAGTGTATCATGTGACAAGATCAGGGATGAATATGTTTCACAGAGGAACTTCTCAACAGGAGGAATTTTATAAAAAAAGAGCTAAAAGAAGAAAGAGATGTGAGAAGGAAGAAGATAGGAGAGGAGAGGAGAGAGGAGAGGAGAGGAGAGGAGGGGAG
>NW_026596079.1:25948028-25988868 GCF_907164565.1 Psammomys obesus | reverse complement strand
GGGGAGGGGAGGGGAGGGGAGGAGAGGAGAGGAGAGGAGAGAGAGGAGAGGAGAGGAGAGAGAGGAGAGGAGAGGAGAGAGAGGAGAGAGAGGAGAGGAGAGGAGGGGAGGGGAGGGGAGGGGAGGGGAGAGGAGACTAATTTGTGCTAGACAGATCCATTGATACTATTTGAGGAAAAAAGAACTAGCCTCTGACTTTTTCACTTCAAGACTAAGTACTGAGCTGAAGGACAGTGATCTGTATTCTACTGCTTCTGGACTGTCTTATGCCCAACTTGGCACTACCTAAAGCTGTAAAATATTTAGAAACTGGTCATTAAGCAGTCTTTGAAAGCTCTTTTGTGCCAGTCTGCTTGCCTTTTATCTGATCTCGACACCCAGTTCGACGTTAGAACATGTACTAGTCAAAATGTCCATTATTATCACAAATAATGAAGTAGATGACTCATGAAATCTGTCTCTTCAAAGCCAGACTTCTAGGAGAAAAATAAAAATTTTCTATAATCTGAATGTCTGGCATTATGTGAACCAAGCTCCACCTCAAGGAATGAGTGTCTAATCATGGGATTCAGGCACTTGGCATGAAGCAGAGGAGGAGATTTTCAAGATATTTGTGAAATGATCACATAGGGTAATGTTCTATGGTGGTTTTAACTTTAATAAACAGAATTTTAAAGAATGATGGACTATAGCAAAGATGAGGATGGTGGCATAGTACCAGGTGGACAGAATTTGGTAACTTGAACATGCAGGTCTTTGGAAGCCAATAGCGAATCAGAAAAGTGTTCCCCTTAGAATCAGAGAAGCATTTCCCTTCCTGTTAATGTCCCTATTGCTTTTTGTTGCAAGGAAATAGCAAGGGTGAATGTGTAGCCCAGGCTGGTC
Source organism: Psammomys obesus (assembly GCF_907164565.1). Lineage (NCBI taxonomy): Eukaryota > Metazoa > Chordata > Mammalia > Rodentia > Muridae > Psammomys > Psammomys obesus. The sequence continues at coordinate 25,987,983 of NW_026596079.1, read as the reverse complement.
TGGAGCTTCCAATCCTTAGCTCTTAGCCTCTGTGCTAACATTATAGGGGTGCTGACCCCTTCTTCACTTTCACTGCTTTCTCCAGCCACAGGTTGTGTTCCAGGGGGAGGATTATTTTTTGTTGTTATGTTTTGTTTGTTTAGCTGAGCCCAAGTGTAGAGCTGTCAAATGTGGTCAACTGAAACAATGCTCATGTTAAAGCCTTCAGATCTGAAAAAACCTGGAGTTCAGATTACAACACAACACCTAATAGTTGAATGGATCTGCATGCTTTCATTTACTTTAAGTCTTATATTTTTGGTAACCATAAAATGATGATATAGTATTGAGTTCCCAAATACGTTTGAGTTCTTAAGAACATGAAATATGTCAATTCATAAACATATTTTATTTTTATTAAGCATTATCAATAACAGCATTTGTTTTTCTTACATAGGAAGCGTTTTAAGTGATTTTAAGCAACTCACCTTGAGGATCACCTTTCTGAAGATGGAAATGTATGGGTTCAATTCTCTGTAGGAGATACACAAAGACATTGCACCCATAACGTCATTCTTCTCAACAGCTTTCCTGGGCTTGGGAGAAGTACTATTTAGTATGCATTGCTTTTAATCTGTATAAAATAATCAAAGGAAAAGAAACACTAACATGACAACTGAAATTACTCACATTCTTTGTGTTGCTTTTAGATCAAGCTTTCACTAGTTCATGCTGTCTACCTTCAGTATAATTGGAACTACTCAGAGGTGTAGAAGCTTCTAGAAGATACTTAAATATTCCTTGTTCTTGCCTCCCTTTCTGCTTTAAAAATTTCCCCATCTCCTAACAAATAACCCATCTCCTAACCAATAACCCAGCTCCTAATCAGATATGCCACTTCATTTATTTGATAATTAACTTGAAGTCAAGTTTGGATTGTAGATGTTTCAAATCAATTAATAATTATGTGAACAATTGGTGAACAATTATGTGAATAATTGGTGAAATCCATAATAGAAAGTCAATTACCAAAGAGGGTTTGATATACTACCTTCTCTGCCTAAAATTTGAAAATTTTGTGTAGGTCATATTATTCCAAATTTTTAAGACATTTTTTTCTTGCTTTTCCAGTGATTTTACTAGTTATATCATTTGAGTCTTGGGACATCACTAATTTTTATTTCTATTCTTTCCCTGTCCCCTTATTACTTTCAAAGTGATAGCCTCTTTTTTCCCCAATTATTATTACATATATATTAATATGTTTGGACAAATATATAAATACCATTTGCTGAGTCTGTCATTGTTGTTTTTATCTATATGGTTTCAGGTCTGACCTCTTTGTATTGGGCTGGTAATAAAGGGGCTAGGAGATGCTAAATCTCCCTTTCTGAGAGCTCTTCAGTTGTCTGTAGTTCTTTGCCCAGCCAATGAGAGTTTCCCACTTCACATATTAATATGTCTACTAATATTGCCATTGTTCAGAATTCCTTTATGCAGGTACTTCTATAAGCAAGTGCTTTACAGCTAGCATCTTGGTATTCTAGCTTGTAGAGTCTTTCTTACCCCTCTTCCTTGATGTTCCCTCAGCCACAGACACAGAAGTTATTATGTATATGTATCCATTGGAGCAGAGCTCTCCTTGATCCTATGATTTCTGCGTTATGGCCAGTGTGCTTTCTGTGCTAAATCTCCATTTGCTGAAAAGAGAAGCCTTTCTGATGAAGGATGATAACTACACTCACTTGTGGGTATAAGGATAAGATTTAGAATGTAGTTAAAAATCACACCTGATGAAAATTGATGGTATTTGGTTTTCTTTTAAAATCTTTGACTGCCACGATGAAATAGTCAAGGTTTCTAGTCTCAGGTATAGTTTCTATCCTAGTGAATGGGCTTTACGTTTAATTAAGGAACCAACAACACATTTAGTGCCACTTACTGTACCAATAAATATATGTTGAAATGATGATCGTTCATTATTGTGGTTCATAGATATTACAGATGTATAAGACAATTAATTGCCCTGTCCCCAGCAACATGAACAGTATTGTCTAGAACCATGCAAGCAAGACTAAAAGAAGGAGGCTTTCTGTTTAGATCTAGGTCTAATAACCAGAGTCCCATGTCCTCCACGTGCTGTGTCTTCTCAGTAGAAACTTAATTTCAACCTCTGAAAGGCAGCCAATGGCAGCGGCCAGAGTCTTTATTGTCTTGGAAGGTACTGGGACTAAAATAACATATTTTATAAGAAAATATACATTTTAAAAATTGACAAAAATCTTACTTGATCCCCATGGGTTTTCCCTAAGGCCATATTCTGTATCTTACCTTTAGGTTTCTGTCTGTTAAGAAAAGGAAGAGAAAGAAAACCAAGGTCTTAATGCCTTCCTTTTGTTTTCCAAGCTCTGCATGGCTGGTCTTAACAAGGTCTCTTGTCTCTGTGTCTTAACAATGTCTCTGTGTCTCATTGCCACATTCCACACAGTCTACTCTGCATGGTTACTGCAAGGCTCTTGTATGATCATGGAACATCCAGTGCTAAGTTCTCATATAAAGAGTTTAGAAAGTAATTCCTTTCTGCAGCAATGCTTGCCACCTTCCAAGTTATAACCAAAGAGAGAAAGTTTCTTATGCTCTTGGGAGCTGTGGATCACAGAAGCACTGTGAAGGTCACCACAGGGACAGTTTGCCTATGCTCCAAAACACTGGATCCCTCATTGAAAAAAGGCTCAAAGGCTAAAAGGCTGTTAGCACCTGGAAGAATCTTTGCTCAACAGTATATCGAGGTGGCTACTGGCTGTAACTCATTCCAGACTTAGGGATAAAACACTGGTTTTTCCTGGTAGCTGGAGTGGCTCTCTAAGAAAGAAAGTTGGTAATAAAAGCAGGAGCTTCAATAGGAAGGGAAGATGTTGCAACTTGATTACCTTGTTACAAAAGTCACTTATTATTACTTCTACCACATTCAGAGCCGGCATTTAAAAAATAAGTGCTTAGATTCCAGGAGGCGCTGCAGAGTCATGTTATAGGGGTAACATATTGGATGGTGTATACTGTCTTGGCCAGCTTCAGAAAATACAATCTGCCACACACTTGCTGTTCACTCTGTCAATTTTTCTCCTATTCTTTGTAGACTTTTCAATTCCTTCATGTCTTCCCAATGTTTGCCCAGTCTTCCCTCCAATCTATTACCACTGTATCTATGTAGTACCCTCTTCATTTTACAGCTTCTTGTGTTGCCCTCTTTAATATATGAGTCACCTTACTTTGTCTGCCCTCTGTCCCCTCCTTCTTTGTACTTACCCATCTGTGCATCTATGTACGGATCCACTACTGATTGTTCTGCTTATATCAATAAATTTATCAACCTATCTCAACCATCTATCTGTCTCCCATGTTGCCTCTGTAGCTCAATAAAAGTAAGATCCACACAAAGACCTTTAAGGGCAGTGAAAACAAAATGATTCCAGATATGTTCATACATCTTCCAAGTGCATTGAAGCCACTTGAAGCTTAGACTACGAACACTGGGTGATAACTTAGTGTCATGCAATGTACCATGTTGTTGGGAGTTACTGACAGCTGAAAAAGTATCAGGCATGTGTGGCGACAGAAAATGTGCGAATCTTAATCTGTTCTTTTCCTTGTGAACCTAAATTGTCTCTAAATGTAGTCTATGGCTAGGATATAAGTTCATTTTAGAACACTTACCTAGCACGTATAAGGCCCTATCTCCAGAGGGGCCTCATCTATACCGTGTGTGACACTTTTGTTCTCCTTTGAACAAAGTCTTCTTTTCTGCTGCGATTAGCTCTTAAAGAACAGAGGTGAAGTAAGTGCAAGTGCTTTGCTAGAAATTCAGATCTTTGTCACAGGATGTCTCTTTTCCTCCTCATCCTCTCCTTCTTAAAAATGAAAGAGGCTGATACTCCAACCAAGCACCATGCATGGAGAAGACTTAGACCCCTGCTCAGAAGAAGCACGTAGGCTGCTCAGTTTCCAAGTGGGTTCTCTAGTAAGGGGAACAGGGGCTGTGTCTGACATGACCCAGTGGCTGGCTCTTTGATCACCTCCCCCTGTGGGGTGCAGCCTTGCCAGGCCACAGAGTAAGATGGTACAGCCAGCTCTGATGAGACCTGATAGGCTAGGGTCAGATGGAAGGGGAGGAAGTACTCCTCTATCAGTGGACTAGGGAAAGGATCTAGGGTGAGAAGAGGAAGGGTGGGTGGGACTGGGAGGAGATGAGGGAGGGAGCTATAACTGGGATAAAAAGTAAATAAATTGTGATAAATAAATAAATAAAAATTTTAAAAAATAAAATAAACATTCTTTATCTCCTTGCATTATTTTCAAGTCATGCTTTCCTCATCAGTCAGAATTTCTATGTCATATTTCTCTGTTCATTTTAGCACATATGTAATTTTCAATAAATTTAAAAATCTTGTTAGAGTTTCAAATACCAGCCCATGTACAGGCCATGTTTTGTGAACTGTATTTTTTCTTAATTATGGGTCATATGTCTCTGTTTCTTTGTAAGACTCATAATTTTGTTATATTACAGAGAAGTACACATGGTGATAAAATGTAAATAAATAAATATATATACAAACATAAATGAATAAAGAAAATCTTTTGTAAAAATATTGTGATGGAGGGACTTTGTCTTATTTTCTATCTTATTATGGGATACAGGCTATGCTTGGTACTGAAGTGGAAGTTTCTAGATTCAGTTTGGTCATGAGATGTTTTGCTGCAGGCTGGGCCAGTAATGATTTGCTCATGTTGGCTTGTGAAAGGGCATTTTGATGTTTTGCTCTCTTGTGTGAGGGACATGACATTGGCCAGATGAGAACGATTGTGGGTGGACCTTGAGAAGAGGCCGTATGCAGAGGCTCAGGCAGATTGAGAAACTATTTTTTGGATCGACATCACTGTGCTGATCTTCGTGCTTCAACACTACAGGGTCTAGAGAGAATATATACTCAGTAAAAAGGTCTTAGGTGATGGTGCATGACCTGTTGATGTAAGCAAGGCCACTGTGCCATCGTTTTCCTCCTAAATCTGAAACCACATGGACAAGCAGCAAAACCTCTGATTACTTAGTACAGGGGGACACTGAAGCATTGGATGACATGGTCTGGGATAATGGAATATAAAAACAAAACTCTACTCACTGCATAATTTTTTCCTGGGCCAACTCTGACTACCCCAACTGACAAACCTAGTCAAGGTACTTGCCAGTCTTTCCAAAATGTGCAGAATAAGAAGCATGTCACAGTAACTAATCTCATTGCTTAAACTTGTTAACGTAATCTTCAAGTAAATAAATGTCCTTTTTAATTTTTTATTTTTATTAATTACAATTTATTCACTTTGTATCCCTCTATAGTTGCCTTCCCTTCCCCTCCCAATCCCACCTTCTATCCCCCTTCTCAACCCATGCCCCGCCCCCAGACCACTGATAGGGGAGGTCTTCCTCTCCTTCCTTCCTTTTTTAATTTTTTTTAAATTTTATTTTCTCTTATCAGTTACATTTTATTAACTCTCTATCCCAGCTGTATCCTGCTCCCTCATTCTCTCCCACTCCCACCCTCCCTCCCTCATCTCCACCCTGCCCCTTTCCAAGTCCACTGATGGGGGGACCTCCTCCCCATTCATCTGATCCTGTTTTATCAGGTATCTTCAGGACTGGCTGCAAAGCTCTCCTCTGTAGCCTAACAGGACTGCTCCTCCCTTGGGGGGTCGCCTCCCCTTCCTTCTGATCCTAGTCTATCAGGTCTCATCAGGACTGGCTGCATTGACTTCCTTTGTGGCTTGGTAAGGCTGCTCCTCACTCAGGGGAAGTGATCAAAGAGCAGGCCAATCAGTTCATGTCAGAGACAGTCCCTCTTCCCATTACTATGGAACCCACTTGGACATTGAACTGCCATGGGCTACATCTGTGCTGGGGTTCTAGGTTATCTCCATGAATGGTCCTTGGTTGGAGTATCAGTCTCAGAAAAGAGCCCTTTGCCCGGATGAGAATGGCTAAGATCAAAAACTCAAGTGACAACACAGGTGGGAGAGGATGTGGAGAAAGGGGAACCCTCCTTCACTGCTGGTGGGAATGTAAACTTGCCCAACCACCCTAGAAATCAATCTCGTGCTTTTTCAGGCAATTAGGAATAGCACTTCCTCAAGATCCAGCTATACCACTCCTAGGCATATATTCAAAAGACCCTCAAGTATACAATAAGGACATTTGCTCAACCATGTTTGTAGCAGCTTTATTTGTAATAGCCAGAAGCTGGAAACAGCCCAGACGTCCCTCAGTGGAGGAATGGATGCAGAAATTGTTGCACATCTACACAATGGAATATTACTCAGCAACAAAAAAAAAAAAAAGGAAATTATGAAATTTGCAGGTAAATGGTGTGATCTGGAAAAGATCATCCTGAGCAAGCTATCCCAGAAGCAGAAAGACACACACGGTATATACTCACTCATATAGACATATAATATAGGATAAACCTACTAAAATCTGTACACCTAAAGAAACTAATCAAGAGGGAGGACTCTTGCTAAAATGCCCAATCCCTATCCAGAAAGGCGAAGAGGATAGACATCAAAAGAAGGAGAAAAGAGGAAATAAGTCAGGAGCCTGACACAGAGGACCTCTAAAAAAAAGGCTCTGCCCTGCAGACTATCAATGCAGATGCTGAGACTTATGGGCAACCTTTGGGCAGAGTGCAGGGAATCTTAGGAAAGAAGTGGGAAACAGTAAGATCTGGAGAGGACAGGAACTCCACAAGGAGAGCAACAGAACCAAAAACTCTGAGCACAGGGGTCTTTCCTGAGACTGATCCTCCAACCAAGGACCATGCATGGAGATAACCTAAGACCCCTGCACAGATGTAGCCCATGGCAGTTCAGTATCCAAGTGGGTTCCACTGTAATAGGAATAGGGACTGCCTCTGACATGAACTGATTGGCCTGCCCTTTAACCTTCCCCTGAAGGGGAAGCAGCATTACCAGGCCACAGAAGAAGACAATGCAGCCTGATAAGACCTAATTGACTAGGATCAGAAGGAAGGAAAAGAAGACCTCCCCTATCAGTGGACTTGGGGAGGGGCATGCATGCAGAGGGTGGAGGAAGGGAGGGATTGCGATGGGGGGAGGAAGGGAACCACAGGGGAGATACAAAGTGAATACAGTGTAATTAATAAAGAATTAAAAAAATAACGTCAGAGGGATGGAGGACACCAGGGGAGCACAGCCCTCTGAATCAGCTAAACAAGGTGCCTATGAGGTCATAGACAATGAAGCAACAAGCACAGGGTCTACATGCATTTGCACCAGGTCCTTTAGTATATATCATAAGTATTAGCTTAGTATTTTTTTACTGCACTGGTGAAAATGAGAACCGATTGGTCTTTGACACTTCTGCCTGCTCTGGCAACTCTTTTTTCTCCTATTGGGTTACTGTGTCCAACTTTGATACCAAAGTTTTTGCTTCATCTTATATTTTATCATGTTTGATTGTTATCTCTCAGAAGCCTGTTTTTTTTTTTTTTTCTATGAGAGACAGAAAGGGAGTAGATATGGAGGAGAGAGAAGGGGGGGAATAATTGGGAGGAGTAGAGGGGGCAGAAACTGTAATGAGGATATATTGTATAAGAAAAGAATCTGTTTTCCATAAAAATAAAAGAGCTGAAAAAAAAAAAAAACAAACAAGGAAATCATGAAATTTGCAGGTAAATGGTGGGAACTGGAAAAGATCATCTTGAGTGAGGTATCCCAGAAGCAGAAAGACACACAGGGTATATACTCACTCGTAAGTGGATATTAGACATATAATGTAGGATAAACACACTAAAATCGGTACACCTAAAGAAACTAATCAAGAAGGAGGACTCTGGTTAATATGCTCACTCCCCATTCAGAAAAGCAAAGAGGATGGTTATCAGAAGAGGAAGAAAACGAAACAGGACAGGAGCCTGCCACAGAGAGCGTCTGAAAAGCTCTACCCTACAGGGTATCAGAACAGATGCTGAGACTTATGGCCAACCTTTGGGCAGACTGCAGGGAATCTTAAGAAAGAAGTGGGAAATAGCAAGACCTGGAGAGGATAGGAGCTCCACAAAGAGAACAACAGAACCAAATGAGTGTCCTTTAACCTACAAATGTTGTTGCACCAATTATTCTTTCTCAGAAATGCTTTTCTCTTCCTTTCATTTGTTCTGCCATTTGACTGTAGGTAATCAAACTGCTATTTAGAAAGATAGCCTCCAGGTTTCTCTGACATGGTTTCAGTTGTTGAGGCTATCCATGAGATGACTTTCCTCACTGTTCTTAATGCATTTTTAATGTATATGACATCACAGCAGTTGAAAAGACAACCTGTTACTCTCTTTCTTTCTTTCTTTCTTTCTTTCTTTCTTTCTTTCTTTCTTTCTCTCTTCCATGCCAGGACATGCTTCCATCTTTAATAATGAGCTGTAGATCTCCCTCCAAGTTATTTCTGTAGATTTAAATTTAAATGATAACTCTTAAATTACCAACTTCACACTCACACATCTCTCTTAAAGGCAAGATTTATACATCTTATTAGTTACTAGACATTTTCAATTTGACGACTTGACGTATCAAAAATTTATTTTATCACTGACTGACCCTAAAAAACTTTCCCTTATTCTATTGTTAGTGAACAGGCCTGCTGTGTGGGAAAGTTTTCTATGAGGCTAATGAAGAATAAATCTCTGCACAGACCTTGTATGGGTTCCTTCTAATATATTATTTTATATCACACCCTTGCTGTATTTTCCTCCATGGCCAATGAAAGGTGAACATCCCTTAAGTATATGAATATAGTTTTATTCTCATGAGCTAGACTGACTTCCAGAGAAAAATGACCCTTTAGAATACCATTTGTTCTGAAGAGAGGCTATGGGTCACTGTTTTAGAATAAAAGTCACTGATTTTATTACTGTTTTACAGCATTTAAGTTCTTTGTTAGTAATAAATCCATTGACAAGTCATTGCATTCAGTGACCGTGGTGTCAAGGGTGTACCTGGAAGTTACATTATTCAAATCAAAATGTCCCATGGTAGTATAGTGACACAGTTAGATAATTTGAGGGAGTTACTGGGCATATCTTTTTAAGTATTTTTTGTCAGTTTAAAATTTTTGTCATGACATACCATATAGAATTTTATATTAAAACAAATGTGGAATTTCTCAGTGGAGCCTTCATTTTATCCGATGTCGTTCCTTACATGGAAATATCATAAGCTTTAACATGCCTTCAAAAGTGATCAATCTCATTTAGTTTGGCTTAAGGCCTTAATTGGCATTGTACAACTGAATGCCTGCCCTGAGATAGTTACCATGGAAGATCATTCCATAGTCATACAACCTAATACATGGCAAATGCTTAAATGGAGGATTTGTATTTTTAGAGTAATCTATTACGTTGACACTGGCTGCATTTCTCCTGGATTTTGGCAAAGTACCCATAAACTATGGGAGCCCATTGAACACTGAGTGTATTTGCTTTCCGAATAGCTTTTTATTCTATATTTACAGCATGATTACAAACCCCTCTATGCACATTCCGCTTTGTTTTACTCTTCTAATGTTCATGCTGCTGCTGCTGCCATTTAAGATAAAACTGAGAGCTGCCTAGCTTTTCTCTATTCCTTTCAAGGCAGAAGGTTTTCTACTCTTAAAATAATAGGAGTTTAAATCTGATTTTCTGTTTTGAGCAAATGACTACAGTTGATGTTAGGAAACCCAAGCTCTCCAGGCAGCCAGGCCATAAGCAGAAAGGGCTGCAGAGGTTGTGGGAGCAGTCTGGGAATCAGAGGTGCCCTTTTACAGTTACATAGTAAGAAAAACACAGTTACCAAGTCCCTCTCTCTACTCTACCCAGAGTGTGACCCTTGTCATATGGCATGAGTCACATGGGCCCTGCTCCCCTATCACTGCCACGTGACATTAATCATGCTTTATCTAGCTTTGCATTCTAAAATGAGACCCCTCCTTTCCTTCAAACCTTTTAAAGAAGACTTTATGTTGCCTTGAGGAGCCAAAACTACTTCTGACCCCATCCACGCTGCCTGCTCTAGTGCTACCTACCGAACAATATGTCATAGCACTGCCCCTCACCCTCCATCTCCCTTTCCAAATCTGAACAGTTAAAACACGGACCTCTCAGCCAGGCAATGGTGTTGCACACCTTTAATCCCAGCACTTGGGAGACAGAAGCAGGTGGATCTCTGATTTCCAGGTCTCTACAGAGTGAGTTACAAGACAGCCAGGGCTACACAGAGATACCCCTGTCTTGGAAAAAAAAAGTACTGATATTTCTTATAAATCACTTGGTTGTAGTATCCTAGAGATGGAGTCAGTGATGGTGTACTTTCACACACCTTTTGTATTAGTCTTGTAGGGTAAACACTCTGGTTCATGTTCTCTTTTATTCTCATTCACACTGACTAATTTGCAGAGAAAGAATTATTGAACCCTCTATGTGGGATTGCTTCCTTTTCAGTTATTGAACATGTAACACTGAAAAGTTTCTATATTATACTTATGGATGCTAAATTTTAAAAAATCTAAAGTTGGTTCTGATTTGTTTTAAGTAACACTCTTAAAAAAGTATTCCTTCTCATCTTTGTACCACGAATAATTACCTTTGGATAAATGTGACTAACTTCTGCATCTAATATGTCATTGGCTCCTAGGAAGCCTGGAGCCAAATGTGTGTGCTCTTAGCTATTCATTACAAGTGCATAGTATAATTTCTGTATCCCATCTCATTTCAGGTTCCATTTTATACCCTTGCCCTGATTTTACCTCTACCTTTCAGTTAAAAACTACTTATGTGCTGTGTCAATGTGATGCATACATCTTGCAAAGCATCTAAAAATTTTGTGTTTTTAAAAGCAACAATGTCTACAAAACAAAACACACACACATATATATTGTATTCGTATATTATATTACATATAACCAAGTAAAAATATGTAAGATCCGTGTCTGTTTTTCACTCCTGGTCTCTTTTTTCTCTCTCTCAAAACTCCTCCTTCCTGGGAACAACATTCTAAAGGGCCACTTCCATCATACCATAAGCTCTCTCAGTCCATCATTGTTTTCAAACATGTGCTGTTCCCAAGCAAGTATCCACCTTTACTGAACTACCTCATGTGGGCTGTTTTGCCTCACACAGAGAAAGTCCTTATATTCATGATTCCTAGGTTTCCACAAAATATTTCACGCTCTTCCACCTCCAAGCCCGTACATCTTCTTTCCTTTGTTTAAAAGCCCATCCTGTCCACACCCCTCACCTGCTTGTTCCCCATTCACCTACTGCTGCTTCCTTGGGAAGCCTTACCCACTGCCCGGGGCTTGGTTTGGTGCCCCTCCTCTGCGTTGCTATGGTAAGCTGTGCTTACGTCTACCCTGTACTTATCACTGTATTATTAGTGTTAATTTGCCTGTTCTTGTCTGTCCCTAGACTGTGACCTTCTTTAGGGAGGGAACGCTTTCATCTGTATGTCCCCCAGGGCCAGTGCTCCATAGAAAGTGTTTGCTTCAGGTTTGCTGGATGACTCAGGGAAGAGAGCAATTTCCAAAGGTTGCCTACAGAACTGGCTAACTGCCTTAAAAAATCTTATTTCCTTTAAGATTTAAAATGGCCTGATTTACTTATACCTTTCCAGCCAGTGACTGTGACTTAACAAATAGCAGCATCTTATAATCCTCTTTTAGAAGTTGTCCTTAAGAGTATAAAAGACTAAAAGGGAATCACTCACTAAGAGTAAAGTTTGTGGTTTTATTTTCTTAGAATAAGCTTACACTGACCCCCATAACAAGCCTGCACAAAACACATGATCAGCAAATATAAACTGAATAAATAGTGGTTATTTTTTTAGGCTCACTCACTGATAGACTGTTTGTTGTTGTTTTGTTTAAATGGTATTCCTGGATTTCTAGAAAGTAGACCTGATTGTAATTTACTGTTGGGAAACTTTTCCTCTTATCTCTACCACTAGTGTTAATGATTGACACTTTGAGGTTAACTATCAAGAACAAGAGCTGCAGAGATGGTATAATACTAAGTGGTCATCCTGAGTACAATTATCAGTTTATTTTGAATGTGAGTTTAAAGTACAGGCAATGGCAGGTCCACTGGGGCTGGAGGCAGGCTTGAGAAATGGGAAAGATGAATGCAAAATAAGACAAACCCATGGGGAGTAGAAGTCAACTGTGAAGTCAAATGTCACCTTATTTTCCTGAAATACCCTTACTATCTCAATATTTCATCATTTTCTTCTTAACCTACATGGGTTCTTTCATCCCCAAATATTCACTAGAGACTTATATACCACATACCTTGAGGTGGAAGGGTCAGAACAAAGACCAAAATAAACTTGATTCCTTCTTAGACCAGCAGTTAAACACAAAAGATGAACACTATGTCAGGAAATAATATAAACTGTAAAAAAAAAAAAAAAAAAAAAAAAAAAAAAAAAAAAAAAAAAAAAAACTGATGCTAAAGGAGAATTTTCAGGAGCACGGACAATTAGAATTATCTAACTGACTTCCAAATGTATTTCGTTCCACAGATACTTACCTAAGAGTTGATGTCCACACTGTAGAGGATAGTAGCAGACTGAACAAGTCTTTGAAAAGACTGTGTGCTTTGTAGAAGGTCAGAACTATATAATCTACCTAAAAAATGGTTGGCTTCCCACAACTTCCCCAAGTTATGTTTAGATTCAACAATTACACACTGATGGAAACTGTCAATATTTCTCATGCTGTTAGAGTGCCTTGTTTGAACAAATATTAGATCCCAGGAAATCCCTGAAATACTATATTCCCCCATTTGCTCTATTTTTTGAGCCAGGCTATAAACCCTGGTGAGAATTTTTTATTAATTAATTAATTTATTTATTCCCTTTGCATCCTGCTTGTAGACCCTCTCTCCTTTTCTTCCAGTCCCACCCTCTCGCATCCCTCCTCCCTTATTCCTCAGAAAAAAGGACTCTCCCTACCTCCCACCCCAGTTCATCAAGTTGCATCAGGACTGAGTTCCTCCTCTTCCCCTATGGCCTGATAAGGCATTCCCATCAGGGGATTGTAATCAGAAAGCAGGCAACGAAGTCCATGTCAAAGACAGCCCGCCTCCCCATTCTCCTTACTAGGATATCCACACGAAGCCTGAGCTGTCCATCAGCTACATATATGTACAGGACCTAAGTCCAGCCCATGTAGGGTCTTTGGTTGATGCTTCAGACTCAGTAGCCCCTCTGGGCCCCAGTTAGTTGGCACTTTTGGTCTTCTCGTGGAGTTCTTGTTACCTCTAGGTTCTTTCATCCTTCCCCTCTCTTTTCCAGTTGATCCCCTATGCTTCGCCTATGTTTGGCTGTAGTCTCAGCATCTGTTTCAAACTGTTGCTGGGTGGAACCTCTCAGAGGACAACTCTGATAGGCTCCTGTTTGCAGGCTTACCATAGTATTGTTAATAGTGTTAGGGTTGGCTTTCTTCAATGGAGTAGGTCTTAGGATGAGCCAAGTATTGGTTGGACATTCCCTAAATCTCTCCTCGATCTGTTCTGTCTTTTTCCCTAGAGGTTTTGTAGGCACACTAAGCTTTGGATCAAAATTTTTGTGGGTGGGTTGGTGTTCTCCTTTCTCCAGTAGGAGTCTTTTCTAGTTAAATGGTGTCCTTTTCAGTCTCCATGGACCCTGTTACTAGGAGTCTCTGCTAGACTGCCCCTCAGATCCTCCTAGTGACCTCCTCTGACTTAGCTATTTCCCCCTTTGAAGGAGGGAAAATAAGCACAAATTTACTTGCAATATGGATTTTATTTTGAATTATGTATTCTACTTAGTTGCCTAAAAACAAAGTATTATTTTTGTTATTTTTATTTTTACTCTGTTATTTTTATTTTTACTCTGATTCTATGAGAACAACTCTGAATATTAAAATAAAAAGAGGCTAAGAATTATGGCTTAGTCAGTAAAGTCATTTTCTTGTGAATATGAAGACTTGGGTTAAATTCACAGAATTCATGTAAAATGCTGATCATAGGGCATTTTATGACTTTGTAGTCTCAGTGCTTGCTAGGCAGAAACAGGAGACATGTGGGGTTCACTTGTCAGTCAAGTTTGTCACATTGGTACGTTCATGGCTAATAACAAACCCTATCTCAAAGGAAGTAGATTGTTTCCCTGAGGATGACATGTGAAGTTATCTTCTGAATTCCACAAGAACATGCACATCATGCACATGCATGTATGTGAATGATCTATTTTTTGAAACCTCTACATGACCCAAAATAATTATTGAACTCTAAAATGTCAGTAAAATGACTATTGATCTAATTATTTTCCTGAGTCAGCTGTGGGTGTGAGAAACTGACTTGTAAAAATTTTGACTCTTTCCTTCACTTTCTTCTTTTCATTTATTGAAAAGTTAATCTGGAGCAAAGTGGTATGTTCTATGTATAAAAATATAAATTTTTACTTTTGTTACTAAATTACTATCTTATTAATGGCTACTTCGAGATTAATATTGTATCACCTGAATGAGGTTCATTGTTTATTGTACTTGTTGGAACTATGTAATAGCAGAAAAAAAACTACTTGATTCAGCAAATTAAGTTCAAAATCAATAAAATAAGCAGCCAAGTACATGAAAGAAAGTTATTACAAGAGTATTGCTTTGTCAGAAACACACATTCGCTAAATTTTGACTTTTCAATAAATAGCATGCTAGACTGGGGATATAAACAAAGAGGACGGGTTTTACCGAGAACCAAGATGGAAAGAAGATGGAATGCCTACTTCTTTTAAAATCATCTTTTTTTACATGCCCATGCATAGTGATGTGATCTTCAGGTTTCATGCGCTGATCATTTTTCTACTCCTTGCTTTTTGAGACTCCATCTCTCACCAAACCTGAACTCTTTTATTTATTTGTTTGTTTGTTTGCTTGCTTGCTTGTTTATTTTTGTCTAGACTGGCTGAGCAGTGAATTGCAGGATTCATCTGTCTCCATTCCTTAGAGCTGGATATACAAAGAAATATGTGCTGCTACATCCAGGTTTTATATGTACTGAAGTTCCAATCCCAGGCCATCCTCATACTTGCACAAGAAGTACACTTATTCACTGAGTCATCTCCTCAGCCTTCCTTAACTACCTTTTAGGAATATTTATATGAATATTTACTACTTTAAAAATACTTATAAAATTTCAAAGGTATAGTTGAATGTCACAAAGTTTCATAAGAGTTTGTCTACTATTGTCTTAATAAGCAAGCAAAGAATACACACACACAAAATCTGAGTACAAAAAAAAAAAAACGAGATGAAAATAATAAACTCTTACCATGTAATGCAGTCAACTATATTAGTTAAGTTCAGACTTCAAAAGATCAGAGGAAATTAAAGCCTAGATATTTGTGATCCAAAGAATAGGAAAGTGAAGAAGATATTTTGGGCAGGAAAACAATTTAACCATATCTTTTGACGTGCTTGCAGTTTTTGAGGGTAATTGGTTAATATGGAATGAAGACTTTTGTTACGTTTTGTTTTCTCATCTTTGGGTAATGTGAGAAAAAATGTTGCCAAGGAATTGTAGGTTGATTTCAGTTTACAGAGATTAATATTTCCTCCAAAAGAATAAAGCTGTTATTTATTTAGAGGCCAGCTATTGGTAAAATATTGACCTTACAACTTCAGGTCCTACTTAGAAAAATATAAGTTTCCAAATGAATAGACAGGTCTTATGCATTGTTATATATATGAAAAGTAATTCAGAATAGTTTGAACTCTTTATAAAGGCATTTCATTGTTACATGAAAATAATGTTGCTGACATTTATTAAAAAAAAAAAGAGTGCTATTTTTCTGGACTCTTCGGCTTCCCTTATGTTACATACTCTGTTTGTATTATTTATTCACAGCAATGGTTCTATAAAGATGCTATCTTACTCAACTCTCAAGATAAGCCTGTCAGGAGAAGTCACTTCATTCAAAATGCGAAGGTACTGCATTGAAAGGTTTTGCAGTTGCCCAGAATTTCAGATCAAGGGCTTGGGTTGGGGCCAAACTTGACACCAAAGCTAACACTAGAACCCCAGTGCTAGTTTCAAATATAGCTAACTCTATCTGTGGAGGAGACACCTTGCCCCAATCTAAGGCCAAATCTGAGTACTTTAGCAACACTTCATGTCATTGTTTGAAATGATTATTCTGAGGTGGCAGGTTTTTTTTTTTTCAATGTTCCAAATCATGCAATCAAATTTTAGAGATTAAAATAAGTATCAATAATCTAAGATACCACATGAAAGCTGAAAGTAGTGTTGTTTGTCACTGTCAACTTCAGTGGTTTGGGGTGGTGGGTCCCAATTAGCAAGATCTCAGAAACTGTCACAGGCAATGTGGCAGGGTTATCTGCTACTCCTCAGTCTCTGCTTAAGGTTTTGAATCTAAGAAAGCATGAAGAGCAGGATCTTGGGAGCCTGGTGCTATGCTTCTCCCAGCTTTATTCCTCCCCCTAGACAACCATAGGAGAAGAGTTTTCACTTCAGTGTCTCAATTATTCCTTCTGCTGAAAGGAGATAAAATCTCCTCCACAGCCCCATAAGAGAGTAAATTTTACAGATGTATCCTGGATTCTTCATTGAGTGCCTGGCAGAGAATTAATGCTCAATAAATGGCGCTGATTATTAGTAATTTGGGACAAACTAACATTGTTTCTAAAGAGAAAGAAGTGTTCGAGGAAAACAATGAAATCAGAGTGAATTTCCTGTTCCCTGCCTCTTAACGCTTTTCATCAAAGGAAACACAATGCAGCAGAGGCTTTGAAAGCAGGCTCAAGACTGAAGCCTCCTTCTCTGATTAATGCAGGGCTTTGAGCATGAGCAAATAACAGGAAAAGGTTAAATTCATGCATGGCTTAACATGAACCAAAGTGGTCAAAGATTGTCACAGGCTCTGTGGAGCTGAAGAATTCCAGGGAACTGGTTAACCTTAGAACATTACCTTCAACGAGTTTACAGATAAAATATCTTCAAGAAGTTAAGTTTTGACACTGGGATGACGCCCAGAGCTTATAAAACATGTAATACTGCAGTTTACTCACTTTGGGATTGTACTTTTCACAAGTCTCCTCCCATGTTTGGAAAATTAACAGCAGTCTTTCTTCCATTTCTACATGAAGAATTACAGAAAAGCAGGAATGAGCATAATGAGGGGGGTATTTTGCTACATAGTCAAATGTTCTAAAAATCATACTTTCTTGTATCACCTCTGTGTACCTTTGTATGAACTACGTTACTTTATTTTCATATAGCAAGCAAGGCGACTAAGGCCTTGGGAGGCTGCGCCCTATCACAGGGTTACTCAACGTACCGAGGAGTGAAGTCCTCATTGGAAGCTTGTTCTTAAACATAGGTCCAATGACAGTTGCATCATTTCACAACTTGTGTATGAACAAAGGAGTTCATTAATTTTCAGGATTTGCTTCATACTACACAAGCTTTTTTACATGTATAATCCATTCATCTCATAGGCAAGTATATAATTTAGATGAGGAGAGGAATATGTGAAATATGACAGGGTCCTTAATTTTATTGAGTTCAGATACTTGCAGTGAATCAGCAGTGTGCCAGTAGAACAAAACAAGATTTTCTCAGAAAGGGAATGTTAAAGTTTGAGAAGCTTCATGTACTCAGTCAAGGGAAAGATTGATCTGAATACGAGGAAAAACCTTGTTGGAACAGGTAAGGATTTGTCAGTGCATAGAATCACGCACCATGCCTGCTCAAGTGACCTTGTTGTCTAGAGAACAGTGCACGTATAATGGTCATCAGCTCTTGAAAGTTTCCTTCCAGTGACCATTCATTCCCCTTCCTGTCCATAAAAATCTTCTTCCAAACCACTTGTAGTTTTTGCCCAACCAGACCAATGTGTTCTGCCAAAACATTCTTGGATGTGTGGCCTTCCACTGGAGCATGGTCAACTTACAAGGGGCTGCTTTATTCGAGAAATCTTACTCAGCTTCTCCCAGGAGCTATCTCCTGCCAATAGCACCTCAGCTAAGGGGTGCACGGCTCGATGCCCAAACCTTCTTCTCCATGTTAAGTTTGATATGGATTGGGTCTGTGTATACTGTCACACCACTGAGTCTATATATTCATCTGTCCAGCTGTGTCCAACAGACAGTTTCCTTGTGATCCTCCACTGCCTCTGTCTCCTACACTCTTTTGGCATTTGTACAGCACACATTGGTCTAGTAAAGGATGAATTTATTGTCTCTCTTTTAAAAACCTGTTCTACCTCACAGCAAAGAGCTGTCTATTGCCTGTCCATTAGTGTTATACATTTCGACTGATAGCTGGCTTCTTAAACAGCCCAGGTTGGAAACCCACTAATTATATTACAGTGACACTGACATTTATCTGTTATTACTAAACATGCCTTTTATTAACATCTGTGCTTTAGAGCTGTGAATGAAAGATAATTTTTTTTCAAACAAATGGTCATATAATAAATGTTATAAAAACTTGTATCAGAGAACATAACTTCTTATTCTAGTCTAAAATTTACTTAAATGTAAGAAGGTCTGATGTAGTCAAGGCTTCATGGTATACCTATTTCATTTTGTATTTACAAAATGTTTTCCTAAGATTCCTCAAAAGCCTAAATGTAAAGATGGCTCTACAGCCTATAACTTGCACCTTTAAACACCAATAAGCAATGCCTGATCCATCCATGTGATGTGTGTTTCTGAAAGGTCTATCTGATGATAGACCTTCTGGCCCTCTGCTTCATTCCTTCTAGTGGACTGTCTCATCACAGCCTTCTTCCTCACAGTATCCAAGCCCAGGCTACTGTGCTCGCATAGGAGTACGGGTCTCACTTTTTCCAGGGTCCTTCTCTGTTTCCATGAACCGATGTCAATGTTTGTCATGGTGAGTTAGAGAGAAGGATGTTGGTCTTCTTTGTTTCCCATTCTCTGCTCTAACTATGTATTTTCTTCATAAACGCCTGCAAGCTCTGGTTTAGATACATTGTGCTGGTAAGAGCTGAATGCACTTTTGTTATTTAAAAAAATAGCTAATCTATTTTATTAAGGAAATGTGAATTCAAATATGTATTTAAAAAGACTTAGAAACATGTTTATCTTAAGGAGTTCTGGGGTCAGTTGCAGGGAGCTATCAGGTTTCTCTTTAGAGTGCTTTCACATACCAAAGCTGTATTTGATTGCAGGAAACCCCTGCCAGGCAGGTGCCAGGAGCTTGTCTTCCTTTTTAAAAGTGCCATAACTAAAACTCAGAGATGCAACTCTTGGCAATAAAAAGACATAGCCCATGGTAGCTCAGTATCCAAGTTGGGTTCCTTAGTAAGGGGGACAGGAATTATTTCTGACATGAACTCATGAGCTTCCCTCCCCTCTGAGTGAGGAGCAGCCTTGCTAGGCCACAGATAAGGACATTGCAACCATCCTGAAGATACCTGATAAGCTAGGGCCAGAAGGAAGGAGAGGAGGACACCCCCTCTCAGTGGACTCAGAAGGGGGCAGGGAGGAGATGAGGGAGGGAGGGGAGGATTGGGAGGGAAAGAGGGAGAGGGCTACAGCTGGGATACAAGTGAACGTATAAAATTATTTAAAAATTAAAAAATAATATTAAAAAAACCCACAAATATTTCTCTCTCTTTCTTCCCTATTAAGTTGAAGTAAGTTAGGGACCATGATAGCAGAAATGAGGAACAATGTGGAAAATAAAAAAAGAAATACCTGATTGCAAAATAGTAACAATTCCCAAGGTTTATTGAGCATTTACTAGGTATTGTTCAGTCTTTAGATTTCTGTTCTCTGGATCTTACTTTTTGTAGTTACACATTAAAGTCATTATGGAACAGATGAAGGAATGGCATCCACTTAACAAACACATCAAGTACAGAAACTTTTATATAAATATACTACCAAACCTGCATATATTTCTATAAGCTAAAAAGATAAACTTACTAGAAAGTCTGATATTCCCTGTAACTGTCTATACGTAGAACCTGCTTCAATACATTACTCTGCTGTTGAACATTACTTAACCAACTGCAGTAACAGAGTTATTTCTGGATCTATGTTAAGCTTCTTCTCACAAGTTTTGTAGACAATTCATTTTGGTGTTGGCCTCCTTTAGCCACATTCACTGACAGCATATAAAAGACTCAATTACACAAAAAACCACCTCAAGGTTTGCTTCTTCTTGTTTCCAAGGCTGAATTTCTCCCGACTTTTACTCAATAAAACTAAATTCAACAAGCTAGGACACAGAAGAGAAAAGCAGAAAAGATGTCAAAGTGACAAAAGTTTGGAAGTAATAGCTACTCATGCTAAGAAGGAGGCACAGGAAGAGAACAAGATAAGTAAAATACTGGTGCTCTAGAAGCAAAATCTACTTTCTCCTTCCTAGGCACACAACTGAGTAATATTTCTCAGCCTTCCTTTCAGTCATATGTGGCCGTGTGCCAGAGATTGCTCCAGTGGGACATGGACAGGAGTGGCATGTGTTGCTGTGCTCCTTTTCTCCCCTAGAGACTGTCATGAAGAAGATCAGGACAAGTTTGTTAACAAGGCACATGTTACATGCTGGCTATGGTGGAGGCTGTCATAGCCTAATCACACAAATAAATCTTCATGGTGGTGGAGACACATGACTGAGTTTCTTTCCAAACCTTCTCCTTATATGACCTTCTACATTGAGGCTGTAGTGAGTATTGGGAATTTAATAGTATGCAGTTCAGCTTATAGTATCATGTACATGTGTATATGTGTGTGCATTTGTATACAAGTATTTATGTATACATTTGTATGTACAAATATATGTACATATGTAGTTTAAGATATTAGTTCAAAACAACATAAAAGATATGAGATAAAGATATGGTACTAGATAAATAGAATACATTAACGTGCTTCAAAATAAAATAGAATGTTAAATTAATTAAAACAATTTGTTGAAGAAATTTAAATTTAAAAAGAAGTTGCAGTGATACACTTTTTCTACAATTTTCCTTCTCCCAAGTGCAGCTTATTGCCATTAATCAAATGGCTATACTAGTTATTGGAAACTTCTAGTTATTTCCAAGAAAAGTAATAATATTTTGGACTGAAATGTAGTAATGCACTTTCTGTTAACTTTAGAAATTAAAGTTTGACAAATCTTCCCTTTGACAAACATTTCTAATTCTAAACTATTAAAAAGGACTTTGCTTCATTGGACCTGGGGCCAGCAACTACTTTACCTTTCAAGCAAGGGAACTCTTCTGCCTGGTTTTGGTGGTCTTTGTGTCTCATGACTTCTTCACGTTTAAAACTGTTGTCTTCAATCTTTGTGTTATTGACTAGTAATCTTTATAAACTAATATTCAGGAATCATTTTAGAAGTCAAGAAAATAATCCTCCCAAAGCTATATTTAATTTTAAATGCATTTACAGTAATGATAAGTGGTTTCACAAATAAAGCTTCTCTGTTAAGTGTACATAAATTTTATGTTGAACTGGCACCTAGAAAATCCAGTCCTGGCTAAGCACACAAACATACAGCCCATTTTTAAGAACAAGGTCACTGAAATATTATGTAGGTTATTCTGAGGTACACTTGACATCAGTTTTTTCAGCATGTGCTGAAAAACTGATGGAGGTAAGGAAGAATAGTCTCTTGGATAATGAGTCAAAACAAATAATGTGTTAAAATAAAAAACCCAAAATATGGGCTTTCTTCTGGGAATTATTACGATATCTGTCAGAGAAAACATGTTTGGACATTTCCAAACTTAGAATTCAAAACACCCCCTAATTCACTGGAGGGAAGAGAAATCCCAACATAGTAATACAGGTACAAAAACATAAGCATCAAGTACTTGGTGACTGAAGCCATGGAAGCAGTTGATAGGAAATATACACAGAGGACTTCATATCCTGCCACTCAGACACTTAGATCATCCACCAGAACAGATTCCCAAAGGATGTGTCCTTCTTTGTATAATAATAATAATAATAATAATAATAATAATAATAATAATGATAATAATGAAGACTACTCATTTCTGTCCTCAGTGTACAAGAACACGGTGAAGCATTTGGAAATAATGTCTTTATAAATCACAAAAATCAAACTTCATAAAACTCCAACCCATGTTAGCATACATTCCACAATGAGTATCAGACTCATTGCCCAGTTCTTTCAATGGACCACATAGTAAGATGAAGAATTAGAGGTATTGTTTTTCCCACAGAGAGTTTCAAATCAGAATGAGATGGCAAAATCAGATTGCAAAAGTCAGCAGGGATATAGGAAACCATAGCAAAGACTCTGAAAATACTGACACAGTAAAAACAAAAGTTTCTGGGGGAAAATGGCAATGTGCTGCAGTCTTGAATACAGTAGTAATGACTCATGTGAAAGCCTCAGCCTGATTGACTCTTGCTTCTGTCTCTTTTGGTGACTAATCTTGAGGGTGCTCATAAAAGTGGTGTGTAGGCTGAACTGTGTTCCAGTAGCCATTTTACCTCTAGCTGTATGGAAAGCATTGACACACATATGATAGAGATTTAAAGAATCCTAAATACAGATCTAACCAGCTCATGATTAAGGATAAATAACATGAAGTTCAAACAAGGAGACTGACTTGCCCAAGCTCACCATAGTCAGAACTTACTAAAAAAAAAAAATCATTCTTAGTCCAGTGGTCTTTCTCCTTCTTGCTAACCTGTCTCTTCTGTCCACTTCCATTAGTAGATCAAGAAATTTAAGAATATGAATGTTCCCTTCTGATAGGATAAGAGGATGGGGAAATGGGAGAGGAATGTGAGGGTGGGACTGGGAGGAGAGGAGGAAAGGCAGCTATGATCAGGCTGTAAAATGAACAAAAAATAATAACAAAAAGAATATGAGTGTTTCTGTATTGCTCTTGCTAACTTTATTTGAATAAGAACTGTATAGATAACAGTTGGTTGACATTTTGCGCTTTCATCATATAATATAGCAGACATATAACACCTCTAAAGGTTACATAATTTCATGATAATCCCATTCACATATGGGAAAATTTTAGCTCAGGAGCTTAACTTACTTGCACAATGTCACACAGCAGATCTAGGCTTTATAAACAAGTTTATCTGAATTGAAAAATCCATAATGCTTATGCTATGCATCACAGCCTTTTCTAATACTTCGATGTTTTGTGAGTCATGTCAAGAGAGCTGATGAGGGAAAGCTTGGCTAATTCCTCCAAAACTTGTTTTTCAGCGATCTAAATTGTATCATTCATAGATCCATTAGTATATACAAAATTATTTCCTTGTTACTTCATAACAGTAATTTGCTACTGTTATGAATCATAGTATAAACTTTTGATATGCAGGATAATTGCTATGTGACCCCCAAAAGGGTCACAACTCACAGGTTGAGAAGTGTTGCCTTAGATCTTTACTAGTAGAGATCTTATTTCTTTTTACTTTTTAATTTTTTATTTAACTTTTATTAATTACACTTTATTCACTTTGTATCCCCCCCATAAGCCCCTCTCTCCTCCCCTCCCGGTCCCACCCTCCCTCCCCCTTCTTCACGCATGCCCCTTCCCAAGTCCACTGATAGGGGAGATCCTCCTCTCCTTCTTTCTGATCTTAGTCTATCAGTTCTCATCAGAAGTGGCTGCATTGTCCTCTTCTGTGGCCTGGTAAGGTTGCTCCCCCCTCAGGGGGAGGTGATCAAAGAGCAGGCCAATCAGATTATGTCTAAGCCACCCATCCCATTAAGAAACATTAATAGTATCTTACACGAAGAAGAAATTAATTAGTAGTATTTTTGCTATCATGATAAAACAGTAGTCAGGGAAAGAAAGGCTGGGGAAATTTTTATGATCCAGTAAAATACCTCATGGGCTGCTGGTTGCAGTATCCTGGCTGACAGGGATTATGTCAGTTTTACAGATGGTGCCTTAAAAAATAACCTAGTGTCTATTTGAGATCAAAACACCAGGACCGAATTTAACCCAGATGCTTGGCACTATGCAGAATCAACCTATGTCATATCTTCCAGTTTCTATGGGCCTGCAACCGAGGAAAGGCGAGACTGCTACAGTTTTTGAAAGAGGAATATTTCCAGACAAGCTTGTATTAATGCTCTAAGCTTTTCCTGCCTCACTCTTCTGTTTAAATTCCTTCGATGCATCAGACCTCATGAGTTTTGGGCAGACATACTCTGTTAGCAGTTGAAGGAAGATTTGCACATTTCCTTTTTGACATGTGGACAAGCAGACGCTCAATCACAGGGCTTCAACTAGTTTTCTTTGTCTTCATTCACACGTAAGTCCTTGCCAATTTCCCATTGAAAATGCCACTGCAGAGCCCGAAAAACCTTCGGAATGGCTTTCATAGCTTTTAGTCTCTTCGACAGAAAGGGAAAACTTAAGACAGTATAACTTAAAAAAAAATAATAATAAAAGATTGAAGGCAAAAATCTTTCTTCAGTATTTGAAAGCTCTTAGAGATAGTGATTTAAAAGCAGCCTAATCAGAAACATATAAATTTGTCAGTCTTCTCATTCATGAAATGTTGGGGTGGTTGTAGGCGCTGCCAAGTAAAACAGGATGGTGGAATCCAAAGAATACATGTTTGCACCTCTCATGTGTTGTTGGTTCAAGACCTCCCACTTCCAGATGGTGGGAAGCCGGGTCATCTGCCCTGTGTGTGAAGAGTCAAAGGGACTTCCTTCTCACATGGTCAGATATCCCAGGCTTTAGAAGACAGCGAGGTTATCTGTTGCCTGGGCTGTGTAGGATCCAAGCAGAAGCAATGCTATCCCCACTTCCCACCCTGCCCTGCACCGCAGAGATGCGCTACTTCTCCCATTACCTTGGGTTTGTTTGTGTCTTTGGGATAAGCCAGGAAATTGGTGGGCAGTAAAAGTGATTCATAGTTCCCTTCGTGGGCTACCTAACAACTGTGGCCTTCAGGGATGGAATCAATAGGAGGAATATTGAAGAGGCACCAGGACATTTCAGAACAATTTGACAAGTACGGTGCCTTCATCCAGAACCAACATACTTTCCTTTGCTTTTTTTCCAAGTGCATTTATGTCTGTGCTGTCTCATGCCAAGTGCAGACCATCAGAGTGCTCTGAGGCCCTTCTGACTCACAGAGCATTCACAGTGATGGTGTCCATGCTTCTGTTCGCTAGACAAAGCCACTGGCTCAGGTAGTAACTCTCATGCCGCAAGTATGACTCAAATCCTTTTCTCTTACGTTCAAAAGCATTATCTATAAGGAAAGTGGTCTTTTAAAATGCAATTTGAAGTTTGAGGTAAAATCCAAATTTGTTTTAAAAACGATACAATAATACTGAATATTAACTAGTTAAATCTAAATTGACACTTACTTATAACCCAGACAGTGATTCACATGCATTAACTTGGTTATTCTTCACCAAAATCTCTATCATTATAGAGATACAGGGAGTTAAGTTACGGTAAAAGGTCAATGACTTAGAGGTAAAAAAAAGATAAAGTTGAAGTCTAAGCTCTAAATCAGACCTTAGACTAGAGTAGCAGTACTTTCTGCTTATATTTCACTATTTGGTAATGAGATAGATATAGATATTAAAAATGAAATGGGAAATATGTGTATAAGAAAATAAAACTCTTTTAGAAAATGATGAGGAATTATTTTTAAAGTTAGAATCAGAATGGCCAAGATGAAAAACTCAAGGGACAACACATGCTGGAGAGGTTGTGGAGAAAGGGGAACCCTTCTCCACTGCTGGTGGGAATGTAAACTGGTACAACCACTCTGGAAATCTATCTGGTGCTTTCTAAGACAATTAGGAATAGTGCTTCCTCAAGACCCAGCTATACCACTGCTAGGTATATACCCAAAGTTTGCTCAAGTACACAAAAAGGGTATTTGTTCAACCATATTTATAGCAGCTTTATTTGTAACAGCCAGAACCTGGAAACAACCCAGATGTCCATCAACGGAGGAATGGGTACAGAAATTGTGGTATTTTTACACAATGGAATACTACTCAGCAATCAAAAAGGAGGAAATCATGAAATTTGCAGGCAAATGGTGGGATCTAGAAAAGATCATCCTGAGTGAAATATCCCAGAAGGAGAAAGACAAACACAGTATATACTCACTTATATAGACCTATAAGATGTGATAAACATAATGAAATCTGTACACCTAAAGTTAGAATCATCTTCCTGTATTAGTCATCTTTAAAATTAGAGTTACAGAATTATGAAGTGCTGTCATTTAGCGAAACATTTGTCAATATTGCCTATGTTGTCATTATAGCTAGCTTAAAAAACATATAAGAAAATGTACACATATAATTTCAAGACTTGCTTTATTTCTCCTTCAAACTGTCAATGACTTTCTAAGCAGTATATGGCAGATAAACACAGGCTCCAAATGACTCTTATTTTCCAAAACTAAATCCATGTTCAGATATAGAGATTTTCTATCAACCATAGGTTGTTTGAACAGGATCTCTGATCTTTCTCTGAGTGGTACCTTCCTTGCAAAGTGTGTTTCCTATCGTGTAGCAGCTGTTTGAAATCTGAGGAGTCTTATATGAATGACCAAGCTTGGCTTTCTTCATATAATAAATAATTTCTCTGGCTTTATCTTCAGATATACTGAGCACCCAACACTGAATGAGGAGAAAATTGTAGAACAGGCAAAAATACAGGGAACAATATAGATGATGAAATGCAGTAGTTAACAAAACAGACAAGTAAAAGTGTTATAAGATGTCAAGCTGGTGGGGAAAAAAAGGTAGGAAACAACCCAAAAGTCAAGAATGCACCAATGCTGAAAAGGTGGCTCTTGAACTTAGCTTTGAGTGACGAGACAAATTTGTCCATCATTTTTGTCATTGTGCTAAAAGCTATTAGAAGGGTGGATGGATTATAAATATTTGACAAGTAACTCCTAATTCCTGGCCCTCTTATGTTTGCTGAAACATTAAGAGTCTGGATGTTTGTTAACTTCCATCTTTAAACAGTCTGAAAACTATTGCATTTTCCTGCACTAAAAAGAAAAAAAAAAGCAGAATTTAAGTCCAAATAAGCAGAAGCGAGAAGACAAATAATATTCTTAGGTGATGAATACAGATATGACATTGCATCTGCCAGTTCATATGTGAACCACTGAAAGGAGAAACTGGACTGAAAACTGTTCTTTACAACCTTCACGAGACTGCAGAAAGTGTGCTGGCATTGTTTCACTAAAGGAGGTTGTGGATCTGAAGGGCTAGAAGCAGTTAAAAGGTGCAGACTTGGGACTGATTGCTTCTCTCCTGAGAGAGATCTCAGTATATCACATCATACACGATCCGGGTTATTCCTTGCAATAGCAGCAGGATTCTTTGCTGATTAATTTGTTAATTGTCATGAATATCAACATTTAGAATTTTTTTGTTCTCCCCCTCCCCTTCCAGGTCATCTCTGCTACTTTCCCTTGAACACCATTCATGTCCCCCCCCTCTCAAGTTAGCCTTTTAAATTTTTATTTCTACATACATATGTTTGTTAATTTTTTAAAAGGTTTCATTTTCTCATACACATACACCCTATTTTTTATCTATAGCCAACTCATTGAAAATACTATAATTATACAGTTATATATGTGTGTGTGTATTTATACACATACACATATAAATACACACACACATATATATATATATATTTGTTGTTTGTGTATATCTTGTTTGAGCGAACATGGTTTCCGGGTTGACCACTACACATTGAATAACCAATAAAGGAGTTCATCCCTAGGAAAAGCTAAATATCCTTCTCCCAGAAATAATTTGAAAGTTCTGGTCTAGGGCGGAGATCCAGTAAAAATTGCCCCCTTCCACATTAATTTGTTGATATTGTCATTGTTTCAGTATTGCTTATGTAGCCATTTCTAGAAGAAACAGTTTTATAACAGACTACCTGACATTCTGGCTCTAACAAGCTTGCTTCTTGTCCCTTCTTCCACAATGCTTCCTGAGGCATGGGTGTAGGAGCTGTGACGTACAATCAGGAGATGAACAGATTATGGTGAGTCAATCCCTAACAGATATATCTGTATTTCGATGTATTTGAAATTAAACTATAATTACATAATATCTCTCCTGCCTTAATTTTCTTTACCTCTTTCTATTCTCCTCTCCTATTTCCTTTCAAATTTATGGCCTCTTTATATTTGTTACTGTTGCATAGATAAATGCATAAATATATGAATACATCTTTCTCAATTTGCTTAGTTTTGAATGTATGTACATGATTTCAAGGATGACAAATTAGTGTTGGATAATCAATCAGGGAACTCATCATTAGGGAATATTTTTTTCTCCCACACTCAGCCTTGCTTGCTTGTCTATAATTCTTCATTTAGGGGTAAGGCCCCTTGAGATTCAGTTATGCAATAAGAATGACCAATTTACTCACTCTGCTATATAAATATCTTTAAAGTTCAATTGGTCAAACATTCTTTAGATTACTTAGATCAGATTGAGAACCTTAGGTTTCTTTTGTGTTTTTTTGTTTGTTTGTTTGTTTGGTTTTTCGAGACAAGGTTTCTCTGTGTAGCCCTGACTGTCCCTGAACTCACTCTGTGGACCAGGCTGGCCTCGAACTCACAGAGACCTGTCTGCCTCTGCCTCCAGAGTACTGGGATTAAGAGCATGTGCCAGCTCAGCCCAGCTCTTAGGTTTCTTTTAATTTCAATGTGTAATAATCAGAATATTAGATCATAAGGTATTTCTCATTTTTTATTATTTTATTCTCCTTCATTTTTCTTTTATCTCACCCTCACTTCATGCCTTCTTTCTGTAGGATATCTCCAAACCATAAATGACATAAAACTGACATTAATAAAGCTCTCCTGGTTGGACAGCACTGAAAACAAATATAGCATTCATAAGTAATCACTCAATAAGATGGTCAATCACAAAGTGACCACAGGAAGTGTGGGTGCTCTACAGTTAAAGAACATTGAAAGGATGATATTTATTTTGCTACTGCCACACAAGGGCAGCGTGCAATGGCCATTTATGCAAACTACCATTGATGGTATCAACAGCTTCCCTGTAACTCATGAAGCATCATCTTCAATGTGAGGTTTCCTAGAGAGTAAAAGGATCCACATAAATTTCAGATCTTGGACTGGAATGGCTGTTAAAAGAAACACATGAGAGGCATCAACTAAGGATGTAGGCATTAGTCTACCATTAAATATCATCCATGAGAGGGCACAATGTGGATAAAGAAACAAGAATACGGTTTGTGTGAATGTGTGTTTATTGAGTCCTGGCTTTGTTTTAGGGAACTAGGCCTGTCACATTGTCAGTGAATGTACTTGGCCTTAAGCTTGTGGAGAGATACTAGCTTCTTTTGGACTGGAAAAGAAGCAACCTGATGCAATAGATAGGTTTCTTTTTTCTTTTCTCTTTCCCCCATTTCACCAGTTTTTATGACCTCTCAGATTGGGGATTTTTATGCTTCCAAAAGCCCGTTATTCTCCCTCTTTAGTAAAGTTTCATAACTTTTGCCATCCATTGAAGGCAAGGATGCCAAACTGCCTGGATAGCTTGACCTGGTTCACACTGGTGCCCTTGGGGAGGGGTTCACCTCACACTTTCCTCCTGCACAGCATACTTGCACCATTTCAAACCACCTTCTCTTCTCTGTCAGCCTGCCATGTGCTAGGAAGCTAGGGCCAACGATCAGGTATCAGATGAGAAACATGAAACCTCAATCAAAGTTTCAATCAGGGTGCATCTTAGTAGGGTTAGCTTAGATTCATTTCACAGAGCCAACATGGAAAAACTATGTCTTGTAGCAGAATTACTTCAATAGTCACCAAGAATACTGTGAGATTTATAAACACTAAACTGCTAAAAACTTAGGCTAAACTTGACATTTCCATTCCTTCTCCATTCCTTTAAAAGAATTGGAGTATATAGCTCAAGAGAAACACTACAAATCTAAAATTGGAGAGTATTGTCTAGAATACAGAATAGGCATATTGGAAAAGTTTAATATTAACCATTAAAAATGCTTAGGATGGTTTTGTTTCATGAGTTTGAAGCTGCTTGTAAGTATGTGGGATGATGGCTAAAATCAAAAGATCTTCCAGTACAGTGACTTCCAGCTAAAGACTTCATATATGCAGAAGTAAGTCAGACTCACATAGCATTGACATGCAGTTTATAATTCATTAATACTTGGCATGTGCCTGTAACGTAACAAATGGTAGCTGGAGATTAACATGATATGTGAGGTAAATCTGCGGTAATCCGGCATGGATTCTCACTCTGTAGCCCTTGTAGAGCTCTAATTTTGTCTTTCCCTGTAGAATACTTCTGAACAATATTTGCTACTAAAGTTTTTAGTGAGCTAAGGGAACTGGAAAACAGATTACTCACACCACTGCTGTACTTGGTTATTGTGGACACTCATCGAAGCCAGAAAGGCTGATTGTCGGGGTTCAGATGAGATTCAAATGCTGTGTGTATGCAGAAACTAGCAATTCATTTTAATTTGGATCAAAAAGTCTTCTTGAAGGTAATGTTGGCATTTGATCTTGGCTATATAAAATAGATTAATTTACAAAAATGAGAAAAGGTGTTCCAAGTGTAGTCCTGCTGATTCATAGGTACTGAACTGGAGTTGTGAGTAAACCAAGACAGGGAAGAAATGGGTGAGAGTGATTAAATATAAGGGTATGAAGCAGATAAAAACGCAGATCTAAAGGAATGGTGAGCTGCACACATCTTAATATTCGTATGTGTAAGCATATAAGGAATGAGATCCATGTCATAATTCAGCAAAATCTTTAGGGTAGGAAATTGTGATGTGAATTACAAAAGGAAGAAAAGTCAGAAAAGTTTCTAGTTTTTAACAACCAGATTAATGTTCATTTTTGCTCTGCCATATTTTCATAAGTTTTGGTAAAAATGATTAAAATAAATTTGCACATGTGCACTCCAAGTAATTCTTTACTTGAATGCTGCAGTTATGTGAGGACATATACATACACTTGCTGGACAAACTAATGCTGATTTAATGTATGTGCTGTGACTATGCACAAGTTAAACTGTCTTTGAATCAGGAGACAAAAGAAAAAATGATAAATCAGAGAAAAAAGAAGCCAGTGCACTTGTATTTTAAAAAAAAATGCCTTGGTGCTGTGAAGCTCAATGGAAACAAAATGCAAACCACAAAAACTTCATTAGTGCAATAATGCAGGGTATATTTTAGAAACAAATATACTAAATTTCTTGAAAATTCATGCCTGTGTGTGAATGTGTTCCACAAGCAGGAAAAGGGCTGAAGGAACCGAGTAAAACTGAAAAGTAGGGTTTTTTTTCTATATTTAAATTGTAGTTGGTATTACGCATTATTCTGTGTTCACATTTTCCTAATTATCTGCTGGATGTTGATATTTTGGTGATGATCTAATAGTACCAATGAGGAATACACAAATTGAGCAGGATCATGACAGCACCAGGGGAGGTTCTCAGATCCACCACAAGCTTTTGTAAGAGGGATTTGAGAAATAAACCTGTGTTATGTTAAACGCATCCTCAGAAACATAGACATGCAATTGATGAGTGAGAACTAGTGAGACTTCTCTTCATTTGATTCTGTTCTATACTGTCGGAAGCAATGGGGCAAGCCGTGTTTACTGTTCCTTCCCTGACTTTTTTTGTTCCTTTTATGGAACATGCAGCTTTTATGGAAGCACTTAAAGTTAAGGAAGATTTAGGTGTCCTGGGAATCAAGGTTAAGGGTGAGGTAGAAGGTGTCTTCTAGAATCCAAATGAAAGGGTTACATTCTGCCCTTTGAAATTAATTCTGCTACCAGTTACTAGGGAAAGGGGAGAAAGGTTATTGTCATCCTTGAGTGTTCCAAAAGCAGGAGAAAAGCATTCAGTGAAATGGAACCCCTTATTTGTAATTACTCCTACACTATATTTATGTTTTCAGTGTCCTTTCATATGCCCAGGCTCATGGAGTTTTTCGTGAAAGATTGATGCGTTTTCTTTTAGTACAGTGATACACAGGTCATGTCTACATCAGACAAATGAGATCTGTGAAGCTGTTATATCATAGCACTTTTGATGGTTTCAAAGAATAAAATCTACAAGTCCTGGAAGACAGCCTCTATTGACCTCAGTAGCTCAGAAGAGAGCAGCAGTAAGGGGTTAGTGCAAGAAAAGCCACAGATATTTGGACTCATCTAGTAGCTTTTAGAAACTAATAAGTAATTAGTTTTTTAATAGTATTATACAAAACTGATTTTGCCACCAAAAATTTAGGACTTTATTAGTAGACTTTGATTCTTTTTCACTGAATGATATTAGGTTTTCTCAAGTATTTTCTTCAGAGTTATAGTAATAGGAAATTTATGGAAGATCTATAGTGACATAAACTCCTATGTCAGAATTAAATAATCACTTTTTAAATCTCCAATGACACAAATTTATCCAATGAGCATAAATTTCATTTAGTTTTCTTTTAACATATACTCTTCACTTTTGAAAACTAGTCCTTAAGATGTTTTTAAGGCAAAGTACCCAAATACATCATTAATATAAATACTGCTGTCATTTTGAATATGTCTCTTGTGTGCAACTTGAAGACCTTTCTATTCTAACCAAGCATACATGTTTTAGTGGCATTAGCATGAGCAGTAAAGGACATGTTTTCCATTTCCTTTTTTTAATACATGCCACTGCTTATAACTGATTCCCAAACAAGAACAGATTGCCCAAGTATGAAGAAATCCAGGGACAAGAGCAATTCAGAAACCTCTCCAGGGTCCTTTGCATGTCACCATTCTATATCCAGGTTTCATGTCATGCATTTCAAGTATATGACTTGAAAATACTTTTATAATTTAGTTTTTTTTTTAAATAGGGGAGATACAAAGCAACAATTTATTTATATTAATGTACTTTTAGGAGACTACCATGGAAAATAATAATCATTGGAAGCAATTACTCCATCAGAGTGAAACGGAAAAAGAAATTGGAAGAGGTGTGAAGAAGAAATGAGACAAGAAGAGAAGAATAATGAAGAGAAGGAAGGAGAAGTAACAAGAAAAAAGAGATTAGGAAAAAGAGAGATGGAGAGGAAAGGGGTGGAAAGTGGTGGAGAGGAGGAAGAGGAGGTTAGAAGGAATGGGCGTTGAACAGGAAGGGCAGAAAGCAGGAGAGAACACAGCAAATGAACGAAAAAGATGGGAAAAGAAAGGAAGGGTTAAAAATGAAGATAAGGTAAGGGGTGGAATTCTGGGGAACAAAGAAGGGTCCTGGAGTGAAAGACACCATTTTTACTGCTGGGACTCAAGGTCTCCTGCCCAGTCTATGTGCTCATTCCTCCTTTCCACATAGTGATTTGGTTTAATGCTATAGAGCACGGGTTTCTGGGGAAAACTGTTGTTTCCTTAAGAAATCTTAAGTGTCTGTCTACTGAGAACAGAAAATGTTGGCACTGAGATCTATAGAAAAAAAGTCTAAGTAGGACTTCCAATTTGAGGTCTTAGGCTCAAAAAAATTTGTGAAGCTAGGCAGGCTCATGTCACAGGGCTTCAGACAACAAAGCAAAGATAGGTCACTTGAAGGCCCCCATGTTAAATCAATAATGAGCAACCTACTTGAGCAAAAGCAGCACCAAAAAAGCCCCTGAATTCATGGTCCCATTTAGGATTTTTTTTGTTGCTGTTTACATTAAGTAACTTGGCTTTCTCCAAATAATGAGACTCATGTTCTGATGAAGTTGACCTCAGCCAAGTGGCTTGAAGTTACAACTCTCCTGTTGTCTGCAGTTATCTTAGGTGGATGAATGGTCTGAGATAAATCCTCTTCTGACAGACTTCTTCCAGAAACTGCTCTGTTAAAGTTGAGTTTTGGGTAAGGTTAATAGATGACTTGTAAATAAGGGCTGTGTGTTAAGACTGTTTTTAAAGTATGTGTTGAGTTAATCAATAGTAGACCAGCTGTTTCACTCTGCATTCTCAGAAACTATGTAGGTTATGATATTATCAGAGAAATTAAAGGACTTAGTATTTTTTTCAGTTGTTTAAAATTCTCACACAACATTGGCAGTTTTTAAGAATACTGATGGAAAAGCAGCATTTCAGCCATTTTCTCACTGATTTGTCTCCTAACTCCCCATGAAAATCTGGAAAAATTCCACAAGTCTTGTAATTAGTTTATTGTAGGATGCTTCACACCAATATGCGTATGTGTATATTTTTGTGGATGTGGAGGTATATGTGATGTGTATAAGAATACACACATACACACACATGAAGCTAATGCTAAGGAATTGAATTTAACATTTTCTTGTGTATGTGTATATGTACTTTTTCTTGTGTGAGTTTGTCTGTGTGAGGGAAGGCATGCACATGTGTGAATATGTCTACAGAAGACTAGCTTGATGTTGTTCTTCAGGGTCTTGTCTTCAGTATTTTGACAAAGAGACCTTCACTAGCTTGGACCTTGTTAGAAAAGTTAGACCAGCTGGTCCATGAGAAGCCTTCCCTTACATGCTTTTTAAGAATCGATTGAATTCAATGAGTAAATGTGTGTGTGTGTGTGTGTGTGTGTGTGTGTGTGTAGGTAGGTAGGTGGAAGTCATAGGATAACTCCTGAGAGTTAGTTCTCTCTGCCACCTTTCAGATTCTAAGGATTAAACTCAGGTCACTAGGTCTTCATACAGGTGCTGCTATCGACTCATCAAGCCATCTTTACAAATTCTTTGAGAATTTGAGACTTTATATTTTGATCATTTTCATTCTCTACTCTTACTCCTATCTTCTTCCATATCCATCTCTACTACCTTACTGCGACAACTTCATATCTCAGTGTTTTTTTTTTCCTTTTTAATAACCTGTCTACTGTAATCCCTGTTGCCCATATACTCCTGGGTGTGGGACCATCCAATGAAGCATAGTCAAGCTATGGGGGCCACATCCTTAAGGAAAGCTGACTTTCCCTACCTCATAGTTAGTGGTGGGAGTTGTGAGCCCCTTTTCCCTTCAGTGTTAGAATGCTTACTTGACCTTGTACCCAAGGTCTTGCATAGACAACCACAGTTCCTGTGAGTTCAAGAATATAACAGTCATGTCATATCCAGAAGACAATATTTCACTTCACTCTTGGCTCTTACATTAAGCCTTAAGGGGAAGTAGTGATAGTTTGTGTCTGAACAGTCCAATAACACTTATTCTCTGGGTTTTAACTAGTTGTTTCTGTGATAGCTACA
The DNA here is from genome assembly GCF_907164565.1 of Psammomys obesus. NCBI lineage: Eukaryota > Metazoa > Chordata > Mammalia > Rodentia > Muridae > Psammomys > Psammomys obesus. The sequence continues at coordinate 25,952,670 of NW_026596079.1, read as the reverse complement.
ATCCACTTGCATGCACACACCATGCACATGCAGAGAGAGAGAGAGAGAGAGAGAGAGAGAGAGAGAGAGAGAGAGAGATGCTCTGGTGAAATTTAAGAAATGCAATAACTGATATTTAGAGATATGTTATTTGGAGGGCAGTTTGGTGCTATGTCTAATAGCAGAATAATAGTAGTAGGTTTATTTCTGGGGCCAGTGAGCTCCCCATATGATGGTTAACTTTTTAATGATTTAAATTTTAATGGTTTCATGTGGCTAGTTGAACTGTATTGAGCAGTGTGGTCTAGAATTCAGCAAATATCAGTCAAAGAATATTAACAACTCATTCACTTCTCCATATATCACTAAGCCTTGAAGAGATTTATGTATCTTGGAAATAAACTTCTGAATAGACAGAAGCACGAGAACTCACATCTTCAGTCATACTGTCAATTTTCCATTTAATTTTGGTCCTGAGTAACCTTTACTTGTTTCCAACAAGCAAACCCTGACACAAGCATTGGATTGTAATTGCATCTTCACTTTTTCAAACAGTCTGATCCTCAAAAGAGAATTGCAGGCATATTCAGTCCTTTTCACAGAAAACCTGCAACAGAGGCAGCTGGCACCCACCTTGCCATCTCCTACAAAGGACACCCCTGAGAAAACTGTGGCTCCTCTTAGCTGCGTTCTCTGCATGCCTTGTCCATTCATCGAATACAGCCAGTTCGACATTTCTGGAGGCACTCTTCTGCCCCCAAGGCTTAGTACCATTTGGCACACTACCCTTTTCCTCTTAGAGCCTCGGGTCACACTGCTTCTGTTGGCACCAGATTAAGCAAATACACGCAATGGATGAAAGGAGAATCTGAACACTTCAGATAACTTTTCCCAGTAAAGAAGACAACAGTTCTCTTCCGTGTACAAGGGAAAACACTGCACCAGGGCAGCATGATGCTTTGGTTCCATAAATGCAGGAGGCACGAGGAAGAAAATTCACAAGACCCTTCTCTCCCCACCTCCAGCTCAGGCTGTGGTCAAACTGCTCGGAAGCTTCACAACCATTCTTTCTTTTGTTGGCTGATCTTGTTCCAGGACGTTGCAAAAGATTTATTTACAATCACCTAAAAAGCCAGAACAGCCTCACCTTTATCTAGCAAATAATAGCTGTTTTGTGTGATTCCATTTGACAACAGTGATTCATTATGTAACACCAGGACTTTCCTGATACATGTAACTGCCAAGTAGATTTCCTATGTCTCATTCTCCCACAATAGAACGATGTGGTCAAGTTAAACTTAGAGATGTATAATTATCTGTATGTGAGGGTAGGACTGTACAGCCTTAGACATATAGACACGTATTTATGAGCATGTGCATCTACAATGGGATCATTCTACATCTCTTATAGCCGTTGTGTATTGTGGGACTTTGAATGTGGGGATCCCTTCTCTTTGTCATCTACTTACAACTGACAGTCAGGGCTCCAAAGGAGTGATGGCTCTTGTTGATCTTGTTTGAAATTAATGCCATTATTAGTCATCAAGGAATAGAAGTGAGGTGCATCATTTTGTCCTCAGAGCAAACAGCGGTATCTGAGCTTTCCTAATTCTGCTCAGTGAAGAGAGTGATGCTTATACAAATGTGATTATACAAATATAATCTTATTTGTAAAAGTTTCAACAAAATAGATGGTTACCATGTTCAATTATGAGAATGTCTTCAATGAGTTCTTTCCTGTAAAGCTATCTAGCCATCCTCCCTTTTCATACTCTACACCCAAAGTTGCATGTTTTGAAATGTAGGAAAGGAAAAGATCATCCTTCCTTTGCACTTTGAGGTTCTGTAGGCTTCCTTTAAGGGATTACTGGGCTAGGGCCCAGATTTACTATTTTAGTTATTTTGTTATAAAACACCATTTTTAAAGCATACAAGAAATAAAGTGCACCACATTTTAATTTCCCAGTCACTGTTAAAGTTCAAATGTATGTGATAGTTAATTTCGATTGTCATCTTGGTTTGATTATGAAGAGTCTAGTCAGTCAGGAGAGTTTACTGTGGGTTCATCTGTAAGGGCATGTCAGAAAAGAGAACAATTTTATTGATTATCGGTGGTACCACCCCATAGACTGGATCTTGACAGAATAAAAAGAGGAGAGGAGAAAGCAAGCTATTGCAGTCCTCACTTGCCCTCCTCTTCCACAACTCTGACTCTTGGCTGCTGTAATATGACCTGCTTTGTTTTTCCATCTGCTTTTCTGCCATGATGGCCTGAGACCTGTGAACTAAGTCAAGATAAGGAATCTGTTTGTTAAGTGCTGGGTATTTGGATATAGCCATGAAAAAATCCAACACAAAAGAACAGTCCTGTGCTGTCAAATAATAAGATAAGTGATTGACTTCTTATTTGTCAATACATTCACTTTAAAATTTAAGATGTGAATATTACGGACTGGAGAGATTGTTTATCAGTTAAGATCCAGTTTTGCTCTAGTAGAGGACCAAGGTCAAATTTGAAGCACCCATATTAGTTAACTCATTTCTATAGATTTGATCCCTTCAGCTGGCTTCCACCTTTATGTATGTGGTATACATAAACTCATGCAGGCACATGCATAAGTATACACACACTCACACATTCACACACACACACACACACACACACGCACACACACAAATTCACACAACATACACTTAAAACATCAAACTTAAAAATTTATTTTTGAATATCATTAAAGCAAAAACTTACAGGAACATTCCAAATCACATTTAAACCTCTTGACTTTTATCAGTTTCAACCAAAGCATATCTGAGACTTGAGTAACAGTCAGATTCTAATTTATGGATTCCCAATGTCATGTAAAAACCCTTAGATCTATCTAGCAAATGAGACATTTAGCTTGTAATTACATCTATAGCCTAGAGACGATAACTTACACCTTGAACATGGTAGTTTTTTCAAAAATAATTATTATCTACTTGAGTTCAGATATAAACTGGAAATGAGAACCATTATGAATGCAAGAAGTTAATGAGAATCCAGTAATTCTTTTTTTACTGAGCTTGAAAACCAATACTTCTCGGCCTTTTGGCAAAGATCAAGTGTAGGAAAAAACCAAAACTAATTTCAATGAATGTTTCACAAAATCAACTTTAGTTATAAACTATATATTCCCTCTATTTTATTTCTTTTTGCATATTGCCTTGTAGCTAGGCAGAAAAAAAGCATGTATACTTTCAAGAACACTGAATTTTCCTATGTATTCATTAATTGTTCATCTATCTAAGCCGATAAACCAGAAAAATTAGTATTACTCAGAAGCATATCATTTTAAAAAGTGGAGAGAATAAAAGTAAAGATTCAGTATGATTGCAAACTCAATGAGTCAACAGCACAACACACAGCCAAAAGAAGTAACAATCAGTGGTTGCATCAATGACAATGTTCCCATAGAAAGGGCATCAGATTCCCAGGCTGGGTCTCGGATATAGATTTCATTCTGGCCAGCATGTTTTCATGAGGAGGCTGAGAAATAAAAGTTTTTTGTTTTGTTTGTTTTTTTTTTTTTCAATAAAAGTAACCAAAATTTTGAGAAAGGTGAGAACCAGGACTTACAGAAATGAGATTATATAACATTTATTGAAAATGCTTGTTTGTCTAAATAGGCCAATGCCTTTAAATACTTTAAAGATTAATGCATAGAAATGTCTAGACTGGTGAGATGACTCAGCTATTAGAAGTACTTCTTGTTCTTCCATGGATCAGAATTAATTTTCCCCAGCACCAGTGTCTTGTGGTTGACAAACTCCTGGTCTAGGGGATCTGAAACCTCTTCTTCTGCAACAGCCACAAACATGTAGCATACACTCATACCGGCATAGAAACATATACATAAATAAAAAGATAAATTAAAAAATGTGTTAAACTTACAGGAAATAAAATTGTAAAATAGTAAGTTCTGGGAAGTCAAACTTTGTAAACATAACCCCACGGGGGAGGGGGAAGGTGCAATGAATTGTGATTCTCCTACATGAATGAACACATTTTGTTAAATTAGATGTTTTAAATAGGACAAACAACCGATCTGTCTGCAGTAAGAGCCTGTGTTGTCTTACACTGCACAATTTTGCTTTTTCTTCAAGAGAATAATTTAGTCAACTAGTTCAAAGAAGTGAGAAAATATGTTTGTAAATTATGCTTGTGACTGACACTGTGAACCCCTGGCATGCTAAGACCTCTGAGAGTTCAGTGACAAAACTCAGAGACGTGTGGTTGCTGCTAAAGCAAACAGGGCGAAATCATGCAGAGGAAAATGCATTTTGCTTATTCCAAAATGCATCGTGCAGAGACAGAATAAAGGTGGACAGATGATGAGAAACCTATATCAGGCATCTTCAGTTCAGGTCAGTACTAAGTCATGATCAATATTCTAGGGATTGCGGCAGGTGGGATAATGTGCATCAATTTGCTGGGAACAGGTTATTATCTGCTGACCAGTTCCACAATAACCAAAGGTGCTATGGAGTTGTCAGATTTCAGCAAATTCTGCAGCCCTGGGATCTGTATTGCTTTTCAGTTTTGTTTTGGTAGGTTGGTTAGTTGGTTTTTCTTTTTCTTTCTTTTTTTTTTTTTTTTTTTTTTTTTTTTTTTTTTTTTTTTTTT
>NW_026596079.1:25940115-25947928 GCF_907164565.1 Psammomys obesus | reverse complement strand
TTTTTTTTTTTTTTTTTTTTTTTTTTTTTTTTTTTTTTTGTCATTTAAGCCTGCTGAAGCAGGAATATCATAAATAGCTTCCTGTGTGAGTCAGGTCCTAGCCAGAAGTAATGTTGCCATGTTGCCACATAGCTGTGGCTTTTCTTGAGTGGGAAACTTTTTGTTTCCCCTTCTGTTTGTGGTCTCCTATACATTTGACTTTCAGTCTCTTCTCTGCCTTTTGTGAGCTTGGAATTTTCTATTTTCTGTAGTTCGTAGTAGCTTAACCTAGTTGAACTGGTTTGTACCCACTGTTTAGCTTTGGTTCTATCCATGCATTGAAGCTTTTTAGCTTGTTTAAACCACTGCTTCCTTGGGCCAGTCTGTAATACTTTGCAGAAATGATTAGATGCTGCAGGTATCAATTCAAAAAAGTTTTAAGTAAGCAATCTCTCAAACAAAACACACTTTAATCTTCTAAGAACCTGTAAGAAATACTGCTCAATCCTAAGGACAACTTACAGTGAAGTTGTGCATTAAGATTTACAGAAAATATGCACTTACCTTTTCAGTACGCACTTCCTGCATGGCCAGTGGGTTGTGTCATGCTAGCCAGGGAGAGTAGTGTAGTGAAAGGAAGGGTTCTTACTGAGCTCACGGAATGCCTTATACTAGACTGATCACAGCATGTGCTTCCCTTCTCAGGCCAGTTTACTAGAATTCTTGTGACTGCTTTACTTCTATGTGCTTTTTTCTACCTTCCCTTTCTTTCTTATGCCACAGAGTTTAAAACTCTACCTGTCCTCCTATATGGAGGCACACCTCTTCTTTGACCTCTCCAGTTTCCTAAAAATGAATTTGAGGTTATGAAAGACATCTTAAACTAGAATTTAAATATGGAGTAAGCTGGTGGTAGTCACACAGACACACACACACACACACACACACACACACACAGCATTTGACAAAGCAATTTATCACTTAATTTTTAAAGACATATATATTTCAAGAGAATTTAATTTGCATATTTTCTGACTCATTTCCATCCCATTATCATAAGCACCTTTTAAAGAGTTGCTGCATTTTTACATTATCAGAACAAGCGCTTGTGTCATCTGTGACTTCCTAACCTTTGTTTTCTGGAATTTGACTGTAAGAAAATTCTTTGTCTAATCTCAATGTCTCGGTCATCTTGTGTTTCCGAAGGAAGCACAGAGAGCAGAACCCTGTTGGGTTTCTCTTCTGTCTGAGAACTTACACTATCGCTGTTGACATTTGGTATTAGGGATTTAATTTAAAATCCCCTCATTGTTTCAACCCACTCTTTGAGCACCTCATGTTTGTTAAACTGTGAAAAAGACAACTGGTCAAGATATGCAGGAAGGACACAGTGGACGCGTTGACTGATAGCACCACAGAGATACTCCTGCCACTTCACTTACAGCCTTTCTATCGATTCATCCTAACTTCATGGTCTTACTTATAAAAACAGTTGCTGACTTGGCTTCTGCCAGTGGTCTGTTATAACTGGTGCGGCCTTGCAGCTTACACAAGCAGCGTGTTGCTATAATGAAGTTTCATAACTGCACTTAAAGCCAAAATGGCATTTTAAAACAACTAGATTTTGCAGAGGAAAATGATGCTTATTTTGCTATTTGGAGCTCCAAACTATGTCAGAGCCCAGAAGAGACAAGATACTTGCTTACGTACTCTAGCTGATGGACAAATGACAGAAAGCATGGACTTTATTTAATGATTAGTACGTGTTAGCCATAATTTTGGTGCTTAAGATCTGTACATGTTCTTTCTCAATTAATGGTCACCAAACACATTAAAAAAACACTATTAACTTTGGATTGTAAATGGAGCAAAGATTCAGTCCTCGCTATTTGGATACCAGAGATAGCTTTTAGTATTTCAGAAAAATTATTATAATGTCTCAGAAGCAGAACATGTACACATTCACAGACACACAAGTATGCACACACGGTACATTATTAGAATAATGCATTTTAAGGATGGGAATTAGCATTCGTTTCTGGGAAAACCAGACTGGTACTAAAGATCTATTGAATTTTATTTATTGTCTCTCTTTTTAACAACACACTGTCTTTAAATAAAATACATTACTGCATTTATGCCATATCTTCATCTGCAAACTAAAGATCAAATTAAAAAGAAAAATACTTGCCCTGTAAGTTTTCATGGTTTACTGGCTACATAAAAGGATGCACTGCTGAAAGCATTTGAAGCCAAGCAGGTCTCTGGGTTGGGTGCGGAGCCATGACTGAGGACAGTGCACAGAGTTGGGATCTGTTCTCCCTGTTGGTCGCATTTCTGGGTATGGTTTGTCAGCTGTTGCTTATTTTTCCTGTTCAATCTTTTCTTATCAGAGGCAGAAGGCATAAAGGATGCCATCTGGGATTGCTTGTTTAGATACAGCATGGTGTTAACAAGTTTTCCTCTCTCTTACTCTTTCTTATTTACTGCCAGTTGCAAGGAGCAGCAAGTACACATGTCCAAATGAAGCTTTCGCCTAGGACCTGTTCTTCATCAAGAACTTCAGGGGCAAGGGAAAAGGGATGGTAGGAGCTGGGAGTATGGAAGAGAAAAGCTGGGTTGTCTGAAGACACATAATCATGTTGCACGCCTAGAAGGAGCGTCAAGGTCAAGCTGTTTGAAACTGTGAAATAAAACATATGAAACCGTACTAACACCCTTTCAGGAAGTCATAGGGGACTGTGCTTTCCTTGGAACCTGAAGGCTGATAAAAGCATGGAACTTCCTAACCTGGTAAAGAGATTTTCAATAGCTCAGTGTTAACAGCACGAGATTGACTTACACGATATTTAAAGTCATGTTCTGGCACTCAAGAGCTGATAGAGAATGCTGTGCCTACCCTATAGAGCTTCCATGCAGCTGGACTTTGTACCTGTTGCCAGATGCTGTGAATGTCGGATGCTAAATCTAGTCAAGCTCATCCTTTTAATAAATTTCCTTATCCAAAAAAAAAAAAAAATTAGAAGAGCTCTTTGGGAAACCAAAGCCCTACTTGTCAGCCAGGCACAGAAACCCTTGTTCCTTGTCTCCAGGCAGAAGAAAACTTTGGAGCACTTTGTGCTTTGGTCTTCCATAGGAGGAAGTTGATGGTAGACTTCATCTGAGTTTAGCGTCTTCCCCTACATAAGTAACTGGTTAGATTTCGTGTCTGTGAAAGTGATCTGAAATATTAGTGTACATTTGAAGTTACTTAGTCTCTCTCTCTGAGTTAGTTTTCTTATCTGTTAAAGTGAGATTGAGGCTGGTGATAAGGCACAAGGGGTAAAGATGGCTGCCATCAAGACCGACCACATAAACTAATCCCTGAGATCCACAAATGAAAGAAAACCAACTCTGTCAAGTTGTCCTCTGACCTCCACATGCGCACTGTGGCATATGCATACATACACACATGCACACAATATAAATAGATAAAATAGAATTAAAAATTTAGTTATGGCATTATTGGTTTTAGAGCTCTGTTCCAGTGCTGTTGCATAGTTGCACTCTTGAGATCCCATCTAACAGCCATCAGAATGGCTAAAATCAAAAACTCAAATGACAGCACATGATGGAAGGGTGTGGAGAAAGGGGGAACACTCCTCCATTGTCGGTGGGAGTGCAAACCTGTACATCCACTGTGAAAATCAATCCGGCACTTTCTCAGAAAATTGGGAATAGATCTACATCAAGACCCAGCTATACCATTCCTGGGAAGATACCCAAAGGATGTTGCACCATGGCACAAGGACACTTGCTCCACTCTGTTCAGAGCAGCTTAATCTGTAAGTGTCTGGCTCATGACATCACTAGCCACAGTATCAGTTACACTGTTTGTTCTATACTGCCTAGGGTGGACTGGCAATTCTGATAAACGGTTTCCCCTTCAAACATTGTAGAATACTACAAAGGTTAGTCGCCTCCACTGCTTTGGAATGAGAATAATTACTAAAACTCAAATATCCTGGCTTCTAATTAGATTTCTTTCAAGAAAGGAATCGGTCCCAGCTGAGTCACAAGCAAGCTCTTGATTTCCCCACGCTCAGTACTCACGCTCCAACGTGCATTGCCTGCGGATTATCTTGTGCAGTGTGCTCGCTCACACACTGCTGGCAGCCGTCTGTATTTCCGCAATGACAAACACTGCTTGCCTCAGACAGAAAATATACATGCATAAAATAAACCTCCATACTGCGAGGGTCTAAATTAAGAGATGTAAGAGCCAATTCGTGTAAGTCAGCAGGCAAAACCAACAGCAGTGCTGGCTGTGAAAAGAGCAAACTTCCGTTGTACAGTGGAGCCTCTTGCATTGTGCAGATGGGTCCTTTCCAAAGCCAGTGTTTGCGAATGCACAGCAGCCCAGCACCTGGGAACAGATGTGCATTCAGAACACCAGAACACTGGTAAATGAGGGTCAAGGAAGCAGCACCAGTTCAAAGGGTTGCTGAAACCCTTGAGGAGCTCTGAATTTCTGAACAGCTGTTTATGCTGATCAAGAGGTCCACAAAGAGAAATTGTGGTGCTCATTGCAAAACCTTCTCTGCAATGTGGGACATCAGTGAAATGTGTCTGTGATTTACCGAATGATAGGTAATATCTACCTGAAGCCCTTAATTGTGGGGTAGCAGGAATTGCAGCCATTCATCCACTCATTCACTTGATATAGTTTCACATCCCTCTCCCCAGACTATAAATACTCCAATCACTCTGCTACCTGCTTAGAAAAATACCACAGGAAAATAAATCCTATCTTTTTGCTCACCAATGCTGCAATGAAGAACTACTTTTGTCTAGTATGTTACTATCCTTCAAAGTTCAATTTCTATCTCCCTTGGAGGTCATATGGACATACTGTATATAATTGGATTGCAAACTTCCTTAGGTAAGGAACTGTTTTATTCACTGCCCTGCTAACTGCACATAGCAGATCTTCTGTTGATACAAGAACTGGTTTCTATTTCAACTGGTCTATGAATTATTGGAAAATTAGCATAGGTATGTACAACAGTCTGACTAACTAAAACACTTGTATGTTACTCCAAAATGTGTGTCTATAACACAGTTAGTGCTGACATGGGGCATTGACTTCTCTCTTCTGCTAGTGTTTGTCTAACAGATTACCATAGATGTGTGGCATGAACAAAGGGAAACTTGTCTCAAAACGGTAATTCTGAAATCAAGGTGGGCCTTGCTTCTACCCAGAAGCCCTAAGGAAGAGCCTGCTCCTTGACTGTCTTGGGATTTTTCTGGTTGTTGGTTTGTGCTCTTTAATGTGTGGTTGCATAGATATGGAATGTTTCTCGGTGTTCACCAGGCTTTCCCCTTCTGCATGTTTCTTACCATGTATTTTTCTCCCAAGAGTACTGATCAATTGGATTCAAGGCCACCTCAACTAGCCCAGGAAGATTTTAAATTTCACTACTGTCTGAAAAGATCTATTTTAAATAGGGCCATAATCAAAGGTTGGACATAACTTTGAGGGACCATTTAAACCCAGTCAAGAGTGCTAAAGTCTCCAAGGGAACTGATAAGACCAGAAGTTGCCTATAAAATCTCAGATACAATATCTAGAATCAGCTGTGGACCACTACATGGGCAAAAAGGTCTTGGAAAGAAAGAGGATAAAAACTGATGTAACAGGTACTGAACTCCACCCAACCCAGAGGCTTCCAGTGATCCAGGTCTGTGGCTGATCTAGTTTTCAGTCATGTCACATGAGCTTTTGTCCCCATTTTTGCTTCTTATTCTGGTTGTCTTGTTCCCAAGCCAATGTCATGATATTTGGAAGGATGGCACCTGGTCTTTTCTAAAAATTTTGAAGTACAGAAATTCTGAATCCACCGTTTCCATGTCTTCCTTAAAACCTTTCTATGATACTCTGATCAATACCTTTTCTTTCTTCATTCTCTCAAAGAAGCTATTTATGAACATTTATAATTAAGAAAAATATGATTTCTTATCATTAAGCACTATTCCTTTACACTCTGTTTTAAGTCTCTGCCTAAATGTCTATTAAGGAGATACTAGATCCTCCTTAGATGTTAAGAAAATTTTGAAATTGCATTAAAGGACTTATCCCCTCCTAGTCTCACATATGCCTCCTAGCAACAACATAATTTCCAAAAATTAGCAATGCTGCTGAGGATCTTTGTGTGAGTATGTGTATGTGTGTGCATGTGTGTGTATGTGGGCATGGGGAGTGTTTGGGGGGAGTTTATGTGGGCTCATCTGTGTATGTGTATGTATGGCTGTGAACATTCTCTAGTGCAAGTGTGCATACATGTGTATTTGGTACACATGGGGGTGTGGGCACGTACGTATTTGTGGAGGACATGTGTTGGTGAGTGTGTGTTTTGTGTGTTGGTGAGTTGTATGTGTATGTGTCAGATTCCATTACTCTCAGCCTTATTCCTCAGAGAGAGGGATCCTTCTGTCCCTCTCTTTCCCACCCCACTTGATCTGGGGTTTTAGGCACAGTTCTTGGCCTAAGTGTAGTTTTTAATGGGTACTGAATATCCAAACTCAGGTCCCCAAGCTTGCAGACCACCCACTTTTGCCCCTGGGCCCACCTTCAGGGCTCTTTTGAGGAACCAGTTGGAGCTAAGATGAAGCTATGGATGAAGTATGTCTCAAAATGACTCTTCTTTAATGACACATGGCTGGCAGTATACACAGAAATCATAGACAGACAAAGCAAATAATGGAATAGGAAATTGAAGCCTGAATCTGAGCTTCTGAGCCTGAGCCTCTCCCCATTGATCTGAGCTGTTTCCTGACAGCTGGAAGAAAATCAGGGGAAAACTGTAACTAAGGCTTTCTCCCACAGGGTAGCTGCCACCACTTGCTCAGGGTTTTATCACTTGAGAAACTCTGCCAGGATGGGGCACACCCAGTTCTAAGCTGATGGCCTGACAGGGCACAAACCTGATTTTCTTCTCTGTCTAATCAGACTGTTCATTGTATCATTTCAACCTTAATATCCAAAGGTGCTGGGGACAGTATACCCTAGTCTTCACTTTAAAATGATGATTTAGTAACTACTTCATGCAACTTCCTTTCTATGCTCTCTAGTTTCCATATTGCTCTTAAGAACCCCCCACAGATTTTTCTTTAGCCAAACTGCCTTTTACATCTTTCATTCCACCTACCTCTCTACCTTTGAACTGAGCAAAGTACTCTAGCAAATGTTTCACAAACTAAGGCTGAGCTTCTTGTTGAAGGTGTACTTTTAAATGGTCATCTCCCCCTCCCCCCAAAGAATATAGAAAAAGAAAGAAACCTGACTAGAGCCAAGGGGAGTTAGAACAATAAAGTGTCTTCTACATTAGTCTCACCTATAAGGTACTGTCTGATATTTCAGTTGACATGTTAATTGAGAACTGCTTCTGAAAGAAGTAGAACCATGAGAATTTAGCCACCATAGCCTCCCAAATCAGGGAAGAAAACAGAAAGAGAAGAAGAAGAAGGAGAAGAAGGAGAACAAGAGCAAGAAGAAGCAGCAGCAGCTCAGATAATCTTTCCCTTCCTCTTTTTCTTTCTTTCTTTTTTCTTTCTTTCTTTCTTTCTTTCTTTCTTTCTTTCTTTCTTTCTTTCCTTCTTTCTTTCTTCCTCCCTCACTTCCTTCCTTCCTCTCTCTCTCCCTTCCTCCCTCCCTCCCTTCCTTCCTTCCTTCCTTCCTTCCTTCCTTCCTTCCTTCCTGCCTTCCTGCCTTCCTGCCTTCCTGCCTTCCTTCCCCTCTCTTTCTTTCTTTTCTTTCTTTCTTTCTTTCTTTCTTTCTTTCTTTCTTTCTTTCTTT
>NW_026596079.1:25930301-25940105 GCF_907164565.1 Psammomys obesus | reverse complement strand
TTTCTTTCTTTCTTTCTTTCTTTCTTTCTTTCTTTCTTTCTTTCTTTCTTTCTTTCTTTCTTTCTTTCTTTCCATCAGCATGCTTGATCCCAAACGATATCTGAAAAGCCAATTAAGTCCACATTTTCTCAGGGCATCTGGGAGAAGGCAAGAGAGATTTTTATTTTCTTGCTCTCCCCCTCCCCATTTTTGCCCAACTTGTTTTCATTAGATATAAAACATTATGAAGCCTAAGCAGATTTGAGAGTCTGAGTTATGGGCCTCCTTTGGTTCATCAAGAAAACTCTTTCAGAAATGTGTGCTCAGCCTTTTGACAAACTTTGAGCATCATAAACTACTGCTTTTCCTGGCTTCCCTCCCCCTCAGCCATAGCTCCCCTTTATGCCCTCTTGCTTACAGCGAGTTCCCTGTTTTTAGCTGAGTCACAGCAGCTGGCTGGCTCCTCCAGGGTCATACTGTACGTAACACAGAATCCTCTCTGTTGGCTACCATGGTGCTTCAAAAGAGGGCTGTGGCAGCCGCTGAAAAGCATGCTGGGTACTGCAGCAGAGCCTTCCTTTGAAGCCCTGAAGCAAGCGGCTGGCAGAGGGAGCCTGGGACAGCTCAGGGATCCAAGGTTCCTGGATAACATGGTTTTACTGAATTCCAGGGCTCTTGCTGCCATTCCTGATGCTGTTCAGAAGCACGCCCTAAGGAAACTCAGAACACAATCCAGACAGACAGAAGCAGAGTCACATGGTACAGGAAAACCAATGGCTGCCAGGAAACAGCCTTAAAACTGCCAGGGCCTTGGCACCAGGCCTGGCGCTCTGCCAGCAGGCTGAACAGTGGGGTAGGAGCGGGGGTCATTTTCTTTCGCCGGTCCACTGTATCTGGGCAGGGTGGGCCTGCCAGGAAGCTCAACGCTGCATACTTCTTTGAAAGTAAATGTTGGCTAGTTTACTTAAAATACATGCTCTAACCAGGTGGAACAATGCAGATTTTCATGGCTAAAAACAGAATCTTCTGGTTTTCTGATACTTCAAACTGGACTGCTCCCAATTTCTAGAAACTGTCTGAGGGCTGAATATTTTACGAACGGCAGAATCCAAAGCCCTCAGGTTGACTTAGTGGTTCTTTCTTTTCATATGCTCTCACATTATTGATTTCTATCTGATCTTTACTCTGTGAAGCAATATTATTTTATAAGCAGTTTATAAGCCAATATGAGAAGGATAGAAAGGAGAATGTTATCCAAATAAGGCAGTATTTTTACTGCATGTTGGTGGAGAATATGCATTAATATTGACAGTCCCTCTGTGTGTGTGTGTGTCGCGTATGCACACGTGTCTCCCTGTACTCAAAGTAAACACAACTAAAGAAGAAATTTATCCTTAATGGAAAATTTCAAATCACTAAGAGGGCCTGTGTCATATTCAAAGCTTGGCTTGTTAAGAAAGTGGGACGATTTACACTGTACAGCTGTACCTTCTGAAAACACACTGAATTCTGGGATACTTTTAAAAGATAAAACGATAGCTGGCCAACAAATGCTATTTGTTGCTTCGGAGAGACATTAATATAAACTTATAAAGCTGAAGAATTTATCATCACACTCACGGATGTGATGCAAATGCTAAAACCAAAGAAATGGAGTGTATTATCTCCAAGTGTTTACATTTCACTTTCAATTAACAGGGCTCGGTGAAATACACAAGATAGGAGATTTCACGGCAAAAGCCAAACTTTTTAATTAGGCGGCTTTTCTTCAGCTGTGAATGCCAAAGACCTCTGAAGTTCAGTAGAAGTGTCCTCGAGAAGGCAGAGACCAGCCAAGGGAAGGGTGATATTTGAAGGGAGCTCCTGGGGATTATTAGTAATTGCTCTACTGAGAGGTTAACCCCTACAGGATGTGTGAGAGAAGGTTCACTTTGAATTCAACAGGTTAAAATTTTCGTATTCCTAAATAAGCCATTTTAAAACAAACAATATAAATTAAAATTGATTTGCTAGGAGCCAATAATTTACCAATATTAACAGGTATGCATATTTTATAGAGTATAATCAGACTGTGATTATTTTAAAATTCCATTTTTTTTTTTTTTTTGGCCTACAAAACAACAACAACAAAGAATCTTTTCCTCCCCTTTTAAACATAAGAAGCTGATGGTTGACATGTAGGATTTAAATGAACCTAAATGTAGAAGAGCAAACACTTCCCAAACGAAGATGCATATTTGATGCAAAGGAAATTTTACCCTGTGCAAGAGAAAATCTGTGCATGTTACTTACTAGAAAGGAATTTTCATTCAGAACATGGCTGCTCTGGCAAGAGATCATACCTCAAGACCTTCTAGGTCTGTGAGATCAGGCTGGAATACAGATACACCTTTAATCCTGGGAGACAAAGACGAGCAGATCTCTGAGTTCACAGCCAGCCTGATACGGAGCAAGTTTCAGGTCCAGGCATAGTGATACACACCTTTAATCCTACCATTCAGGTGACAGAAACATGCAAATCTCTCAATTCTAGTCAGTGCCATTCAGTTAAGTTTGCTTGAGTCAGAGAGTTGAGAGGCAGAGCCATGGAGTTGAGTTCCTAATAGTTCAGTTTGTGGAATTCAGAGGCAATTTTTACTGGGAGAATTTTACAGAAATAGGTTGAATCGAGAACAAGCTAGACACAGGTAAAGACAGACAGATCAGGAGAATGAGAAAGAGACAAAAGATTAGGACAGATTGCTAGAAGTACTTTGAGGCCACGTAGAGCAATTCAGTCAGAAGCTGGGGGAAGTCACTTTGAGTCAGTCAGTTTGAGAGAAGTTTGAGCCCAAACAGCTGAGTCGAAACAGCCAGCCAGAGTTCAGAAAGAGCTATAAATGGTAAGCTTATTCAATAGTAAGTCTCAGAGGCTAAAAACATTCTAGACTTTGTTTAGTTTGTATGGACGCTAGAAGCTTCCAGCACTAGGCCTAGGTTAGCAGACAGAGGTAGTAAGTCTCAGAGAAGACAATTAAATCAGGCAAATAAAAGTTTTTTTTCACATGTGACATCAATAAAATCATTATGAAATCTTCAGTGAAAGAAGATGGGATGGCTTTCAATGGAAGGAGATAAAGAATAAGTTGTGAGATGATTCTGTTGTGGATTGATTGGCCTGACAACAGAATACAGGCAAAATATCTTATTTGTCAAAGAAATATCATCAGACAAAAAACATAAAACATTTTAACTGCCATGTCAGGCAAACATAGTATTTTTTTTATATATTATGAAAAGACCATCTTTCAACATTTGCAGTGCCAAAACAGTGGCCCACTCCTTATAAATCTAAGCATTTGCAAATCTTAAGTCAAAATTTAAAAATGGTTAAAACAACAAACATTCTATCTAGATTTTTTTTTTTAACAAATGTACTTCTCATCCTGTGAAAGGTCTTACTCAAAGGTAGAGTTAGCAGAAATTGCAGAGCTCTAAGTATCAACATGGAGGCTTGCGGTTTATGCCACTGTACTACTCATTCTCTTCTCACAGACTCCATTCCCATTGCAAGCTTACTCCCAGACTGTGTGTCCATGGACACCTCATCTTGTTAGGAGGTCCAATGTCTGAAGAGCCATTGGCCAAGCCACTGGCAAAAAGGAAAAACAAATATCTAGTGTGTATCCATTGATATTTAGGTATTCATAACAGAGTGGGGTCCACCTATAGACACATCCCAACACTGGTTGTCTATGGAGCCTTTGGGAGGAGAAACAAACTTTCCAAACATCATACTTCACCATTATGTCATGTCTCCATTCCTTGATTTATTTATCTTATCTG
Source organism: Psammomys obesus (assembly GCF_907164565.1). Classification (NCBI taxonomy): domain Eukaryota; kingdom Metazoa; phylum Chordata; class Mammalia; order Rodentia; family Muridae; genus Psammomys; species Psammomys obesus. The sequence continues at coordinate 25,936,301 of NW_026596079.1, read as the reverse complement.
TGGAACACCTCTGGGCTAGCTCTTACTTACCAAACATTTGCTAGGTGCCTAGTGAATATGATCAAGATTTGTTCTTCTTTTATTTTGAAGGACTCTATTGGTCACTATGAGGAACTATACTGGAAAGAAATCTCATGTGCTCCAGGAACTAGGATTAATGTTTGTGCACATTATCTCTTCTCTCTTTCTAGTCACCTAATTAATGTCTTGGTACAAACCTTTTCTCTTTTCATCTTTCTTGCCATGTCTGTACTGACTCCTATCTGCATTTCTATCAGAGTATGGTTAAAATATTTTATATTCTTATTCTCTTTCCTTTTCTTCTTTTTCTTTCAGCACAGGCTGTATAGTGCTTTGAAGCAAATTCCTGAATAACAGTCTTTTAAAATGTATTTCTAATGTAGTATCATTATTCAAAAATCATGATAATTCAATTTACCCATACAGCCAAATGCTTGGTCTACATTATTCTCTGTAACCTCTTTCAAGCCATCTAGACATTCTTAGTCTTCCAGTATTTGACTGGATTAAGATCTTGGCTTCCTGCCTTAGAGATTTGTATACATGACATATCTGATTAATGCTATACCACGGTTTAAATTCTTCTACTGACTTAAGACTTGATAAGATTCCTTTGACTCCTAGATCAAGTTCAAATATGAGTAAGTCCAAAAATACCTCTCTGGCCTCTGCTTCTCTGTTCAAAACATTCACATGTAGTGTTGAGCAATTCTGTATAAATCTGTATGGCAGAATTAGCACAGTCTTATGTATATGACTAATATAATATTCTATATTTTAATTATTATGGGTTATGTGTCCTCCACAAGACACATAATACTACTGGACAGTAGCATTCCTAAAGATGGGAAAAAACACATAACTCCTTCATTTGTGAATTCTTACATCACAACCACAGTTCCGAGTACCCTAGTATCTAAATGCTCATGACTATGGGAGATGACAATAGTTAAAGCTCCCTGAGACTGTCCTAAGGCCTCTATCATGCATTTATCATTCAGTGCTGATGACAGTCTTAGGAAGGAAATACTAACTAGTTCCCATTTTACAGATCAGGTGCATGGCCAAGTTTACATTCTGAGAGGCAGAGCTAGAATATTCATGAACACAAGCACACTGTCCAGACTATAAAGACACAACTGAAGGAAGCAGAGAAGTCACGTTCTTCTCATATTTAACTCGTGAATGAAATTGTGCTGACTTTTACGTTGACATGGAACTGTGCTACATTTTGTGTGTTTGTTTTGTGCATATAATCCTTTTTTCTATGAAGTCCACTTAGTTTGACATTTCCAAAGACTGAGATCTTAGGCTCCTCAAATTACCTTCAGAAAACTGATTTTGATTAAGTCTGATCCCCCCCTCTTTTTTCTAAATTATTCTAATATGGATTACAGAAGGAAGTATTTAGAGCTGTATCATGATGGATGACTGATTTTTTTTTTTTACCGGATTATAATTTCCTTGAAGTAGTAAAGTAGAGTTAACATATTTGAAGTGTCTTTAAGTAAGAGAGTTGTGTAGGTTTTCATATGACATCATTCAGGCAAGGGACATGACCATTATCCCAGAAGAGTCCTATCTGGTTCTTTTGTGATCTATCATTATTTGGTCTACATTCCCAGGCAACTACTGATCTGTTTCTGTCATGCTAGGTCCATTTTCTTATTCTCAGTGTTCATCTAATTAGACTCATTCAGTATGTACTAATTTTTTCTCGACTTCTTATACTTTTGTGGAATGTGACAGTAATTTTTTTTCCCTTTTGTCTATGTATTCCATTTACAGCTATATAAAATGTTGACTATCTATTCACCTGAGAATGGACATTTATAATTGTCATCAGTTAGGTGAGTAAGCAATTATGTATGAAATCAATTTATTATTCTTTATGTGGGCACGTGTTATGTTTATAAAAAATTAAAACCAAGAGTAGAATGTTTATAACACAAACACTTTGCATTTTCACCCTTATACATTTCTTTCATTATTTGAAGGAGTTATGAGGTTTTCTATTTCTTCCAGAAATAAATGAGATGTCCTTTTCCATGCTTTTTAATGATTACCATTTTTTAAAAAACCCTTCAGGGCTTTATTGTCTGAGCATAGGTAGTTCATTGTCATTTTGCATTCTGTTTCATAGATATTTCTATAGGTTGACACCACCCCTGTGTTATTTACTATCAAGTTAATTTCTTTGCTAAAGTGTATACACAACTATCTTGTCTTTTACATTAGTATGTTATCTGACTTCATATTGTTCAATGGTACATGGTATTTATGAATTCTTGATAAAACTTGACCAGTAGGAAAGTCATGTGTATTATTAAATAGTAATCACAGAAAATGCCACTGCAAAAGCAAAAGAAAGTTAATACAGTAGTTTGTTTTATTTAACTAAGTATATATATTCTCATCTCAATATGTAATCAATATAAACTTTAATGATCTAATATTAGATATTTATTTTAACTCTAAAGTTTAGTGAGTACTTTTTGCTTTTGACATTTCACAACTCCAGCAAAGTTTATCTTAGAAGCTCAGTGATGAAACATGGTTGGTAGCTATCACATTCAACTGTAAGCTCTCGACTCTCTATCTGATACATACTTTAAAAGAATTCTTCCATGCCGCCTTTTGAAAACACGTTCATACAGTGTTACTAGAGCACAAAAGTCTGTTTAATTGTGATTTCTTTTCATTTTCAGTTTGTCTCATGAGTGAGCTAATAAATCATTGGTAAAACAGTCACTAAGATTTTCTGTTTCCTAGGATTTTATACATTTGTTACATTATTTAAGTCTATAACTAATCTGAAAATATATCAGTAAATAGTGGGAGGTAAATACCCACATATTTTTTTGCCAAATCAGCAAATGGACTGAACATATTCATTGAATGACTGACTTTTAAAATAACTTTTCAGTCAAACACACGTGGGCTTACTTTTGATGTATTGTTTTATATATATTTCTTTACATCAATAATAATTTGCTTTTACTATTTTTTATTTGCTTTTACTATTAAAGCTGTATTATAAGTTGAAAAGAAAGGTATTATAAGTCTTGAAACTGATTTTTTTTCAAAGTTTTTATGTTATAGAACATTTTCACTTTCATATAAAGTTTCAATCACCTTGCCAACTTCTTTAAAAAAACAAAAACAGCTGAGAGTTTGATTGCAATCACTTTGAATTGTAGATCAATTTGGGGGAAAAAGCATTATTATTAAATGGGTTTTCTAATCAATAATAGGTGAATATCTCTTTTTTATATTTTGATTTTTTAAACTTTTATTAATTACACTTTATTCACTTTGTATCCCTCCCTCCTCCCCTCCTCATCCTACCTTCCCTAACCCCTTCTTCACTCATGCCCTTCCCCAAGTTCACTCATAGGGAGGTTTTATGTTTTGAATTTCTCTCATCTGTGTATTGGAGTATTCAGTGTACAGATTTGCATATTTTAATTCAAATTTTATTCTAAGTGTTTCATATATTGATACAATTGTGAATAACATTTTATATATTTTGCTTTATGTCTTATTGCCAGCATAAAAGAAATACAACTGATTTCATACATAAAAATTTAAACCCATAAATTGATGACTTAATAGTCTTAGTTAGCTTTGGGGATTTACAACTTTTAACATACAAAAATCACAAAGAGTCAGAATAACGACAATGTAAATTTCCTTTTTTTCTTGCAAATGATCTTTTTGCTGGACATTTTGGTGAAATGCTAAACATGGAATATTGGAAAATTCTGTATTTTTTGTTTTCAGTAATTCACTATTTGGTACAATACTAGCTGTAGGAATTTTTAATGAAACCTTTGGTCACCATAATTCCTAGTTTGCCTTAGTTATTTGCAATGAATAGATTCTAAATTCTATTAAATGTGTTTTCTCCAGATACTCAAGTAATCATGTTTTTTATAAAATTTTCTCTTTTTAACTTGTTAATACAGCACTATTGGAATTTTAAAATACTAAACCAACCTTGCATTCTTGAAGAAAAAAATAAATTTGGTCATGGTGTACTCATATGGAACTCATTTTGAAAAATATTAAATTGATTTGGTAAAATATTAAGATATTTTGCAATCATGTGGAATAATGGTTTATAATCTTCTCGTGAATTATTTTTGTTTTGATTTAGGATACTATGATTTCAATGTAACCTCTCCAAATTTCACGTGTTGTCAATATGATGATATTAAGTGGAGCCTGAGTCAGTGACAGAGCTGGAGAGGGGAATTTCTCAAGTTCTCTGAAGTCCAGAAAAACTTGATTAAGTCCTAAATATCAGAAATTGAACATTTCTGTACCCATTTTCGTTTTGCTTTGATCTGATTTTAACTGTGCCTTTGTCACTCTCCTTTGAAAAATAAATATTTGCCCCTGCATTTGGGGCATTGATGTTCAGAATTGAGATGTTGCCTTGGTGGATTTTTCCTTTGATGAGTATGAAGTGTCCTTCCCCATCTCTTTTGATTAATTTTGGTTGAAAATCTATTTTATTATATACTGGAATGGCTGCTCCAGCTTGCTTCTTGAGTCTGTTTGGGCCTGTGGAGACTGAAGCCTCCATCAAGGACCATATATGAATCGGAGCTAGGCCCCCTACAAAGATGTTGTAGATGGACAGCTTGGCTTCATGTGTGTTCCCTCGTAAGGGAAGTAGGGACTGCATCTGTCAGGGACTCACTTCCCAGCTTTTTAAAAGCTTCGCCCTGTGGGACTGCTTTACCAGGCTACAGGAGGAAGAGGATATGCTCAGTCCTGATGCAACTGATGATCTGGGATAGATGGCAAAGGGAGTTCTCCTTTTCTAAAAATGGGTGATGGGGAGGGAGGGTGGTACTATAAGTGGAGGAGGGATGGGGCTACAACCAGGATGTAAAGTAAGTTAATATAAAAAATAAATTAATTTAAAAAAGAAATACAAGTATTTAACTTGTTTAAATATAAAGGATCCTTCAGTCAAGAGACACTGACGTTTTAAATGGTTGATTATTTTTTTAATTGTGGATCTTCTAAAGTTGGCCTATGTTTTATATTATGATTCTAGCATGAATACTTGTGGAGAAACAATAAAGTAAATTTTATGGTTCAATGTCTTTGTGTATCAAGTTGCCAAGGAGTCAATTGTGCAAATTAGAAGCACAATTCTTTAGACTTTAAGGATCATTAGCTTACCACTATTCTTCTCTAGCGCTTTATCTGAAGTGCCAACATGTTGTAGGTGCTCATGAAGTACTAATGACACACATAGATTAACGTTGCATCCATATTTGTCTTGCTACCAAGCTAAATTATTTCCTGTAGTTACTTTTCTGTTATGCACACATGAGCAACTGTGGTTTTCCTCTGATAAAATTAAGCTCTTTGACATTTTAGCAAACTATAGACCAACAGTATAACCTTCCATCAAACCATAGTATTGACTATTCAGAGACAAGGAACTTAAATCTGATTATTAAATAAGCCAGTGATAGGAAAACTCTGCAATGAAGTTACCATTTGCTCATCACAGACACATTAAAGCACAACTTAGCACAGTCCTTTGAACAGAAACTGACTTATGAGCGGTATCAGATTCCCTTGCTTCCATTTTGTTTTCATCCTTCTAGTTTGTTTGAAAACTCATACACACCATATGATAAGTTTTCAATAAAACTGTAGCAGTTGCACACTGACTTTTCTCACTGTAGTTTGAACTTTTATCCATTCCCTTTGTCTCTTCCCATGCCACAATGAGTCCCTGTACCACCACAAACATTCCAGTGACTATTCTTGCATGGCATCTCTCACCATGAGGTAAACCAGATAGTAGGTGTCATCTCAAAAAAGAAAGGAAGGAAAGAAGAAGGAAAGAAAGAAAGAAAAAAAGAAAGAAAGAAAGAAAGAAAAAGGGAAGGAAGGAAGGAAAGAAGGAAGGAAGGAAGGAAGGAAGGAAGGAAGGAAGGAAGGAAGGAA